>NC_138780.1:184479236-184856736 GCF_965119305.1 Pelophylax lessonae | reverse complement strand
AAGGACATCTTTCATGCCGAGATGTATCTGAAGTCTGTACGTTCAGGAGAGAAAGAATGACTAGGGGGGAGGGTACAAAGATTGGTGCTGGGGGGTAAGAGGATGTACGTTAAGTGGAGAAATTTGGTGTGGCGGGGAACCTGTGCTAGGAGAGGGATTTGGGGGATGGTTAGGATTTGTGCTAGAAGGGGAAATTTGGGAGGAAGAAGAGTTGTACTAGGTCGGGCATAAGTGGGCTGTTATTTGTGATGGGGAGGTTCTGATGGGAAGAGATTGTTCTAGGAGGGGGGATTGGAGGGGGAGGGGTGGTTACGATTTGTGCAAGAAAGGGTGTGTGTGTGGGGAGAGGAGATTTGTGCTAAGTAGACGGTGGGGGTGGGGGAACCTGTGCTAAGAGGAGGATTGGTGAGGGGATGATTATACTAAGGTGGGGGGAGGTTGGAAGGGAGAGGATTTAGGCTAGAAGAGGGGATGGGTGGTGTGGAATTTGTGCTAGGAAGGGGGGTTTATTTAGGGGTAGGAGGATTTGTGCTAGGACAGGGAGATTGAGGTGGGGGAGAGGATTTGTACTAGTTGGAGAGATTGGAGACCCCTGACCACAGCCATCTGTGCATTACAAACTCCTGACCCCTGCACTTTGTAATGCATAGAGGGCTGTAGTCAAGGGTCTTTAATTCACAAAGTGCAGGGGTCAGGAGTTTGTAATGCACAGAATGCTAGGGTTAGAAGTTGGCAATACACAGGATGCAGGGGTCTGTAACGCACAGAGTGCAAAGATAAGGGTCTGTAATGCACAGAGTTCTGTGGTCAGGAGCCTGTAATGCACAGCATGCAGGGGTCAGGAGTATGTAATGCACAGAGTGCAGGGGTCAGGAGTCTGTGCATTACAAACCCCTGCACTCTGTTTATGGCAGGGTCCTGACCCCTGCACTCTGTGCATTACAGACTCCTGACCCCTGCGTTCTGTGCATCACAGACTCCTGACCACAGAACTCTGTGCATTACAGTCCCTTAACCTTGCACTCTGTGCATTACAGACCCCCGACCCCTGCACTCTGTGTATTGCAGACTTCTGACCCTAGCATTCTGTGCATTACAAACTCCTGACCCCTGTACTTTGTAATGAACAGATGGCTGTGGTCAGGGGTCTTTAATGCACAAAGTACAGGGGTCAAGAGTTTTATAATGCACAGAATGCTAGGGTCAGACCAGTGGCGGAGCTAGACTTTTAAAACAGGGGTGGCAAAGGGGGGGCAAGGTATTATTTTGGGGGGTCAATATATAAAGTGTCATTTAGTGTCAGATTTGTCCACCGCAATGTCGCAGTCCCTCTAATAATCGCTGATCGCTGCCATTACTAGTAAAAACAATTAAAAAATAAAACGTTCCATAGTTTGTAGATGTAATAACTTTTTTGCAAACCAATCAAAATACACTTTTACAAAAAATATGTGGCAGAATACATATTAGCCTAAATCTATGAAAATAGGGGGGAGCTGTAAAGCACTGTGGGGAGCTGAAGAGTCCTGGGGGAGGGGGGGGACTAAAGAGCACTGGTGGGGGGGGGGGGGCCTGAAGAGCTCTGGGAGGTACTGGAAAGGGGGGGTATAAAGTATGCATTTATTAGATACAGAGCAGAAAAATACATCCACATCAGCAGTTCTATGGCACATCATTCTTTGTCAGTTAAACACTCTGACCTATACATATCTGTGAATACTTGCAGATTAATATGTGCACAATGTTCTAGGTATATTGGGGACAGTGGCGGCTGGTGCTCAAAAATGTTAGGGGGGCGCAAACAGAAAAATGTAATAGGCATTGCTTTGCGGCAAAAAACGCTGTAAAAAATTGCGTGACTTTGAGGTCGCAAAAGTGAGAAACGGGCCTTCAGTAATTAAGGTATAGTGTGCCCCCTTTCAATGCAGAGTGACCAGCGTGCCCCCTTCAATGCAGTGACCAGCGTACATGTCCCCTTCAATGCAGTGACCAGCGTACATGCCCCCTTCAATGCAGAGACCAGCGTACATGCCCCCTTCAATGCAGAGATCAGCGTATATGCCCCCTTCAATGCAGAGATCAGTGTATATGCCCCCTTCAATGCAGAGATCAGCATACATGCCCTGAATGCAGTGACCAGCATACATGCCCCCAATGCAGAGACCAGCATACATGCCCCCAATGCAGTGACCAGCATACATGCCCCCAATGCAGAGACCAGCATACATGCCCCCAATGCAGAGACCAGCATACATGCCCCCAATGCAGTGACCAGCGTACATGCCCCCTTCAATGCAGTGACCAGCGTACATTCCCCCTTCAATGCAGAGATCAGCGTACATGCCCCCTTCAATGCAGAGATCAGCGTACATGCCCCCTTCAATGCAGTGACCAGCATACATTCCCCCTTCAATGCAGTTACCAGCGTACATGCCCCCTTCAATGCAGTGACCAGCATACATTCCCCCTTCAATGCAGTGACCAGCGTACATTCCCCCTTCAATGCAGTGACCAGCGTACATGCCCCCTTCAATGCAGAGATCAGCGTACATGCCCCCAATGCAGTGACCAGCGTACATGCCCCCAATGCAGTGACCAGCGTACATGCCCCCAATGCAGTGACCAGCGTACATGCCCCCAATGCAGAGATCAGCGTGCGTGCCCCCTTACCTACCTGGAGCGGCAGCGGGCGGCTTCTTCTCAGTCCCGGTGACCGGCGGCGCGTCTCCACGAGTCCTTCCAGCAGCAGCGGCTTCTTCTGAGTACCGGTGACCGGCGGCGCGTCTCCACGAGTCCTTCCGCCTCCTCCTCGGCTAATGGCAAGGGGTTTGTCTTGTGGCCAATCAAGAAGCGCGTATCGGAAGCGCTTCCTGATTGGCCAGGAGTTGGATCGGTGTGACAATAGCGAATATTCATTCGCTATTGTCACGCAATGGGTGGGCTCGGGATGCACTGCTCTGCGCCCCGGGTCCACCCTTTGCATCACCCTATTAGAGCCTCTGGCTCTAATCAGGTGATGCAAAAAAAAAAAAATCCCATTGAATGCCCCTGCATGCAGATTAGGGGGCTGGACGCATGGATGGGGGGGCGGCGCCCCTGCGCCCCCCTCAGGCACTAACCTTCTTCCTCCTCCCCCCTCAGGCACTAACCTACTTCCACCCCCCCCTCAGGCACTAACCTTCTTCCTCCTCCTTCCCCCCCCCTCGGGCACTCACCTTCTTCTTCCCCCCCCTCTCAGGCACTCACCTTCTTCCTCCTCCCCCCCCTCAGGCACTCACCTTCTTCCTCCTCCCCCCCCTCAGGCACTCACCTTCTTACTCCTCCCCCCCCTCAGGCACTCACCTTCTTCTCCCCCCCTCAGGCACTCACCTTCTTCTCCCCCCCCATCAGGCACTCACCTTCTTCTTCCTCCCCCCCATCAGGCACTCACCTTCTTCTTCTTCCTCCCCCCCCCCATCAGGCACTCACCTTCTTCCTCCCCCCCCTCGGGCACTCACCTTCTTCCTCCTCCCTCCCCCTCAGGCACTCACATTCTCCCCCCCCCCCTCGGGCACTCACATTCTTCCTCCTCCCTCCCCCTCAGGCACTCACATTTCCCCCCCCCCTCGGGCACTCACATTCTTCCTTCTTTCCCCCCCCTCCCCCCTCAGGCACTCACATTCTTCTTCCTTCGGCTCTCAGCTGAGCTGAGCAGCGCTGCGGCCAGAAGAAGACGGAGAGGGGTGGAGGCGGAGCCAATGCTAGGCGGCAAGGGGAGGAATTTGAAATCCTCCTCCGCTCGTCATGTGACAGCAGAAGAGGTTCTCGGAGCGGAGGAGGATTTCAAATTCCTCCCCTTGCCGCCTAGCATTGGCTCCGCCTCCACCCCCCTCCGTCTTCTTCTCAGTGGCGGAGCTAGACTTTTAAAACAGGGGTGGCAAAGGGGGGGCAAGGTATTATTTTGGGGGGTCAATATATAAAGTGTCATTTAGTGTCAGATTTGTCCACCGCAATGTCGCAGTCCCTCTAATAATCGCTGATCGCTGCCATTACTAGTAAAAACAATTAAAAAATAAAACGTTCCATAGTTTGTAGATGTAATAACTTTTTTGCAAACCAATCAAAATACACTTTTACAAAAAATATGTGGCAGAATACATATTAGCCTAAATCTATGAAAATAGGGGGGAGCTGTAAAGCACTGTGGGGAGCTGAAGAGTCCTGGGGGAGGGGGGGGACTAAAGAGCACTGGTGGGGGGGGGGGGCCTGAAGAGCTCTGGGAGGTACTGGAAAGGGGGGGTATAAAGTATGCATTTATTAGATACAGAGCAGAAAAATACATCCACATCAGCAGTTCTATGGCACATCATTCTTTGTCAGTTAAACACTCTGACCTATACATATCTGTGAATACTTGCAGATTAATATGTGCACAATGTTCTAGGTATATTGGGGACAGTGGCGGCTGGTGCTCAAAAATGTTAGGGGGGCGCAAACAGAAAAATGTAATAGGCATTGCTTTGCGGCAAAAAACGCTGTAAAAAATTGCGTGACTTTGAGGTCGCAAAAGTGAGAAACGGGCCTTCAGTAATTAAGGTATAGTGTGCCCCCTTTCAATGCAGAGTGACCAGCGTGCCCCCTTCAATGCAGTGACCAGCGTACATGTCCCCTTCAATGCAGTGACCAGCGTACATGCCCCCTTCAATGCAGAGACCAGCGTACATGCCCCCTTCAATGCAGAGATCAGCGTATATGCCCCCTTCAATGCAGAGATCAGTGTATATGCCCCCTTCAATGCAGAGATCAGCATACATGCCCTGAATGCAGTGACCAGCATACATGCCCCCAATGCAGAGACCAGCATACATGCCCCCAATGCAGTGACCAGCATACATGCCCCCAATGCAGAGACCAGCATACATGCCCCCAATGCAGAGACCAGCATACATGCCCCCAATGCAGTGACCAGCGTACATGCCCCCTTCAATGCAGTGACCAGCGTACATTCCCCCTTCAATGCAGAGATCAGCGTACATGCCCCCTTCAATGCAGAGATCAGCGTACATGCCCCCTTCAATGCAGTGACCAGCATACATTCCCCCTTCAATGCAGTTACCAGCGTACATGCCCCCTTCAATGCAGTGACCAGCATACATTCCCCCTTCAATGCAGTGACCAGCGTACATTCCCCCTTCAATGCAGTGACCAGCGTACATGCCCCCTTCAATGCAGAGATCAGCGTACATGCCCCCAATGCAGTGACCAGCGTACATGCCCCCAATGCAGTGACCAGCGTACATGCCCCCAATGCAGTGACCAGCGTACATGCCCCCAATGCAGAGATCAGCGTGCGTGCCCCCTTACCTACCTGGAGCGGCAGCGGGCGGCTTCTTCTCAGTCCCGGTGACCGGCGGCGCGTCTCCACGAGTCCTTCCAGCAGCAGCGGCTTCTTCTGAGTACCGGTGACCGGCGGCGCGTCTCCACGAGTCCTTCCGCCTCCTCCTCGGCTAATGGCAAGGGGTTTGTCTTGTGGCCAATCAAGAAGCGCGTATCGGAAGCGCTTCCTGATTGGCCAGGAGTTGGATCGGTGTGACAATAGCGAATATTCATTCGCTATTGTCACGCAATGGGTGGGCTCGGGATGCACTGCTCTGCGCCCCGGGTCCACCCTTTGCATCACCCTATTAGAGCCTCTGGCTCTAATCAGGTGATGCAAAAAAAAAAAAATCCCATTGAATGCCCCTGCATGCAGATTAGGGGGCTGGACGCATGGATGGGGGGGCGGCGCCCCTGCGCCCCCCTCAGGCACTAACCTTCTTCCTCCTCCCCCCTCAGGCACTAACCTACTTCCACCCCCCCCTCAGGCACTAACCTTCTTCCTCCTCCTTCCCCCCCCCTCGGGCACTCACCTTCTTCTTCCCCCCCCTCTCAGGCACTCACCTTCTTCCTCCTCCCCCCCCTCAGGCACTCACCTTCTTCCTCCTCCCCCCCCTCAGGCACTCACCTTCTTACTCCTCCCCCCCCTCAGGCACTCACCTTCTTCTCCCCCCCTCAGGCACTCACCTTCTTCTCCCCCCCCATCAGGCACTCACCTTCTTCTTCCTCCCCCCCATCAGGCACTCACCTTCTTCTTCTTCCTCCCCCCCCCCATCAGGCACTCACCTTCTTCCTCCCCCCCCTCGGGCACTCACCTTCTTCCTCCTCCCTCCCCCTCAGGCACTCACATTCTCCCCCCCCCCCTCGGGCACTCACATTCTTCCTCCTCCCTCCCCCTCAGGCACTCACATTTCCCCCCCCCCTCGGGCACTCACATTCTTCCTTCTTTCCCCCCCCTCCCCCCTCAGGCACTCACATTCTTCTTCCTTCGGCTCTCAGCTGAGCTGAGCAGCGCTGCGGCCAGAAGAAGACGGAGGGGGGTGGAGGCGGAGCCAATGCTAGGCGGCAAGGGGAGGAATTTGAAATCCTCCTCCGCTCGTCATGTGACAGCAGAAGAGGTTCTCGGAGCGGAGGAGGATTTCAAATTCCTCCCCTTGCCGCCTAGCATTGGCTCCGCCTCCACCCCCCTCCGTCTTCTTCTCAGTGGCGGAGCTAGACTTTTAAAACAGGGGTGGCAAAGGGGGGGCAAGGTATTATTTTGGGGGGTCAATATATAAAGTGTCATTTAGTGTCAGATTTGTCCACCGCAATGTCGCAGTCCCTCTAATAATCGCTGATCGCTGCCATTACTAGTAAAAACAATTAAAAAATAAAACGTTCCATAGTTTGTAGATGTAATAACTTTTTTGCAAACCAATCAAAATACACTTTTACAAAAAATATGTGGCAGAATACATATTAGCCTAAATCTATGAAAATAGGGGGGAGCTGTAAAGCACTGTGGGGAGCTGAAGAGTCCTGGGGGAGGGGGGGGACTAAAGAGCACTGGTGGGGGGGGGGGGGCCTGAAGAGCTCTGGGAGGTACTGGAAAGGGGGGGTATAAAGTATGCATTTATTAGATACAGAGCAGAAAAATACATCCACATCAGCAGTTCTATGGCACATCATTCTTTGTCAGTTAAACACTCTGACCTATACATATCTGTGAATACTTGCAGATTAATATGTGCACAATGTTCTAGGTATATTGGGGACAGTGGCGGCTGGTGCTCAAAAATGTTAGGGGGGCGCAAACAGAAAAATGTAATAGGCATTGCTTTGCGGCAAAAAACGCTGTAAAAAATTGCGTGACTTTGAGGTCGCAAAAGTGAGAAACGGGCCTTCAGTAATTAAGGTATAGTGTGCCCCCTTTCAATGCAGAGTGACCAGCGTGCCCCCTTCAATGCAGTGACCAGCGTACATGTCCCCTTCAATGCAGTGACCAGCGTACATGCCCCCTTCAATGCAGAGACCAGCGTACATGCCCCCTTCAATGCAGAGATCAGCGTATATGCCCCCTTCAATGCAGAGATCAGTGTATATGCCCCCTTCAATGCAGAGATCAGCATACATGCCCTGAATGCAGTGACCAGCATACATGCCCCCAATGCAGAGACCAGCATACATGCCCCCAATGCAGTGACCAGCATACATGCCCCCAATGCAGAGACCAGCATACATGCCCCCAATGCAGAGACCAGCATACATGCCCCCAATGCAGTGACCAGCGTACATGCCCCCTTCAATGCAGTGACCAGCGTACATTCCCCCTTCAATGCAGAGATCAGCGTACATGCCCCCTTCAATGCAGAGATCAGCGTACATGCCCCCTTCAATGCAGTGACCAGCATACATTCCCCCTTCAATGCAGTTACCAGCGTACATGCCCCCTTCAATGCAGTGACCAGCATACATTCCCCCTTCAATGCAGTGACCAGCGTACATTCCCCCTTCAATGCAGTGACCAGCGTACATGCCCCCTTCAATGCAGAGATCAGCGTACATGCCCCCAATGCAGTGACCAGCGTACATGCCCCCAATGCAGTGACCAGCGTACATGCCCCCAATGCAGTGACCAGCGTACATGCCCCCAATGCAGAGATCAGCGTGCGTGCCCCCTTACCTACCTGGAGCGGCAGCGGGCGGCTTCTTCTCAGTCCCGGTGACCGGCGGCGCGTCTCCACGAGTCCTTCCAGCAGCAGCGGCTTCTTCTGAGTACCGGTGACCGGCGGCGCGTCTCCACGAGTCCTTCCGCCTCCTCCTCGGCTAATGGCAAGGGGTTTGTCTTGTGGCCAATCAAGAAGCGCGTATCGGAAGCGCTTCCTGATTGGCCAGGAGTTGGATCGGTGTGACAATAGCGAATATTCATTCGCTATTGTCACGCAATGGGTGGGCTCGGGATGCACTGCTCTGCGCCCCGGGTCCACCCTTTGCATCACCCTATTAGAGCCTCTGGCTCTAATCAGGTGATGCAAAAAAAAAAAAATCCCATTGAATGCCCCTGCATGCAGATTAGGGGGCTGGACGCATGGATGGGGGGGCGGCGCCCCTGCGCCCCCCTCAGGCACTAACCTTCTTCCTCCTCCCCCCTCAGGCACTAACCTACTTCCACCCCCCCCTCAGGCACTAACCTTCTTCCTCCTCCTTCCCCCCCCCTCGGGCACTCACCTTCTTCTTCCCCCCCCTCTCAGGCACTCACCTTCTTCCTCCTCCCCCCCCTCAGGCACTCACCTTCTTCCTCCTCCCCCCCTCAGGCACTCACCTTCTTACTCCTCCCCCCCCTCAGGCACTCACCTTCTTCTCCCCCCCTCAGGCACTCACCTTCTTCTCCCCCCCCATCAGGCACTCACCTTCTTCTTCCTCCCCCCCATCAGGCACTCACCTTCTTCTTCTTCCTCCCCCCCCCCCATCAGGCACTCACCTTCTTCCTCCCCCCCCTCGGGCACTCACCTTCTTCCTCCTCCCTCCCCCTCAGGCACTCACATTCTCCCCCCCCCCCCCTCGGGCACTCACATTCTTCCTCCTCCCTCCCTCTCAGGCACTCACATTTCCCCCCCCCCCCTCGGGCACTCACATTCTTCCTTCTTTCCCCCCCCCTCCCCCCTCAGGCACTCACATTCTTCTTCCTTCGGCTCTCAGCTGAGCTGAGCAGCGCTGCGGCCAGAAGAAGACGGAGGGGGGTGGAGGCGGAGCCAATGCTAGGCGGCAAGGGGAGGAATTTGAAATCCTCCTCCGCTCGTCATGTGACAGCAGAAGAGGTTCTCGGAGCGGAGGAGGATTTCAAATTCCTCCCCTTGCCGCCTAGCATTGGCTCCGCCTCCACCCCCCTCCGTCTTCTTCTGGCTGCAGCGCTGCTCAGCTCAGCTGAGAGCCGAAGGAAGTAGGAGCAATGCAATGGCATATTTGACACTCGGGGCGGGGGCAGGCAAATAACTTAAAACGATGACGATCCACACACGAGACCCGGGACTTTTTGGTTTGCACACTCGGGGCTGAAGCTCCGTTCAGCCCCCCCTGCCGACACCACTGGCTGTGTAAGTAGCAGGAGTCCGGTCTTCCCTGCTCTCCATCCGCCTCCCTCCGCAGCTCCCGGCCGTACGGCGATCCCCTGCCCTGTGATTCCTCCGCTGCCATGCACCCGGCCACCCGCCCAGGATTGGGGTGGCAACAGGGGTGGCAAGGACTTCTTCTGGGGTGACAATTGCCACCCCAGCTAACCCTCTGGCTCCGCCACTGGGTCAGACGTCGGCAATACACAGAGTGCAGGGCTCAGGGGTCTGTAACGCACAGAGTGCAAGGTTAAGGGTCTGTAATGCACAGAGTTCTGTGGTCAGGAGTCTGTAATGCACAGCATGCAGGGATCAAGAGTCTGTGATGCACAAAGTGCAGGGGTCAGGAGTATGTGCATTGCAAACCCCTGCACTCTGTTTATGGCAGAGTCCTGACCCCTGCACTCTGTGCATTACAGGCTCCTGACCCCTGCATTCTGTGCATTACAGACTCCTGACCACAGAACTTTGTGCATTACAGACCCTTAACCTTGCACTCTGTGCATTACAGACCCCTGACCCCTGCACTCTGTGTATTGCAGACTCCTGACCCTAACATTCTGTGCATTACAAACTCCTGACCCCTGTACTTTGTAATGCACAGATGGCTGTGGTCAGGGGTCTTTAATGCACAAAGTACAGGGGTCAGGAGTTTGTAATGCACAGATGGCTTTGGCCAGGGGTCTTTAATGCACAAACTCCTGACCCCTGCACTTTGTAATGCACAGAGTGCAGGGCTCACTTCCTGGTAATATTGTAACATATTTACAAACTCTTGAAATTGTGAAAGGCGGCATTGTATTGTATTTTCTATGCTTTCTTGCAGCATTTGTATTTTCTATGCTTTCTTGCAGCATTTGTATTTTCTATGCTTTCTTGAGGGATAAAAGTTGTTTCTTGGTGGGTCAATTAACAGCATCTACTCCTGGCAGACAGATGGAAACCATTGCACATGCCAGATTTGCTTATAACAACCCGCACCTCTATCATAGCGTGGAGAGAACTGCAAAAACATGTGAATGCGGGGGTAGCACAGTACAAACATCGTTTACCTATCAACTACTAGAAATCATCATTCCATATATATATATATATATATATATATATATATATATATATACAAAAATGGCAGGATCAAAATATTTATTGGTTGACGACCTCTTTGATGGCACACAACTCAAAGCCTTCTCTTCCCTCAAACAACACTATCATATCCCACAAACGGAGCTCTACTCATACACACACATATCTACATTCCTAACCAAGAATCCACCACCGAAAACTACCACACCTCTACCAGTTTACCAATTCTTTACGTCCCCACACAGATCAACGAAAGGCATCACTCTCTTTTACGATATTCTAAACTCCAAAACTATATTCCAAAAGACAAGCCCCATGATCACATGGGAGAGCGACCTCCAAAGATCATTTTCACCATACCAGTGGGCACAAGCCTTTAGACACTCATATGGAGTATCAAAATGCACCAACCACTGGGAACTGTCACAAAAAATACTCTCTCACTGGTATTTCACCCCTTTCACCCCTTACAGATGATCTAAATTATATACCTCTCATTCACCCCTTTGCTGGCGCACATGTGGTCAAGTGGGTAAACTGTATCATATTCTATGGTCCTGCAAAAATCTCACTAGTTTCTGGAACCAGGTTTTTGGCCTCATCTCCTCAATATCAGAGACATTAATCAAGCCAAATCCGGCTTTAGCCCTTCTCACCCTAGACATAGATCTCCTACCAGCAGGGCCGGTGCTTCCACTAGGCAAACTAGGCAGCCGCCTAGGGCGCATTGCCACCTAGGGGCGCAGCCAGGAGTCGGCACTCTCTCTCCATCATGAATGATTATTGTGAGCTGAGGGGAGAGGTGGCGGTAGGGGAGGAAGAAGGGACAGAGAAAGATGCCAGGTGTCTTGGGCAGTGGCGGAACTATCAGGCCCTGGCTTTCCACCACCGTTGGAGGGGCCCCAAGAGGCAGGAATGGAGCCCACCAGAGTGCTGCCTGCATGATGATCCTCTTCAGCTGGAGCTGAACGGCCTTAACCCCAGGCAGGAAGTGACTCTCTGCACTGAGCTGGTAGGCAGCTGTTCATTTCCCTGGGTTGGTATTAAGCAGGGAGCGGAGGAGAGCTGAACCTGAGCCGGAGCTCGGCACTGGAGGCACCGGAATGGTCTGAGGATGTTGGTGATGAAGGACATCCGGAGCTCTCTGACTGCTGCTTTTACCTCCACCAGGAGCCGGTTGGAGCTGTGGTGAGCACTGTGGTCCAGGAGAGGAGCTTCCTGGGAGAAGGAATCAGCAGGATCACAGTGAAGGAGGGCAGACTGGGGGCCACTCTCTTCATACCGCCCAGTTAGTGTCCCCAGAACAGGGGATCGGGGTCCCTGGGTGTTACATGGAGCATCACTGGTATGAAAGGGAATCAGAGTCACCAGGTGTGCAATGGGGAATCAGAGTCACCAGGTGTGACATGGAGGATAGGGGTCACCGGGTGTAACAGGAGTTCGGGTCACCAGGTGTGCCATGAGTAATTGGGGTCCCTGGGTGTGCCATGGGGGATTGGGGTCCCCAAGTGTGACACGGAGAAACATCAGGGTCCCCAGGTGTGACATGGAGGAACATCAGGGTCCCCAACTGTGACATGGAAAAACATCAGGGTCTGACATAGAGGAACATTGGGGTCACTGAGTATGACAGCATGACATGGAGGAACACGGGGGTCCCTGGGTGTGACATGGAGGAACATCAGGGTCAGTGGGTATGACAGCATGACATGGAGGAATATTGGAGTCCAAGGGTGTGACATGGAAAAACATCAAAGTCCCTGGGTGTGACACGGAGGGACATTAGGGTCCCCGAGTGTGACATGGAGGAATATGGGGGGTCACTGGGTATGAAAGCATAACATGGAGGAACCATCGGATCAGGGTCACTGGGTATGACATAGAGGAGTTTTTAACCCCTTCCCTTTTTTTTGGGGGGGGGGGGGGCGCAACTAGCTGGTCTTGCCTAGGGCGTAAAATAGTCTAGCACCGGCCCTGCCTACCAGTTAAGGCCAGGTGGGTTGTGGCCCACATTTTGCTGGCTGCTAGAGCTACTATTACTAGGAGGTGGAAAAGTACAGAGGCACCAAACCTCTCGGAGGAAATAACATCCATTAAACTTACATTCGAATTTGAAAAATCATTGGCACCGCGCTCCCAATCTCCATTCCATTGCATAATAAACGCTGGGAACCTTGGATTATTTGGAATGATAATTGATTGTTATTTGTCCTTCTCTTTTTCACATGTAACCTTATAACGCATACCTTGTTGTTTATGTACTATACACAGGTTGAATGCATTCTCTGTACCTGTTGTACAAAATTCAATAAAAATGTATTTTGAAAAAAAAAAAAGTTGATTCTTTAAGTCCCCCCACCTTTCTAGGCTGGTAAAACGAGGTTGGAACTACGTACACTCCTACCCAATGGAAATACGCTCTTGCTTCTACATACACCTTTACTACATACACCTTTACTACATACACCTTTACTACATACACCTTTACTACATACACCTTTACTACATACACCTTTACTACATACACCTTTACTACATACACCTTTACTACATACACCTTTACTACATACACCTTTACTAGAAATGCTAATTTGTAGAAACTGATGCACAAGAAAACTCTGAGATGGTACTTAACACCTTACCGTGCCGTCTATCAAAAGTTTACGCCCAGTCCTCGAATTTGTGTTTATGTGGGCACTCTCAGTGCCGGGACAAGGTCAACTAGAGCCCAGGGCAAACAGACCAAACTGTGCCCCCCGCTATATGCATTATGTGTCAGCAACCCCCCCCCCAAAAAAAAATAAAAAATAAAAATTGAGCAGTAAATCGAGCTTACCCCTAAGCATAAACTCCCCCTCCTCCCAGTACAAATCTGCCCCCTTCCTCAAATCCTCTCTCCCTTCAAATCCCCCCAATAAAAAAATCTCCTAGCACAAATCCTCTACCCCTCCAAACGCAAATCCTCTCCCCCCCCCATTCTAAATCCTCCCCCAGCACAAATTCTCCCTGAATACCCCCTCCTAGCACAATACCCCCCCCCCCAAATTTCCCCTTCTAGCATAAATACCGCCCAATTATCCCTTCTAGCACAAATCCCCCCTCCAAAAATAAAACAAAAAAATGTTCCCTGTTAGCATAAATTCCCTCCCCCCCTCTACCATATCAGCTCTTCTAGCACAACCCCCCCCCCCCAAAACTCCCCTCCCAGCACAAATCCTCTTCCCTCATCCCCCATCCTCACACAAATCTCCCCAAAGCACCATTCCTACCACACCCCCTAATTTCCCATCCTAGAACAATTCTTATCCCTCTCCAAATTCCCCCTCCCAACTCAAATCCCCCAACCTCCTCAAGGTGCCTCCCCACCTCACATGATACCACAGTGCCCAGGGCAGCCGTCCCTTTTGCCCACCCCTTGTCCCGGCCCTGGGCACTCTATACAATCTACACGGTTACCCTCATTCACGTTGTCAATTTCTGGATTGATATATGGACTTTTGATTGGACTGAATATTTCAGTTTTATTTTTCACTGTTTGGCATATTTCATTTTTATGTTTGATCATTTTTTAGCGCAACGTATATTTATTATTGCTTTTTGGGGTGTCGGTCACACTTGAAGTTGCTGCTTCTCAATTGGATTAGCGCAGTTGTTTCCACTTTTTTATACTCTTTACCAGGGGTGTCAAACTCCATTTCATCACGGGCCGCATCAGCATTATGGTTTCCCTCAAAGGGCCGATTATATCTGTAGGATTAGATGTCCATAGCACCCCATGTCCTGTTTGGGGCAAAGACAAGCCTTTCTACAGCTGCACAGAGGAGTGCAGGATCTGGCAAAGGAGTTCTGTCCTCTCTGCTATCGACAACAGAGACAAGGTGGGGGCAGAGACAAGGGGGGTGCCGCAGCTGCAGGAGAGGTGCGAGGGCCACATGAAATAGCCTGGGGGGCCGCATTCGGCCTGCGGGCCTTGTGTTTGACACCTGTGCTCTATACCATCTCCTAAGGTTCTGCAAATTACTAGGCACACTTTGGCCCTCCATTTTTCATATAATCTCTAAGTTTTGCCATTGCATTACAGTTTTCCCATGGTTTGGCCATCTTGATCTTAGGAATAGACAGTATTCCTGTACCCTTAAGATATGTTGTAATTAATATCTTATTAGCTGCTAGGTTAGTCCTGATGAGGCATTGGAAATCATCATTAATCCCTACAGTCCTGACACTTGTGCATCTGCATTGCACCTATAAAAGTATGTTTGCTCTCGCTACAGGTTCCCAATCCCATAAGAGCATATCTGAAAAATGGCAACCCGGGACAGTCTGGTATATGAACCATTGCTAATGACAATTGCAATTGTACAGTAGTTTAAACTTAGATTCCCTATGAATTGTTTGATCTTGACCAATGCATGGTATTATATGACCCATGTTTCCTTTTTTTTTCACTTTGTTTCTAATTTGTTAATATATCGACTGTAATATATCCTCCATGTGTTGACCCTTCTATTCACCTTTGCAGATACTTGGAAGTGTTTTGTACCTTTATTTCTGATTTCCTTGTGAAAATCTAATAACAATTATAGAAATTATACTAAAATAGAAAGATACAGACAGAGCTGGGGAATAAAGAAGGGGGGGGGGGGCTGCACACTTTGTCATGTGTAGGTAGGCTATTTAACCCCTTGGAACCAGTGCCTCCTGGTCCTTTAAGGGGTTAGGGATGCCAGGAGACAGGGCAGCAGGGCCAGATTAACATAGGGGCTATTGGAGCTGCAGCTCCAGGCCCCTACCTTAATATAGGCCCCGGGTTGGCCATATTCACTGTTACCGCTCTTCTGTCACTTGTAAACACAGAAGTCTGGCTTCTATGCTCGCTTCCCCAGGCAGCTCCCTCAGAACCTCCCCACACAGCACGAAGGCCGGACAAGGAGGGACAGTTGCCGATGCATGGATGTGTTTATGGGCTTCAGAGACAGCATCCCATGTTGAATTAGGCATGCATGGCTGCACCCTTCCTCCTCTGGGTGCATGCCAAGGCACGGCCCTTAAGGCCCTTCAAAATCCTCAGCACCAAGCCCATGATGCTCTTAATCCGGCCCTGCAGGGCAGGGTTTATGATCATGTGACCGCCATGACAGCAAGCAGCGATCAGAGGCCGTCTGTTAGCCACTGGTAACTGTGCAAGAAGCTCACACGGTGCGCTCTCTCGGCACAGCTGTATTTGCACTAATGCACGCAAGGGCCACCCCCCGAGAGGCCGGCACCAAGAGGTTAAATAAAGTAAGATGGATACTACAGACAGGACTGGGACAAGGAAAGGGCAAGAGGGGATGCTGCCCTGGGCACAGTGGTGTCATATCCAGGTATGCTATTTAACCACTTGCCGACAGCTTACCGCATATATACTGCAGCAGGGTGGCTCTCCTTTGCAACCAATGTAGGGGTAAGTCGGTCGTGCGCGGGAAGCTAGGGGTCGAGCGTTCTCCCACCCCCACTCGGCAGCGGGGGAAGCCAATGCGTGTGTCAGGTGGCTCCGATTGCCGCCTGAAACACCCGCGATCGCTCCCCCCTGAGAGAGAAGGACGGTCGGCTGTTATAAACACACTCCTATTTCCGTAGACGACTGTTTAGTGGAAACGCGTCACAGAGGAGCGCCGCATCGTCATTGCAAGTTGCCGAGGACCGCACTGCAGGCGGCCACGGCCTCTCCAATATCGGTATCGGTTTCCTGTGTCCATTGGTTAACATCTAACTGTAAGTGCACTGGATACTTTTGTTTTAATAAATTGTCAAAGGTACTGCGCTATGGTCTGATTCTGTTTCTGTGAGATACACGTGGAAGCCCTCACCTGTGCGGAGAGTAACACCCAGAACAAGAGTGGACCGGGATTGGGTTGAGACACCGAAAGATCAGTGAGACAGTCGCCTTTTGGTTTGAGCGATCCGGTAAGAGGCCACACTTACTATCTGATTATTTCATGGAGACCTCCATGAATTCCCAAGACACTACTGGGCTGATTATCCTTCCTTAATCTCGTCTCTCTATGGTAAGGGGCTAATCCCCACAAAGGTGGTGGAACCCATCTGCACCCCACGGATCTAGAGGAACCCACAGAGTGGATTTTACTTTAGCCTGTGAGGGGACGATTGGGACTTTATGCACTTTTATATGTATATGGGCTATACACTGAGGTGGCAACCATTGAAATATTGGACACTTTTTCTTTGAATTACTTGTGCACTTTGTTGGTTTATGTTGGTATCACATTATCCATTTATCATCACCTATTCACCATAACACACCCAAGTATATGCACCAGGGTGCATAGTATTTACTGTACACCCGTTCAAGTGCACATCAATTTTGGAAACACATCACAGGTATATGGGGGACACTTATTATAGTGTCACACCTTTTCCTGATTTGTGACACCAGTGAATTTTAGCGCACCTGATTTCTTTTCTACACAATTTTATCACCATTTGGTTCGAAGGTTGCAGCTATTCACACTACTGATCCTGCGCACTTATTTAATTTTATATAAACACAGCCGACTGTCCTTCTCCCTGAAATGATCACAGAGCTCAAAGATCCTTCTATATAGGATCACAGGTCTCTATGGTCATTTCACAAGCCCATCCCCAATACAGTTAGAATCACTCCCTTAGGCCCACATTTAACCCATTGATCACCCATAGGGTTAACCCCTTCCCTGCCAGTGTCATTATTACAGTAACAGTGCATATATTTAGCACTGATTACTGTGGTAATGTCACTGGTCCCCCCAAAGGTGTCAAAAATGTCAGCTAGGGGTCCGATCTGTCCGTCACAATGTCGCAATCCCGCAAAAAATAGCAGATCGCCGCCATTACTAGTAAAAAAAAAAAAAACAATAAAAATGACATAAATATTTCCCGTAGTTAGTAGACGCGATAACTTTTGGCAAACCAATCAAAATACGCTTATTGTGATTTTGTTTTTTTACCAAATATGTAGCAGAAAACAAATTGGCCTAACATGTTAAAAAATTTTAATTTTTTTTTTTTGAGAATGTCATATAGCAGAATGTGAAAAATATTGTTTTTTTTTTTCAAAATTGTCGCCATTCTTTTGTTTATATCGCAAAAAATAAAAATCGCAGAGGTGATCAAATACCACCAAAAGAAAGCTCTACTTGTGGGAAAAAAAAGACGTCAATTTTATTTGGGTACAGCGTCGCACGACCGCGCAATTGTCCATTAAAAATAACGCAGTGCTGAATCGCAAAATAGGGCCTGGTGATTAAGGGGGCAAATCCTTCTGCTCTTAAAGTGGTTAAACAAAATTAGATAGATACAGACATGACTGGGACCAAGGAGGGGCAGCTGCCAAAGCGGGGGGGGGGGGGGGAGGGGGGAAGTTGTAAGGGAGCCATAAGCCGTAAGCCAACCTCCATTATTGTGGGACTCAAACAGGATCAGGGGCTGATTGGCGACTTTCAGCCCAGGGGGCAAGTACAAACCAGACTTGGCCTCCCTCCCACTCTCCCTCTTCCCGGCCTCCTCCTGATCCCCATTCCAGGCCGAAGCTTCACTCCGGTACTCCCTACTCACCAGCTGAATCCGTGTTTCTGACCTGGCCAGCAGGGGGCGGTTGGGGGAAAGCTGAGACAGCTTGGTCGGGGCTGCCCGGGGGAGGAGAGTATCCAGTAAAGCATGGAACCGACCTCTGCTCAGACACAGTTTACACCATCCATGCTGGGGGGAGAGGCCTGCGCTCTGTCCTTGTCTTTAACCCACACTCATTAGGTCAGCGGCAGGGACTTTTTACTTCTCTTCACCAGGAATTCTTTAGGCATGTCTTTGGCAGAAGCAGTGCAGCCTTTTTGTGGAGCATCAGAGCGGCCCAGGGGGAAATTACCCCCCTGCCCCCTGGCCCAGTCCTCCCCTGAACAGGATCTGACATCTCATCCATTGATTCTGTCATTTGGAAACATGGAAACCAGCAGAGGAGATCTCACATTCTCACTTCCTCTACAACTCAGACTGAAGACCTCTATTGCAGAGCATGGCAGAGGAAGGAAATAATGGAAGCCCTCCTCTGCCTACTTACATAGTTACATACATTAGTTAGTCAGGTTAAAAAAAGTCCATCTAGTTGAACTAACTCAACAGAAAAAAGTAAAATAAAAACTTCCATATACCAAATTTTATACCCACAGTTAATTCAGGGAAAAAAAAAAAAAAACCCTATAAAGCACGGTCTAATTTACTTTGGGGGGGGGGGGGGGTTGAAGAAAATCTTTCCTGATCCCCCCAAAAGGCATCGGATATTCCCCAGATCAACAATCTCTGCCTTTTTTTAAAAATGAAAATATTGAAAATCCCTTTTCAAATGACATTAAGATGTTACCGTTTATAGGAGATTTTGGTGATTGGTTTTAGATCTACTTTAATCCAGAAAGGCATCTTCTCTTGCTCAGTCCACGCTTCCTTGTCCTCTCGTAGACCCCCATTAGGCGAGCTGAGACACGAAGTGAGGTTTTGGTTAAAGCCCTTGTTTTAGAATGTAACCAATTAAAATAACGGGAAGATTGGACTTGATGAATTGAGTGCTTTTAAGGAGTTCAGAAAGTAGATAAGTATTGATTTCACAAAAACGTTTCATTACCTGAGGAAAAAAAAAAAAGTCACTCTCGGAAATAGTCCGTGCCATCGAAAACACTCAACTTTCGGCTTGTCTGTCAGGTGCAGCGGGTAAAATTTCACTCTTACGCCGAGTGCTGAGCCAGAAAACTCTTCATAACAATCTATAATTCTTTCTTCTTTCACCCCCGGGCAAAGTAAGTCGTAGATCTGCTGGTGACATCATGGATTTGTCCACATTCTGCTCATAATTGTTGTTTTATTCCACCTTTCAAGGCAGATTATGATCTCATTATCCAAATATTTGTAAATGTTTAAAAGGGTGTAATGTTGAGGGGGGGGGGGGGCAGAGAGTGGAGACCTTATAGCGTGTCCTTCTGCCCGCAAGTGTACCCGGTTATCTCCGTACATCTAGCGAAAAGATGTGACCAGCCTGTAATAGCCGTTCTTTTCACCTTCACCCAGGGGCTTACTGACAACTTTCTGCCCAGGGGGCAAGTACAAACCAGAGGCCCATGGTGAAGCAACTGGGCCCTTTTCCCACTCTCCCTCTTCCTGGCCTCCTCCTGACCCCCATTTCAGACTGAAGCTCCACTTTAGGTACTCTCTACTCACTTGTCGAACTTGGGGCTAGCTGGGAGGTGGGAAGAGTCTCCAGTAGGGCATGGAACTGGCCTCAGACACAGTTTACACCATCCATGCTGGGGGGAGGCCTGCGCTCTGTTCTTGTCTTCATTCCGCACTTAGTAGGTTAGTGGTGGGGAATTTTTACTTCTCTTCACCAGGAATCCTTTAGGCATCTGCAGCCTTTTTACAGGGCATCAGAGTGGCCAGGGCAATTGCCCCCCTGCCCCCTGGCTCAGTCCTACCCTGCCTTAATCTGACATCAAGCTGCAATTTCTATCTCCGAATCGGGCTGAGCAGTGTTAGCTATCACAGACAGCAAGATATGTATAAAGATGTGCTTTCTCAAAGGGCCAAAAAATGTAATTATAGCTAATGGGGTTGGGGGAGGGGGCTGATGTGTATCACATTTGCCTCTGATTGGCTGTTCTGAATTGTCAGTTCATGCTGTGATCACCAAATAATCAGTATTGGGAAATATGAAGATTTTGTTTAAAGCAAACCTTCTGTTGATGTTATAAGTACAATTCCTGAGACCAGTGGCAGCTGGTCCATTGGGGGCGCAGGGGCGCCGCCCCCCCTATCCATGCGTCTGGCCCCCTAATCTACATGCGGGGCACCGGACGCATGGACTTCAATGGGGTTTTTTTTTTAGCCATGTGATTAGAAGCAGAAGCTCTAATAGGCTAAAAAAAAAAGGTGGGCTCGGGGCGCAGAGCAGTGCGCCCCGAGCCCACCCAGTTGTGGGACAATATTGAATGAAAATTCTCTATTGTCACACGGATCCTCCTCCTGGCCAATCAGGAAGCAGGTCTTTAGACCCATTTCCCGATTGTCCGAAGGGAGAAGCCATGCCATTGGGCATGGAGGAGGAGGGAGGAGACACAGAAGACAGGAGGAAGAAGCCGAAGCTGCCGCTGCCTGCTGCTGCAGATATCCAGGCAGCATTTTAAACACTCCAAGCTGGATGAAAGAGCCAGGAGGAAACTGGTCAGAGAGGCTACCAAGAGGCCTACAGCAACTTTGAAGAATTTGTAGGAATTTATGACAAATAGTGGTCATTGTGTGTATGTGACAACAATATCACAAATTCTCCACAAATAGGAGGGTGCAAGAAAAAAGCCACTCCTCAAGAAAGGCCACATGCAATCACCACTGAGCTTTGCCAAAACGCACCTTAAAGATTCTGAGGCCACATGGAAAAAGGTGTTATGGCCAGATGAGATTAAAATTATATTATTTGGCGTCAACACCAAACATGTGTTTGGCGGAAATCTAATACAGCTCACCATCCAAAAAACACCATTCCACACAGTAAAGCATGGAGGTGGTAATATACTGTTATGGGGATGTTTCTCTGCAGCAGGGACTGGAGTACTTGTCAGGACAGAAGGAAAAATGGATGGGGCAAAATACCTCCGGATGGGTCCGATCTGTCCGCCTCAATGTCGCAGTCCCGCTAAAAATCGCAGATTGCCACCATTACTAGTAAAATAAATAAATAAAAATTACATACATTTTTCCCCTAATTTGTAGGCGTGATAACTTTTGCACAAACCAATCAAAATACGCTTATTGGGATTGTTTTTTACCAAAAATATGTAGTAGAGTACAAATTGGCCTAAAAGGATGAAAAAAATTAGATTTTTTCTATTTATTTATTTTTATTTTTTTTGGGGGGGGGGGATGTTTTATAGCAGAAAGTGAAAAATATTGTTGTTTTTTTGTTGTTTTTTTTTAGAATTGTCACTCTTTAAGAGTCGGTTCACACTGAGGCGATCTGACTTCGAGGGGCGACTTCGGCACGACTTGCAGGGACTTCACATAATGGAAGTCAATGCAAGTCGCTCCGAGGTCGCCCCAAAGTAGTACAGGACCCTTTTTCTAAGTCGGAGCGACTTGTGTCGCTCCTATTAGAACGGGTCCTGTGCTAATCAATGGCGAGCGACGGAGCGCGACTTGTCAGGCTGACAAGTCGCCTGACAAGTCGTGCTAGTCTGAATGGGGTCTTATTGTTTATAGTGCAATAAATAAAAATTGTACAGGGGATCAAATCCCACCAAAAGAAAGCTCTATTTTTGGGGAAAAAAGGGACATCAATTTTATTTCGGGTACAGTGTTGCATGACCGCGCAATTGTCAGATAAAATAATGCAGTGCCGAATCGTACAATCGTCATCAAGGTAGCAAAACCTTCCGGTCCAGAAGCGGTGAAGATGTAAATGGTAAAATGAACATAATGGCAAGTCTTACAATCTAGCTGAATATATATATATATATATATATATATATATATATATGAAGAGAGTAATTATTAACTCATTAAAATTAATACATTCAAATGTTCAGTGTGTATGTATAGTATGTATTAGTATGTATTAGTGTCGTTGTTTAATGTAACAAAAAAAAAAAAAACATTTCCATATTAAAAAACAAAATTTGTTGAAAAAAAAAAATACAGCTGGATAAAACAAAAACTGTGTCTGTCCTCATTTTAGGCTGCAAAGCAAAATTTTTTTATTTTTTTTAAGGGGGTGATTATTTCCTATATCCACTGTATACTAAGCTACAGTTAGGATGGGAAGAGCTGCTGATTTTCCACTGCTGAATACACAGCAATAGTAGCGTGAAAATAAAAAGATGTGATTTCTTTTTTACTTTGCAGGATAAGAAATTCCCCAGTAACTGAATCTAGGTTAGTTTATCCTGGATTAATCCAATATTCCCCACAGACTCAATTTCTGAAGCCTCTGATTACCTCTAATGAGTCCGGGGTAAGGTGGAGCGCGAGGAATAATGACACTGTAAATACTGGACATTTGTGGACTCAGGTGTCCGTTAAACCTGCTCCAATCTCTGCCGGATTTACTGGGGCCGATTGGCCTTCATCGGGTGTCGTCTCGCAGATCCCGTGGAGCCTGAAATAATAAGAGGCAAATTAAGATGAAATTCACCCTGGGCTAATGAGGGATTATATTTATTAACGCCGTACAAAGGACTGGCAGACCGCGAGAAAGTCAGCGCAGATACTGTTGACTTTTTATTCCTTGATGGAAAAATCACTTTGTTAAAGAAACAAAAGCAGCTGTTGGGAAGAGTTACAATGTGGCTGAAAGAGGATGGAAAGTTCTATTCTCCACCATAAACTAAGTGCATGGCTTAGGCTGGCTTCACATCTATGCACAAAATCCCGCACTTTCCCAACACAGAGAAAAGTGCGGAGATGCATGGCGGTGCCATTATTTGTTAATGCAAAATAACTTTGTTTATAATCATAGTTCAGACAAGAGATGGAAAGATACAAAGTAACATTGTTTACAAACATTGTACAGACAGGCAATAGATATATTAAAGTAACATTGTATGTATCACCTGTCTGTACAATGTTTGTATGTATCTCCTGTCTGTATAATGTTAGATACAAAGTAACATTGCTTACAATCACCTATCGCCTGTCTGCACAATGTTTGTAAGCAATGTTACTTTGTATCTATTGTCTATCGCCTGTCTGTACAATGTTAGATACAAAGTAACATTGCTTATAAACATTGTACAGACAGGCGATAGGCGATAGATACAAAGTAACATTGCTTACAATCGCCTGTCTGTAGTGTACAATGTTTGTAAGCAATTTTACTTTGTATCCATCGCCTATCGGTACAATGTTTGTAAACAATCTTACATTGTATCTATCGCCTATCGCCTGTCTGTAAAAAAATGTATTCACACCCCTTGAAATTTTCTACATTTTCTCATGTTACAACCAAAAATGTAAATGTGTTTTATTGGGATTTTATGTGATAGACCGACACAAAGTGGCACATAATTGTGAAGTGGAAGGAAAATGATAATTGGTTTTTAAACATTTTTACAAATAAATCTGTGAAAAGTGTGGCGTGCATTTGTATTCAGCCCCCCTGAGTCAATACTTTGTAGAACCACCTTTCACTGCAATTACAGCTGCAAGTCTTTTTGGGGATGTCTCTACCAGCTTGGCACATCTAGAGAGGGACATTTTTGCCCATTATTTTTTGCAAAATAGCGCAAGCTCTGTCAGATTGGATGGAGAGTGTCTGTGAACAACAATTTTCCAGTCTTGCCACAGATTCTCAATTGGATTTAGGTCTGGACTTTGACTGGGCCATTCTAACAAATGAATATGCTTTGATCTAAACCATTCCATTGTAGCTCTGGCTGTATGTATAGGGTCATTGTCCTGCTGGAAGGTGAACCTCCGTCCCAGTCTCAAGTCTTGACACATTGCACTACCGATCGCTGCGCTGTGCACCCTGCAGCTTATCCTGCTGGACATCAGGATAATGACACCATCGCCCAGGCCATCATTTTGCTATAGGCCGGGCAGGATGTGGTAAACTTCTCCACAACTTTATCTCTGACCTGTCTGGTATGTTCTTTGGCCTTCATGGTGCTGTTTTTTCACTAAGGTTCTCTAAAAAAACTCTGAGGGCTTCACAGAACAGCGGTACTTACATTGAAATTAAATTACACACAGGTGGACTCTATTTACCAATTAGGTGACTTCTGAAGGCAATTGGTTCCACTAGCTTTTAGTTAGGGGTATCAGAGTAAAGGGGGGTGAATACAAACACACGCCACACTTTTCAGATATTTATTTGTAAAAAATGTTGAAAACCGTTTATCATTTTCCCTCCATTTCACAAATATGTGCCACTTTATGTTGGTTTATCACAATAAATCCCAATAAAATATATTCCCGTTTTTGGTTGTAACGTGACAAAATGTGGAAAACGTCAAGGGGTATGAATACTTTTTCAAAGCACTGTATATATACATATATATATATATGTATATATATATATGTATATATATATATATATGTACTTTATATTTATATATATATGTATATATATATATATGTATGTATATATATATATATATATATATATATATATATATGTATGTGTATATATATATATATATATATATATATATATATATATATATATATATATATATATATATATATATATATATATATATATATATATATATATATATGTATGTATGTATGTATGCGTATATATATATTTATATATAAATATTACTATTACTGCTTACCTTACAATCAACAACCTCTGAGGTTTGCTCACAGCCCATTGGCTTATGGCGATCATCTGTGCACTGGCCGCCGCTGTGCAGTAGCTTCCTATAGGGATCTCTATGCAAGGTTTGTGTGCATCTAGAGATGGGGGGCTAGGCTAGCACAGTCAGAGCTGTGGGGGAATAGGAACCATGGGGGGGGGTGCACTTATTTTTAAAAATATGATGTTATGCATTTTTAGATATGTTCCGATGCATTTTTAATTAAGTCGAGAAGGAAATTCTAAGTAAGTAAGCATGCTGACCTTTTCACAATTCCAGTGCATTACCGAGTACAGGCTCCATTTGAAACCATGTGTTTTCCAATAATATAAATACATAATATAAACATTTTCCATAATAACACTAATAATGTAAAATACAAAAAAGAAAGTAGGGAAAAAAAGACATAAAAAAAAAATGCACCAAATGTTATAAAGTGTTTATGTGACTGTAGCTGCCAATATAACAGCCATGTTTAACAATCAACCCCCCCTCCCATATTCATTTCGTTGTTATATTGTATAAGAAACATGTCACCATCCTTATTGAACTTGTTGCAGATTTTCTTTTACCGCCGGGCACATAAATTTATCCGCAGCTGGTGAACATTCTGGAATCCGCGCAGCAGCTGCCTCGCGAGCTATTAATACATTACAAAGCGCTCACTACAAAATGTGAACATAAATCAAGAGGCATTATACTCCTGAAATTCTAATAAAAAACTAATCCTTTGTATTGGGGGAGGTCAGAGGGAATGTTTCTCGGAGTTCACACCTGGGCCCATAAAATGACATTTCCCTTTAAAATGGAGCTTTTAAGTGTTAGCAGGTCCGAACCTTGACTGAGGGCTCTGATATGTCAGGAGGAGTTGTGGTATAAGGGAGCCTTCTTTTATGATGAACAAATTTATTTTTTTACTGTTTAATAAGTCTCATGAAGTATTAATGCTTGTTGTCAAAAGGTTTACATCAAGGACTCTCTTGGCACAGTCCATCTTCCCTCATATGAGGATCCTCTTACCACAGTCCAACCTCCTCCATGCAATGAAGATCCTCTTGGACTGGTCCACCCTCCAGCATATAATGAGGAGCCTACTGGTCGAGTGTACCCTTCCCCATGTAATGAGGGTCCTCTTGGTATGGTTGACCCTCTTCCATGTAATAAGGACCCATCTGGCCCAGTCCACTTTCCCCCATGTGCGGAGGGTCCACGTGGCACAATTCATCCTACCTCTTGTAATGGAGGAGTCTTCCTGGCACAATCCACCCTCCCCCATGTAATGAAGGTCCTCTTGGCATGGACCATCTATGCTCATGTAATAAGAACCTTCCTGGCCCAATCCACACTTCCCCTTTTCTAATCAGGACCCTCCTGGCAAAGTCCACACTCCTTCATGAAATAAGGATCCTCCTCTTTTCTTTTTTTTGGATCCTCCTCTTATGGTCCAACCTCTCCCAATTCATAACGACCCCTGGCATAGCCCCCCCCCCATGCAATAAGGACCCTCCTGGCTCGGTTCATGCTCCCCCATGTAAAGAGTGTCCTCCTTGCACAGTCCAACCTCCCCCAAATAATGGGTCCCCCCTCCATACAAAATTCAGCCCCCTCTATGTATTGAGGACTCTCCTGGCACAGTCTTTGCTTTTTCATGTGTTGGTGATTCTTCTAGCAGGGTTCACTCTCCCCAATGTAAAGAGGACCCTCCTGACACAGTTCACCCTCCCAATATAATGAGGACCCTCCTGGCTTGGTCTATCCTTTCCCATGAATTGAGGGTCCTTCTGCCACAGTTGACCCTCCCCATGTAATAGGGATCCACCTGGCATTGACCACCCTCCCCCATGTAATGAGGACACTCCTAGCAAAGGTCAAGTTGTCCCATGTACTGGTGTTTCTCCTGGCAGGGTTCACTCTTCCCAATGCAAAGAGGACCCTCCTGGGACAATACACCCCATGTAAGGAGGACTCTCCTGGCTTGGTCCACCACCCCTATGTAATGAGGGTCCTCCTGTCACAGTCCACCATCCCCCATGTAATAGGGATTTACCTGGCATTGACCACCCTCCCCCATGTAATGAGGGTCCTCCTGGCATTGTTCACAATTCCTCAATCTCAGAGCTTGTTTGCAGCTGGGACTGGCATGGCCAATGCTTTCTTCGGGTAGATGGCTTTCATCAGAGTCAACCATCAATTCTGCAACCCACTAACTGCCATTAACTTTGTGATCTGGCCCAACTTTGTTTTAATGAAGCCACCTTTTAAATTAGCATCTTCCCGGAGTTTGTATTTGTAAGCCCTCAATAATTGCTAATTTTTTTTTTTAGTGTCAATAATGACAATTTTGTTTCATCTTTGAGTGGAGCAGGCGGGTAATATTAGAGACATTTAACTTAGAAAAACCTCTGGTGGGAAGGATTAGAAGCTGGGACAAGACTGGGCAGAGGAACACAGCTTCTACAATTCTCCAGTCAGCCGAGTAATATCTTCTGCTGTGTGCTTAACATGGAACAAAGCCGGTCTTTCTGCATTGTTAATGTGACTTTAGTTGGATTAAAATGCACACAGAGTCATGCAATTATTTTGGCTTAATATCATAGGGGGATGCATGTGTGTGTGGTGAATTCTGATTGTTCCACCTAAGCCAGTGATGGTCCCTGGAAAGTCACAGTGTTACAGCCAAACAGAGAACATTCCTAATGTAATATTTTCACTCTTAGAAAAAAAAATAATAAATTACATGCACCTGTCAAACAGGTGCAGAAAATTTTGGCCTTGGGTGTTGGTGTTGCCTGAACACTGTAAACCTTAAAATTACTTTGGCTGGGCGCAGGAATGGGCCCTGCTGTTAAAAACTGGAAAAAGACATTGAAATTGCATGCACCTGTCAAACAGATGCAGAAAAATTGGGCTGTTGGTGGTGCCCTGGGTGTTGGTGGTGCCCTAAACCAAAAACATTGGTGGAAGCTAGCATAATCAAGATTCAGGAATAGGATAGACAGCATAGGCAGTCTTCAAGGGATCCCAGATCCCTAGCAAATTCAATCAGTTACATCAGCATCAGGGGCTTGATAGCTGCTGTTGATCCAGGACTGATTCATTTTGATAAATGACAGCCGGTCAATGGAGTCTGTGGACAGACACACTCTTTTATCCATCACAAAACCTCCAGCAGCACTTAATTTACATTCAGAAAGCACACTGGAAGCAGGACAGGCCAGTAGCTCGATTGCATATTGAGCAAGTTCTGGCCAGTGGTCCATCTTTAAGACCCAGTAACCCAGTGGATGCTCAGTTGGAAAGGTCTCCAAGTCTGCCCTTGACCCTAGATAATCCTGCACCATATGATGCAGATGCTGCCTAACAACCTTAAACCTAACAGCCCTGGGAGCTGAAGACTAAAGAATTGTTTAAAGGCATTGGTCAGCCAGCCGCCTTCTCCACCGCTCCTCTTTTGACCGAACAAAGCCTCAGAAACATGTTGTCCAGGAACTGGTAACCTCCCAGTGTCTGGAAAGGTGTTACACACATTTTTCTTCAAGACGTCCTCAAGATGTTTCATCCTCTGCTCCCTATGCAAAGGCAGGATGAGCTCTGCAACTTTACCCTTGTAACATGGATCAAGAAGGGTTGCTAACCAGTAATGATCCCTCTCCTTGATACCACAAGTCCTCGGGTCCTTTCACAGGTTTAGCAGAGTCAGGGAGCCTATGCAGCGTAAGTTTGAGGATGCATGAGATTCTGAGTCCTCTGGGTCACTAAGGATGACATCGTCAGGAGCAACCTCTCCCCAACCACGTAAAACTCTTGGGGTTTCTGGGGAATTAAAACCTTCCCTTGAAGCCTGCTGTATGTTATCCTCTACATCCATGCTGCCACAATCCTCCTCCTCCTCCTTTTCCTCCTGTGTGTTTTGCGGTCCTGCAGGAATGGTATCTGCATAAAAAGGGCCTTGTGAGGAAAGGAAGTCCTCCTCTTCCTCCCTCTGTTCTGCCTCAATTGCCCTGTCCATAATTCCACTTAATTGTGCTCCAGCAGGAAGACTAGAGGGATAGTGTCACTGATGCATGCATTGTCTCGGCTCACCATCCTTGTGGTCTCCTCAAATGGTGACAGGACAGTGCATGCATCCTTTATCAACAGCCACTGGTGTGGCGAAAGGAAGCCAAGCTCCCTTGAGCCTGTCCTTGTGCCATACTCACACAGGTACTCATTGATGGCCCTCTGCTGCATGTGTAGCCGCTGCAGCATTGCCAATGTTGAGTTCCACTTAGTGGGCATGTCACAAATGAGGCAGTTGGTGGGCAGGTTGAATTCACATTGAATGTCAGCCAGCAGAGCACTGGCATTGTATTACCGCTGGAAATGGCCACAGGATTCTCTGGCTTGCCTCAGAAGATCTTGTAAGCCTGAGTACCTGTTCAAGAAATGCTGCACCACCAAATTTAGGACATGTGCCAGGCATGAAACATGTGTCAAGTGTCCATTTCAGACGGTGGAGAGAAGGTTGGTGCCATTGCTACATACAATCATTCATGGCTTAAGCTGCCGTGGTGTCAACCACCTGTCAGCCTGCCCCTGCAGAGCTGACAGAATCTCTGGCCCGGTGTGGCTCCTGTCCATTAGACAGACAAAATGAAGCACTGCATGTCATCTTTTAACCTGGCTGCTTGCATAGCCCCTTGAACACTTAGGGAGCACTGCTGGTTCAGAGGACAATTCAGTAGAAGAGGCCATAGAGGAAGAAGAAGAGGAGGGGGTGGAGCAGACAGATATGGCAGAATCACCACCAGCTTTTTGGAGGTGTGGTGGTGGAACAAGCTCTACCATTGAACTCTGTCCTGCATCCTTCCCAGCTGCCAGTAGAGTTACCCAGTGTGCCATGAAGGAAATGTAATGTCCCTGACCATGCCTGCTGGACCACGAGTCAACAGTAATGTAAACCTTGCTGCTGACTGCTCTGTCCAACAAGAATATCAGTGCCCATCAGTGCAGCATATCAGTGCAGCCTCATCAGTGCAGCTTATTAGTGCCACATCATTAGTGGCCATCAGTGCAGCCTTATCAGTGCCCATTAGTACAGCCTCATGTCACGGGATTAGTAAGATTACTCCTCTCTTTTAAGATATTTGGACTTGTGTTTGCAGCCACTGATTGTAGTCATAGGATTATTTCACTTATTTGTAGAATGACTAGGAAGTCCAGAGTCATTATGTAAATAAGTGAAATAATCAGTGGCAGCAAACACAAGTCCAAATATCCTAAAAGAAAGGAGCAATCTTACTAATTCAGTGACATATTGCGATAGCACATATGACAGGGGTGTCCAAACTATGGCCCTCCAGCTGTTGCGGAACTACACGTCCCATGAGGCATTGTAAATCTGACATTCTCAGACATAACTAGGCATGATGGGAATTGTAGTTCCTGAACAGCTGGAGGGCCATAGTTTGGACACCCCTGACATATGAGGTGAGCAGGTTCAAAATATTATTACCATCATATACAATTAAAAGTCTTAATTGTATATGATACAATTCAGTATGCTCACTCAAGGACAATGATGTTTAAAGAAATTAAATTATATCATTGACATGATGCCTGCCATACCTGGGAGCAGAGGAGGGTTGGAGGATCATTAGGCTGCAGTGGCCACACTTATTAGCATTGGCGGCCATCGGGCCACTTGTATTAAGTGTGGTCGGCGGCCTGCGGTCTGTCCGAATGTCCTCACCTACCGGTATTATCAAACTGGCAGGTAGTAGTGTGAGTGCTTTATGAGGTTTCCAGACTGACTTGCCTCCTGGACCCTGTCCTTCGGCCCAATTCGCCCCATAAGACTGGCACTATACTAAAAGTGTAGCGCAACCCGGCAGGGACCCTTTTCATGAGGGAGCCAGGAGGAGGCTGTTTTTTCGTACGGGTTGCAGCTTTTTTGCTGCCCCCTGCAAAGTGCCTCCCTAGGCCTGGGCCTTGTTGGCCTAGGCCAAAATAAAGCACTGAAGTGTGTACAATGGGTTTAAGCAGTGGCTCAACAAGGAAGTAATTTGTAGGTAAGCATAATAGTCTTCATCTGATAAGTAATATTCTCTTTGGAGGACTGCAAAGGGCTTAAGCTTATCTGAAGAGTATAGGACCTGAATCAACCTGATACCCCTGGTCTAACATTCCCTAATATTAGTGTTTGGTATATCTAGAAGACATACTGCAAAAGTGATTGGTAAAATAGTCAATTTATTATTATTCCCCATAGAAATTAATATGCTCCAGGCCTGGAGAGAAGCTAAAACATTAGGGGGTAATGAAGTCAGGGCACCAATTTTTATCTGTTGTTTACAGTAGTGCCAGGAGTTTCTGGTGATGTTATTGACCGAATATGGACTGATTATGGTCAATGCTGGGGATTCTGGGTTACATCTTTGATCAAATATATTCAATTAACAAATTTGGTCATTGATGTCACCCGAAATCTCTAACACTGTGTTACTTTACTGCAGTGCCAGGAATTCTGGGTGATGCCATTGACAAAATATGGACCGAATATGGTCAATGCTGGGGATTGAGGATAACATTATTGACCAATAACGGTCAATGATCAGATTTGGCCAATGATATCACCAGGGTTTCCCAGCTGTCTGTATACCTTATGGCAATAGGGATATAGGCGGGTGAATTGCCCTAGTTCAGTGGGAACAAGATGGGTTTGCGTCAAACCCACATCCAACCTGAACCCAAATCTCTTCTCAGGTGATAAGCAAAAAAAAAAGTTTGTATAACTCAGTTTAATTTAGTTTTGCCATCACATCAATCATTTCTAGTACATAGCACTGTTGACCTTGTGGGTTCTTCCTGGATCAAAAGTAATAATGGCGCTGAACTCAATCCAGAGCTCTGGTGGGAGATATTGGAAGATCAGTGCCACCCTAATGATCTGATGGATAGACTGAGCCGAACATTCATTTATTCCAGGGAAAGAACAGCAGATTATAGATCCGGTTGTCAACGAGACAAATATCGCACAAGACAGACAGACGTCCGCTCTGACAATTTTATCTGACTGATGTCACTTCCAGGGAGATTGATTCCCCGCAGCCCCGAGTGCCTCCATCGGACGCCGGGCCAGAGTGACTTTTGCGAAGCGGCGATGGATAAATCTTGATCGTGATTGATACATACAGGAAACAATAGGATTTATTTCACTTTTCCCTCCCTTGAGAGACAGATAGATGGGCCAGCTCGGCGTGTCATTTCTGAGCTGACGAGGGAATTTCGCAAGGTTGTTGATGGAAATTTCTTTGTCGGATTCGTTTATTTTCGCCGTGCATCATCTTCCCTGTGGAAAGCGAGAGGCTTCAAAGGTGTGAGGAAACAGAACTGGCGGGGAAAGAAAAAAAAACATCAAAATGAAAAGACAGTTGGTGCTGCTTGGATATCAGCTTTTAGCTTCACGGCTAAAGATTGGAGAGAAGAGATGTGGAGAGACGGGAGATGGTGGAAGGAAAGTGTAAAAAGAGAGAAGCTCAAGAGGGGGGGGGGGATACAGACACAGAATATCATAGTATTCAATGTAGGTTTGCAGGGTGTCCATGAAATGTCTTCACTGTGAAACTGTGCCAGGTGTATCAAGCACTCCCTGGGCCCTAAACGCCTGCTAAAACATTATAGGACAGCTGAGGGTTGTAGCCAGTGGCGGCTGGTGAATAAAGATTTCGGGGGGGGCGGTGCCAAAACCAACACCCCCCTCTCCTGTCCGACAATCTGCTCTACCACCCCCTCCCTCCTTCCTCCCCCCCTCCTGGGACGGATGGCTAGCTGCCCGGCCAGACAGCCAGCATCCTTACCTGCTCCTTCCCCGTGCGCCACTTTGAGTCTCCTCGGCCGTATGTTCCCTCCCTCTTCCTGGCCAATGGCCAGTAAAATCACATCTCTTCTTAGCAAATCAGGAAAGGGGTCTCAGGACCCGCTTCCTGATTGGCTGGGAGGAGAATCAGTGTGACAATAGCGAATATTCATTTGCTATTGTCATACAACTGGGTGGGCTCGGGGCGCAGTGCTCTGCGCCCTGAGCCCACCCTTTTTTGAAGCCTATTAGAGCCTCTGGCTCTAATCACATGCTTAAAAAAAATAAATAAATCCCCAATTGGAATCCATGCATACGGCACCCTGCATGTAGAATAGGGGGCCGGATGCATGGATGGGGGGGCGGCGCCCCTGGTTGTAGCTCCACATAGAAGTTTGTATTGGTGTTATAGCGTAATTGTGTGCAGTACCAGGACAAGATTATCCAGTGCCCAGGGCAAAGATGCCAAATTGCGCCCCCCCCCCCCCCCCATTTTGTGCAAGCTTATATGGAGAAGAGGGAGAGAGAAGCACAGCCCGCACCTCCTCTGGGCTCTCTCCTCCTCTCCTTGCTGCTTCCAGCGCTGAGCTGACAGAAGTAGAGCTCCTGATGTCATTACTCCGGTCAGCCTTATATTAGAAGAGGCTTGCGGTGCCCCCATCCCTAAAATAAACGCTGCCGCCCTTTCTGCCCACCCCATGTCCTGGCCCTGGTGCCCCCCAAGATGTATGAGCATTATGTGTTAGTAAAATTCCTCCCACAAAAACACTGAGCACTAAATCTTCATACTTATCCCCAAAGCATAAATCTCCCTACCCAAGTACAAATCTACACCCAACCCCCCCCCCCCCGCTAAAATCTGCCCTCTCAGCACAAATTTTTGTCCCCCCATCCCCTAGCTCAAATCCCTCCCCACCTAAAAAAAAATTCACCCCCCCCCCCTCCTAGCACAAATTTAAAAACTTCTTCCCTCCACCCCCTCCACACAGATACCCTTAGATCACAACTCTTAGCACCTGCCCCCAAATTATCCCTTTCAACACAAATCCCCTATGGCGCCCCCCACCTCACATGATACCACAGTGCCTGGGCAACCTCCCCTCCTGCCCACAGCCTGTTCCGGCCCTGATTGTGTGCAAGATTTTTAATAATGTTTTTATAATATAAAATATCATTATTATTTAATATTATTATTATTATTATTATTAATACTAGAACTTGTACCCAAAGCACCAATCCCTAGAAGAAATGAGCTTAGGTTTGGTCTGAACCCAAGTCTGGCCAAAGTCTGGACTTTAATGAGACATACAATAATATGTAAAATCCCATTCATTTATTGTAAAAAAATGAATAAAAAAATACATAATGTTACACACAACAAAGATGATCATCAGCAAAAAACATTAGACATTTCCATTGTATATGTATACTTATAAGTCTGAGCATCAACAGTATCAATAGTCTGTGCTAGATGAATCTCAACGCGTTTCGCAGAGACCCAATTAGCTTTATCAGGAGAAGAGCACAGATATCAAAAACCAAAAATATCATGAGAATTTTTTTTTCAATATTTTTGGGACTGAGATACGCTTCTTGTCCACACATGTCAGCTCAATCTTTTTCTGCAAATCTGGAAGTAAGCTGTCATTGTCGGGCCTGTGGCTATATTAGAGGAGCTTCAGTCAGATTTAAAAAAAAATTACAGTCAGCGTCTATAAATGCTGTAGCTGCTCACTTTTAATAAAAAGACCCTTACCAGCCCCGGGATCAAGCGCTGTCCTCAGCCGGGTCAGTTCTTTGCCAATCTCAGGGTCCTTGGTGCTGCCATGTTGACTGTAGGACAGCTTTGTCTCCCTGCATTTTTAAAGCCAGCTCCTTACCGTGCATGTGCCAGCCGAATCTAAATGGTCCAGCTGGGGGGGGAGGGGGGACCGAACTGCCACCCAAATTGACTAAGTGATTCCAGCAGAAGTGAGGGCACGTACCTGTCAAAACTAGGTACCCACCCACTCCCTCCCCCCAAAAAGTTTACAATAACTAAGTGTGTGTGTGTGTGGGGGGGGGGGGGGGGGTTAGGAGGAGGATAAGAAAGACTTGCCTTTTTAGGTGAACATAAAACAAGAAAGCTTACGGTGCCACTCCATGTCCTCATCCTGAATAAAGTGGTTGTAGAGGCAGAAGGGTTTTTTCATCTCAATGCATTAGGATACAAGGCCTTCCGTGTGCAGCAGCCCCCCTCAGTCTCCCTAATACTTACCTGAGTCCCCTTTCGATCCAGCGATGTCCACGAGTGCCTCAGCTGTCCCTCCTGATTGGCTGAGACACAGCAATGGCGCCACTGGCTCCTGCTTCTGTCAATCAAAATCAGTTAGCCAATGAGTAGGGGGGCAGGGCCTAACCACAGCTCCGTGTTTGAATGGATACACGGAGCTGTGGCTCGGCTTAGCCCCCATAGCAAGCTGCTTGCTTTGGGGGCACTTAACAGGAGGGAGGGGCCAGGAGCGCCGACAAGGGACCCGAGAAGAGGAAGATATGGGCTGCCCTGTGCACAACCACTGCTCAGAGCAGGTAAGTATAACATGTTTGTTATTTTTATAGAAAAAAACAAGACTTTAGTATCACTTTAACCCCAGTGACTCACACTAGGAGGATACTGGCATGGAGAGAGCCTGTCCCGGCTTGATATACTCATATGAAAGAAAAAAAGCCAAACACTGCACTCCAGAGAGAGCCCAGGTTTCAGACAAATGAAAGCAGCTTTAGCCCAGCTCTATCCAGGCTATGTGACTGACGCGTTTCGTCCCACCCACAGGGCTTAGTCATGGAGGGCGGTGTTTGAGTTTTCTTCCCTTTTTAGGTGAAGTTATGCTTCCCCTTTGTGTAAGTGCAGGTATAGGATGGAGACTTCAGCCCATTGGCCCAGCAACCGCATTGGCCCAGCAACTGTCAGCTCATTGGCCCAGCAACTGTCAGCTCATTGGCCCAGCAAGGACAGCTTAATTCCATGTTTGGCCAAACATAGGTTTGTTCCAAACCCAAGCTCATCCCTACCCCCTGATAATGCACTGAATATGCCGACAGCTCTTCGGCTGCCTCTCCTTGATTTAGGATATTTTACATTAATGACAGTATTTTTACATTGAATGAGAAGTACAGCCAAAGCTTGTTTAGCTGTACTTCTCCTTTGGATCACAGGACTTCGTTCTGCACTCCTGTGACCCGTTTTCAGCAGACAGCGGCTTAATCCCGCTGTTGGCTGACATCAAAAGGCCGGTCCAGGCTTGAGAAAGGTTGCGGCCATATGGTCGCTATCCTCCCTTATGCCTAGACCAGCACCCAGCTCAGCCTCTCAGCGAGCTGCTAAGAGCCTGAGCTGGCCACTCCTGCCCCCTCCACAGCCCAGCGCTCCAGTGACCACGGGAGGGGGGCAGAGCAAAGAGTCGGTGACTGACAGTCACCAGCTCTCTTCTTAGAAGCTCTGAGCACCGAGCAATCAGCAGTGTTTGATCGCTCGTTTCTCAGTCTTATAGATGGCGGGGGACCGATGCTGAATCCACCTAGGTAAGTATGATCTCCCCCCAAAAAAAAATCCTATTCTTCTCTTTTAATGACAGCATTGTCACAGTGGAAGCTGCTATAGAAAAGGTTTAGTGGCCCCAGTCGATGTTGTGTTATGGGGGCCCCATGATTCATAGTTACACCCAAGCTTGTATTTAAAGTGCAGATCTCAGGTGGAATAGTGGGATATAAGATAATTGGTACAGATCCTTCAAATAACAGAAAGATTACTCATTGTCACTTCGTCATCACATCTTTAGAGATGAAAGAATTCTCCACCACAATGGATAATGTTTGTGTTTTTCTCTTCCAGACAACTTTCATCTATCATCTCTCTCTCACAGACCCGTCACAGGTCAGATATATTGTAGAAAAGCCGTGACAGACGTGAAGGCCTCATCCTCCGCCACTATGTGACACTTTGTAATAACAGTGACATGCTTTCATCCTGGAGTGGCACAACCAGACTGTCCGGCTTTCTTCGAACCTGACATATGGAGGGTGCAGAATCCTCATGATGGGTTTTACGCCACCTCCAAAGAGAAGGTCCAATGGCTGCCAAGCACTTCTCTATGAACACATGCTTTATTTCTCTTTAAGGAACATCCAGCCACATACAGGCTTCTCCCCCATAATGGAGGGCTTAGTCATGCAAACAAGTGTAGCACTGCCCCCTAGGGAGCTGCTGAGATTGGATTCCCCTGGGTTACCCATAGCAACAGTCTGTAAAACGTATCACTTAATCGCTTGGCTCAGACAATGAACAGTCCAGAGGGTTTGGTTTTTGTGTTTTATTTTAGAACTTGGATGGGAGAAGGGATGAGTGGGATACTCCAACTTGATCTATGCACTGAGGACAACTGACTGTAGTGTGTGCGCCAAGGCCGCTGCTTCACCTTACCACTGAAGTGAAGTAGAAGATATGTTCCTGAATTAATTTCTCTTCAGGGTCCTAACTTGGCACCCCCTTTCTCACGTCCCATGCATGCTAGCCCCTTGTCCACTGACTCAGTCTCCACTGGAGTGGTTCCCTTCCTGGGCAGACCCCTAGCAAGCTTCCCGGTACTGATGGACCCTGTTTTTCCCTGAGTTGCTCTGCCTTCAGCTCCACTCATTAGTATCCTGGACCTCCTGGCTCAGCATCACACACTTGGTCCACTAGGCCAACCGCCTGTGACTACCTTCCTTGCTGACAGGAGGAGAGACAGACGTCACCCTCCTCCTGGGACCTGGCTTCCCGCCCAAAAACGCCCTGTCACATGTGCCCCCGGCTTTTATGACCTATCCCAGAATGCACCACTGTTGTGCCAACCCACTGGGACAGCCACAAAAGCCTGTGTGTCACTGGCTGGGCTTCCTCCACTGTCCAACAGACTCTCCCATTGGATACAGTGGAGACACTCGCTCAGCCCAGATGAATCACACCCTGGACACATGCAACAGGCAGAACTAACAATCAGGCTCCCCTGATAAGCAGATAGAGCTGCTAAGCTTTTACCAACCTAGCCAGGGTCAGATTAAGAGCATCATTGGCCTGTTGTTGAGGATTTTGGTGGGCATTAAGGGCTGTGCGTCTGCATGTGCCCCGAGGTGAAAGAACACAGTTGCAATGCTATGGAAGTCAGTCAAAATCAAATGCCAGGGTTCCATAAGGGCTGTGCGTCGGCGTGCGCCCTGAGGTGAAAGGGTAAAGCTGCGCAAGCCTTACACTATGGAAGCCCCAGGCTTCTGCATGAGCCCTTCATCGGTGTGTGCGGTGAGGTGGGGTGGAAGGGCGCAGTCTCGCAGACCTCACACAACACTTTACAGAGGCCCGAATACCAGGCTTCCGTTAGGACTGGTCACCTGACACCCATTATTAATCCCAACACCCAGCCCATGCGGTACGTGCGGCATGCAGGGCAGGGGAGGGCTGCTGTTAGAAATCATGGGGCCACATACAGCTTTCCTGAAAGCCCCCCCCCCAAATATAAAAACTATATTTTTACATAAAATAATCTAAAATCATTATTAGTGGACACAAACATAACATAACTTACACATTTCCTGCTAGATCTAAAAGATAAAATTGTATCGAGTTAATAAATAAAGTTATGTGTGTAAATGAGGTTACGGGGCTCATTCACATAACTGATGTGGCCTGTACAGTGTGAATCAGTGTTTTTTTTTTTTTTTTTTTTTTTACTGTAAAATGTGGCTATTGCTGTGTGAAAGTAGCCTAATTTATTAATTTTGTAAAATTATTTTTACAATTTTTTTTATTATTATTTTTTGCAATGTGTTATTTTTTTTTTTAATTTTTTAAAATTATTTTTTTTACAATGCTGTTGGGTTGGCTTGAGTGAAATATCAGGGGTCTAAACCAGCCTTTTTCAACCAACCCTGGGGTGCCTTGGCAAAATGCCTAAAAACTGCCCACAAATTGTATACAAGCCGGCGTGTGTGGATGAAGGCTGCCTTTTTAGTTACACAAAGTCACAGGTTTTCATTGTGCACCATTCCAACATTCTAGCTGCCGTCGTTCAAATGACCAATGGCATCATCAGTTGATGAGGAGGATGTCATTCGACTGCATAGCATTCTTTTTTTGACCCTCCCCTGCCCCTCTCCATTGGCGTTGGGGGTCACATTAGCTAAGGGATGGAGAAAAACTGAGGCAGAAGAGAAACATTGGCATACTAGTCAGTAGTACCAGTTTGCAAAAGTTAATTTGCTTTGAAAGAAAATAAAAACCACCTCTCATGTTGGGTGTCTTACTTAGACTTGTGGATGTTGCATTATGTAAAACTATTAGAATAGTTTGTTTAACCACTTAAGCCCCGGAAGATTTTACCCCCTTCCTGACCACGGGGTATTTTGCGATTTGGCACTGCCTGAATTTAACGGACAATTGCGCGGTCGTGCAACGCTGTACCTAAACTAATTTGACGTCCTTTTTTTCCCACAAACAGAGCTTTCTTTTGGTGGTATTTAATCACCTGTGCGATTTTTTGATCATGCGCTATAATCAAAAAAAGAGCAACAATTTTGCAAAAATAACAATATTTTTCACATTTTTATATATGAAATTCCCCCAAAAAAATGTAAAAATTAAATTTTTTTACAATTTTTGGCCAATTTGTTTTCTGCTACCTATGTTTGGTAAAAAAAATCACAATAAGCGTATTTTGATTGGTTTGCGCAAAAGTTATTGCGTTTACTAACTAAGGGAAAGATTTCTGTCATTTTTGGTGTTTTTTTTTTTTAACGAGTAATGGCAGTGATCTGCAATTTTTTTTGCGGGACTGCGACATTGCGGCGGACAGACGGGACCCTTGACTGACATTTTTGGGGGTACCAGGGACATTACTACAGTAATCAGTGCTATACATATGCACTGTTACTGTACTAATGACACTGGCAGGGAAGGGGTTAACTGTATTGGAGAGGGAGGAGCTAAGTGTGTCCCTAGGGGCGTGTTTCTAACTGTGCAGGGATGTGGCTTGTGATGTGATCACCGCCGCTCTTCCCCGATTGTCGGGGAATCGAGTGTGGAGATCCGCCTGCTTGGGTAAACAGAGCGGGAGGATCTCCTAAGTGACAGGCAGGGTCAGATTGCAGGGTTCAGCATAGCATACATTAACCCCTCCCTCTCCAATAAAATTAACCCCTTCCCTGCCAGTGTCATTTTTACAGTAACAGTGCATATGTATAGCACTGATTACTATAGATATGTCACTGGTACCCCCAAAAGTGTCAAAAATGTCAGTCAAGGGTCCGATCTGTCTGCCGCAATGTCGCAGTCCTGCAAAAAAAATCGCAGATCGCCGCCATTACTCGTTAAAGAAAAAAAACACCAAAAATGACAGAAATTTTTCCCTTAGTTAGTAAACGCAATAACTTTTGCGCAAACCAATCAAAATACGTTTATTGTGATTTTTTTACCAAACATAGGTAGCAGAAAACAAATTGGCCAAAAATTTGATTTTTACATTTTTTTTTTTGGGGGGGGGGGGATTTCATATAAAAAAATGTGAAAAATATTGTTATTTTTTCAAAATTTCTGCTCTTTTTTTGTTTATAGCGCAAAAAGTAAAAATCGCACAGGTGATCAAATACCACCAAAAGAAAGCTCTGTTTGTAGGAAAAAAAAGGACGTAAATTTAGTTTGGGTACGGCATTGCATGACCACACAATTGTCAGTTAAAATTGCACAGTGCCGAATCGCAAAAAGTGGCCTGGACGTAAGACAGCAAAATTTTCCGGTGGTAAAGTGGTTAAAGTCATGAAGTTCATTAAAAAAGTAAGAAACACAAAATAGTGCCATAAGTTTCCTTTTAAGAGTTAATTTTCCTCCAAACCCTCCTTTTTTTCTCCTTCCCATGGCACGTCCATCGTCCCCGCTACACTGTAACAGAATAAGATGAAAGAATGTTAGCGGGTTTTTTACTGACGCTTTGAAGTTGAGGTTTTCCATTTAGAAAGGCCTGGAAAGAACAACAGAAATTAGTGGCAGTCTGGGATCCCCGGCGGCTGGGTTCAGGCCGGTGTATAATGTAATGAGGGTCATATGAAGCCTCGGCTGCGGCACACAAGGACTGGGCAGGGCACGGCGGTATTATGGCGAACGGCTCACTCATCAACGCCTTATAATCAGGGCCTGAAAAATAAAAAAAGCTCAGACTGGTGAAAACACACACTGTGAAAAATGTAACTTTTCTTTCTAAAAGAGTTTGTATTTATCAATATTTCAAACTTTTTTTAGGAAATTTTAGAGCTTTTATTGGTTTACATTACAAAGCTGCTCTGGACAATTTCTCAAAAATCATCCAAGAAAATAGCCCTGCAAAATGTGTTCAGTAAATAGATAACCTAACGATTCCTGGGTATTTATTCCATCTCAATACTCCCTCCTGACAATGGTTTCATTTGCTCTTTTCACCAGACAGACGGCACCATCTTTGTTCAGCCATCATCCAGGGCCACCACTTCCTAGAACAGGGTTTCTCAACCAGGGTTCCTCCTGAGGTTTCTAGGGGTTCCTTGAGCAATGGGCAATTTCTGCCTCTCAGTTAAGTTTCCAATGACCAGTGGCGGCCAGTCCATTAGGGGCGCAGGGGCGCCGCCCCCCCCATCCATGCACCTGGCCCCCTATTTTACATGCAGGGCGCCGGAGGCATGGATTCCAATGTTTTTTTTTTTTTTAAGCTCGTGATTAGAGCCAGAGGCTTTAACCACTTGCCTACTGTGCACTTAAACCCCCTTCCCATCCAGACCAATTTTTAGCTTTCAGCGCTCTCACACTTTGACTGACAATTGCGCGGTCATGCTACACTGTACCCATATGAAATTTTTATCATTTTTTTCACACAAATAGAGCTTTCTTTTGGTGGTATGTAATCACCTCTGGGTTTTTTATTTTTTACAAAAAAAAAGAAAAAAGACAGAAAATTTTGAAAAAAAAAAAAAAGTTTTTATTTTCTGCGAGTAAATTTTGAAAATAAATTTTTCTCCTTCATTGAAGGGCGCTGATGAGGCGGCACTGATGGGCACTGATAGGCTGCACTGATGGGCACTGATGAGATGGCACTTATGGGCACTGATGAGGAGGTACTAATATGCCGCACTGATGAGCACTGATAGGCGGCACTGATAAGCGGCACTGATAAGCGGCACTGATAGGCGGCACTGATGAGCACTGATAGGCGGCACTGATGAGCACTGATAGGCGGCACTGCTGGGCACTGAAAGGTGGCACTGCTGGGCACTGAAAGGTGGCACTGAGAGGTGGCACTGCTGGGCACTGAGAGGCGGCACTGACGGGCGGCACTGATGGGCACTGATAGGCGGCACTCAGTGCCCATAGTGCTGCCAGTCAGTGCTCATCAGTGCCTAGATGAGCAGGCACTGACTGACAGCACTATGGGCACTGATTGTGAGCATTGATGGGGGGCACTGATGGCGGGCACTGTGGGCACTGATGGTGGCAATTTGTGTATGTGTTTTACCTTTTGTAATCAGGGCACTGGTGATTGGTGCCCTGATTACATTTCTTCTGTGTCCCCGGCACTGTGAGGCTCCCCCTCCTTCCTCACACTGCAGGCTCCGTGTGAGGAAGGCGCGCTGGCGATGAGAGATGATCTCATATGTTTACATATGAGATCATCTCTCATTGGATGGTCCGATCACGTGGTGAATGGCCGATGTGATTGGCCATTCACCACGATCTGTGATCGGCTGTGTCCAAGGGACACGGCCGACACAGATTTTCCCCGATGCGCGCTCGCGGGAGCGCGCGGGGAGACTGTTTATGGGAGGCCGTATAAAGACGGCCTCCCGAAAAATTCAAGTCCGCGCTGCAGCCGTATATAGGCTGTAGCGTGGATGGGAAGTGGTTAATAGGCTTCAAAAAAGGGTGAGCTCGGGGCGCAGAGCACTGCGCCCTGAGCCCACCCAGTTGTGTGAAATGAATATTCGCTATAATCACACTGATTCTCCTCCCAGCCAATCAGGAAGTGGGTCCTGAGACTCGTTTCCAGATTGGCTGAAAGGAGAAGCCATGCTATTGGCCAAGGAGGAGGGAGGAGATACAGGGGAAACTGCCGCCGCTACTGGGGGAAGCCACCACCGCCGCTGCCTGTGCCCTCCACGTCAGTCCAGAGTGAGTGAGTCGGTGATGGGGGGTGGTATGGTGTGCGGGAAAGGGCTGTGTGGGGTGTGGTCCATCTGCCGCCCCCCCCACCCGACTCATGGAGCACCAGCCGCCACTGCCAATGCCCCCATTGTTCATTTTAGCTATCTGTAAGGGGGTCATTCTTCCCAATGATGAGAAGAGTAAGGAGCGTTCTTCCCACTGACTGTCACACTTATGTGTCATGAGTTGTAGATTTTTACTTTTTAGCAGGGGTTCCCAGAGACCAGAAATTTATTTCAAGGGTTCCTCTGTGTTGAAAAGGTTGAGAAAGGCTGATCTAGACTGAGATTCCGGCTCAGAGATGACACAATCATGGAAATCCTTGTACCTGTGCTGTTCTATGTTCACAAATGTTACAAACTGCTCCAGTTACAATGTTAAATTCTGATTATTAGGGGGAGAGAGGACTGAGGAAATGCTCCCTCCTGCCTGCAGCAGACTGATGACATCATCTTAGAATAATTACTGACTAAAGCTCACGGATGGCTTTTTAAAGCGGTGTTCCGGCCTCCCCCTCCACAAATGTAAAGTCAGCAGCTACATATACTGTACACATACTGTAGCTGCTGACTTTTAACCACTTGCCAACCAGCCACTGCAGTTATACGGCAGCAGGTCGGCAGGTTTCCGTGAAACGCTTTACCTGTACGGCGGTTCGCCGGAGCAATCCTGTGGGGTGCGCACTCCCACTCGCCAGCAGGGAAGCCGATCCCAGGGCCAGTGGCCGCTATTGTCGCCAGGCACCCGTGATCGCTTCCCGTGAAGAGAGAAGGGCGATCTGCTGTTGTAAACACAGCAGACCGTTGTTCTCTCTGGAATCAATACAGAGCGCCTGTGATCCTCCTATTTAGGAACACAGGTCTCTGTATTTATTCCATAAGCCCATCCCCCTAACAGTTAGAAAACACCCCCTAGGCATACATTTCACCCTTTGATTGCCCCACTGGTGTTAACACCTTCCCTGCCAGTGTCATTATTACAGTAGCATTTTTAGCACTGATTACTGTAGTTATGTCACTGGTCCCCCCAAAAGTGTCAAAAATGTCAGTTAGGGGTCCGATCTGTCCGACGCAATATCGTAGTCCCGCTAAAACTTGCTGATTGCTGCCATTACTAGTAAAAAAATAAATAAAAATGACATAAATCTTTCCCCTAGTTTGTAGACGTGATAACTTTTGCGCAAACCAATCAAAATACGCTTATTGGGATTTTTTTTTTTACCAAAAATATATAGCAGAATACAAATTGGCCTAAAAGGATGAAAAAAATGTATTTTTATTTTTATTTTTGGGAATGTTTTATAAGCAGAAAGTAATATATATATATATATATATATATATATATATATATATATATATATATATATTTTTTTTTTTCCAGAATTGTCGTTCTTTTTTTGTTTAAAAATCGCAGAGGTGATCAAATACCACCAAAAGAAAGCTCTGTTTGTGGGGAAAAAAAGACTTTGATTTTATTTGGGTACAGCGTTGGACAACTGGGCAATTTTCCGTTAAATAACGCAGTGCCGAATCGCAAAAAATGGCCTGGTCATTAAAGAGGAAGAAAACCCAGTGTGCTTTTTTTTTTGTTTTTTTTCCCCCTGAAAAGTAAATGCATAATGTGCTAGAATGCATCGCATACTAGAACAATATGTGACACTTCTTGTGTATTGAAGAAGTTTTTTTGAGTAATGCATCACCTCACATGCTGGGATTGCTAGTCCCTTATATTTATAACCCTTCCTCGTTTAGAGTCACGTTATTTGCTTCATATTCTCTAGGGTTTGATGCTCTATGTTTATTTATCACTTATTATTCACTTTTTTAGTGCAGCACATTTTGGGTATAATATGTGACACTTCCCTCCAAATGAAGCCCTTGTCGTCTTCGCTGGAGGCCGCATCCATCTTCAGCCGTCTTCCTTCTGGGTCTGCGGACTCCAGCTATGCTACGGGCAGGGCCGTCTTTTCCATTGGGCACGCCCAGTGGTTGCCCGGGGGCCCCACTTGCCAAGGGGCCCCACTTGCCAAGGGGCCCCACACACAGGGTGGCAATTACACTGTCCCCCCCAGGCCAGTCTCCAGATTAGTTTACCTGGTGGTCTAGGGCCCCCCCCCCGTTGTCCGTCGCCCCCCCCCCCCCCCCTCCGCTGTCCGCCGGTGGCTCTTAGTCTCCCTGCACACTGGTTGCTAGGAAGGCCAGCCGATTGGCATCTAGCAATCAGTGACGTTCTGAGAGGACCCATCATGCACAGCGGAGGAGGATCCTCCTCGTCGGCTCGTCCTCCTCTCTCCGCGCCTAGAAGATGGGCTCCACCCACCTCCTCCCTTCATGTGCTGTGCAGCCATTGTGGAAGGTAAGCAGACTGCTGCAGGCAGCTGCTTGATTTCTTTTTTCTCACACTCTCTCCATCGACTGTCTGTGTCATCCTTTTCCTGCCCTATATATCCTCTGTGTGTGCCATCCTTCTCTCTCTCTCTCTCTCGGGGGCCCCAGTGTGCTGCATTGCCCGGGGGCCTATAAGGCTCTTAAGATGGCACTGGCTATGGGAGTCACATGACGCGTGTCGATAGCGGCCGGTCACGGCACAGGGCCCTGAAGAAACGGCACGGGCGGCCGTTCCTTCAGAGCACATGCGCCGATGACGTCACTATACAGTAAATATCTCCTAATTGGTGCACGTTTAGGAGATATTTACAGTACCTATAGATAAGCCTTATTATAGGCTTTCCTATAGGGACAACTTACAGAGGTGGGGGGGTTTTACAACCACTTTAACCGCTTCCCGACCACCCGCCGCCTTTTTACTGCGGCAGGGTGGCTCTTGAGCGCAAACCAACATAGACCTACGTCGGTCACGCGCGGGAAGCTAGGGGGTACCCCCACTCTGCAGCAGGGACTCCGATGCACAGGGCCAGCAGCTCTGATTGCCGCCTGACACCCGCGATCACTCCCCGCTAAGAGAGAAGAACGGTCAGCGGTTGTAAACACAGCCGTCCGTTCTTCTCCCTGGAATGATCACAGAGCGCCTGTGATCCTTCTATATAGGATCACATGTCTCTATGATCATTTCATAAACGACGCCCCCCCCCCCCACAGTTAGAATCACTCCCCAAGGCTCACATTTAACCCCTTGATCACCCACAGGGTTAACCCCTTCCCTGCCAATGTCATTATTACAGTAACAGTGCATATTTTTAGCACTGATTACTGTAGTAATGTCACTGGTCCCCCCCAAAAGTGTCAAAAATGTCAGTTAGGGGTCCGATCTGTCCACCGCAATGTCGCAGTCCCGCAAAAAAAAAAATCGCAGATCGCCATCATTACTAGGAAAAAAGAAAAAAAACAATAAATCTTTCCCGTAGTTAGTAGACGCAATAACTTTTGCGCAAACCAATCAAAATACGCTTTTTGCGATTTTTTTTTTTTTAGCAAAAATATGTAGCAGAAAACAAATTGGCCTAAAATGTTAAAATAATTTTGATTTTTACTTTTTTTGAGAATGTTATATAGCAGAATGTGAAAAATATTGTTTTTTTTTTTTCAAAAATGTTTTTTTTTGTTTATAGCGCAAAAAATAAAAATCGCACAGGTGATCAAATACCACCAAAAGAAAGCTCTGTTTGTGGGAAAAAAAGGACATCAATTTTATTTGGGCACAGCATTGCACGACCGCGCAATTGTCCGTTAAAGTAACGCAGTGCCGAATCGCAAAATAGGGCCTGGTCAGGAAGGGGGCAAATCCTTCCGGTCTTAAAGTGGTTAAGGGGGAAAATTTTCTGGTCCAGAAGTGGTTAAGCTTTACCTCATTTACTAGATCAACTGCACTTGCAGAGTGCACAGTCTATTTACCTTTAGTAAACTCCTGTATCTCTTCAAAACTTTTCTTTAAAGAGATCTCTTTAATATCCGAACAGCTATTTGGTCTGCTGCTCTCCTTGTAACCCCATCCTAGGCACATGTGATGCTTATGAAAGTGCCGGTCCACAGCGCCATGAGAGCAAACTTTATCCGCCAATGATATAACAAAACACCAGCAGAGAAGATGAGAGGGGCTGCAGCTGGCGATAATGGAACGGGGGATTTTCACGCTCTTAGACTTCTCAGATGAGATCCGACGTAGACAACAGGTGCCCGAATATCACGGAAAGGTCAGCATGGCAGGGAGCAATTTGTTAATGGAGGGATTGCCAGGATCAGGCACTTAGAAGTCTTCTTTATCTGATTAACACATTTCACTTTTAGTCCTCTTGTCTGAGCCCCATGCAAGGGATGCTGGGAAAGGCGCAGAGAAAGAAAAGATTTCACAGGCCGATGGGGTCAGGGGTGGTCGGGTTTCTTCCACAGGCCTCATTTACATTGCAGTGAAGAACAGGCATTTGCTCGGCATCTCAATCTCAATCCCATTACAAAGCCAATTTTTCTGTAATATAAAAGTGAATTATCTCGTACGCTCGATACAGAAAGGATTTGTGATCTTTCATGCAAAGTGGCAATTTGCTAATTTTTTCCAAAACATTCAACCAGCCTTTCTTAGCCTTTTCAAAATTGGGGAACTTTTGAAATAACTTTCCAGGTCTCAGGGAACCCCTGATTTTAATTACTATGTCCACCAGTGGTGGCTGGTGCTCCATGGGCCGGGGGGGGGGGGGGACGGCAGACGGACCACACCAGGCCGCACACCCCCGGACCACACCAGGCTGCACACCCCTGGACCACAGCAGGACAGGACCCCCAGGACAGGACCCCCAGGACAGGATCACTCACCCTGCCTGGACATCAGCAACAGCGACGGCAGCGGCGGCTTCTTCCCCCTGTCTTCTGCGTCTCCTCCCTCCTCCTCCTCCATGCCCAATGGCATGGCTTCTCCTTTCGGCCAATCGGGAAACGGGTCTCAGAACGCGCTTCCTGATTGGCCAGGAGGAGGATCAGTGTGACAATAGCAAATTTTAATTCGCTATTGTCACACAACTGGGTGGGCTCGGGGCGCAGAGCACTGCGCCCCGAGCCCACCTTTTTTAGCCTGTGAGAGCCTCTGGCTCTAATCACATGGTTAAAAAAAAAACCCCATTGAACTCCATGCGTCCAGCGCCCCACATGTAGATTAGGGGGCAGAATGCATGGATAGGGGGGCGGCGCCCCTGCGCCCCATATGCATCGGCCGCCACTGATGTCCACAGCTCACAGTACATAGGCATGGTGGTCACTAGGAAGAATTTTCCTTACATTTGCAATCACTGGGAAGAATGATCCTCACATTTCTGGTCATTGTGAAAAATGGCCCCCTTAGGGATAGCTTAAAGGATCAGTGGTTTCAAATCTGAGGCAGAAATTGCCCATTTCTCAAGGAACCCCTAGCAACCCCTGGTGAAACATTAGGTTTTCCTTCCGGTCCGGAAGTGGTTAATCACCCTATCTTCCTAGGTCACCCAATGCTTCCTAGGCTTTGCAGGCTTTTTCAGATAGGGGAATTCAGAAAACTTTACAAAAAGCAAAAAAAGGCACACCAGCCTACTGTATTATTTATGGCACAATTTTTTAAAAATAAAAAAAAGTAACTCATAAAGCTAGGTTGTTCAACATGTCGTTTCTACAAAAATTCTGTGAACAATATTTGAAGTCCTTTTCCTGTCCCACCTATTGAGTCCTTTTAGACATTTGTTTTTGGAATGCTGGTCTGCTATTGGCCCTAAATGATGTCCATTGTTACCTTTTTTTTTTTTAAATCTCTCTGAATTTTAAAAGAAAAAAATCAATAAAAATTGTTAATCATAAAGGAAAAATAAATAAATAAATAAATAAAAGTAACACACCATATACTCACAAACTTTGACGAGTGTTAGGCTCATAACAGAAAGAACTTTTACCAAACTTTGTGGCCCTCAGCAGATACAGATGACACCCAATGATGTGTAGCAGATGCTGACATGTTTCCAGGTTACCCTTCTTCATCAGAGCTCTAATGTGGAGGCGGTACCCTCAACACATCGTCGTGTAGCAAACTTCGATCAGAGTTAGGAATTATAACATGCAACAGAAAGAACTTCAAGCAAAGCCACAACCCACGGCCCTTAACAGATACAGATGACAGACAGCTGATGATGTGTAGCAGATGCTGACATTTTTCCAGGGTACCCTTCTTCATCAGAGCTCTGATGTGGAGGAGGCACCCTCAACACATCATCGTGTAGCAAACTTCGATCAGAGTTAGGAATTATAACATGCAACAGAAAGAACTTCAACCAAAGCCACAACCCACGGCCCTTAACATATACAGATGACAGACAGCTGATGATGTGTAGCAGATGCTGACTTGTTTCGAGGTATACCCCTCTTCATCAGAGCTCAGGCTCTGATGAAGAGGAAGTTCCCAAGATGATGTGTAGCGGATGCTGACTTGTTTCAAGTTTTATCCCTCTTCATGATTTCCTGAGCTCAGATGAAGAGAAGATACTTATGATGATTTGTAGCAGATGCTGATGTATTTGAAGATTTACCCCTCTTGATCAAAGCCTGAGCTCTGATCAAGAGGAGGTACACACGATGATGTTTAGCAGATGCTGACATGTTTTGAGGGTACCCCTCTTCATCAGAGCTCTGATATGGAGGAGGTACCCTCAACACATGTCAGAACCTGCTACACATCATCGTGTAGCAAACTTAATTTAGAGTTAGGAATTATAACATGCAACAGAAAGAACTTCAACCAAAGCCGCAACCCACGGCCCTTAACAGATACAGATGACGGCTGATGATGTGTAGAAGATGCTGACTTGTTTCGTAGGTATACCACTCTTCATCAGAGCCTGAGGAGGTACCCATGATGATGTGAAGTGGATGCTGACTTGTTTCGAGGTTTACCCCTTTTCATCAGACCCTGAGCTCTGACGAAGAGGAGGTACCTATGATGATGTTTAGCAGATACTGATGTGTTTCAAGATTTACCCCTCTTGATCAAAGCCTGAGCTCTGATCAAGAGGAGGTACCCACGATGATGTGAAGCAGATGCTGACATGTTTTGAGGGTTCTCCTCTTCATCAGGGGTAAATCTCAAAACATATCAGCCTCTGCTACACATTATCAGGTGTCATCTGTATCTGCTGAGGGCCATAGATTGTGGCTTTGGTAGTACCTTCTGGTGAACTATCCTTCTGTTGCATGTTATATGAGCCTAACTCTGATCCAAGTTCGTGTGAGTTTATGGTGTGTTACTTTTATATACAAACCCAATTCCAAAAAAGTTGGGACGCTGTACAAATTGTGAGTAAAAAAGGAATGGACTAAATTACAAATCTCATAAACATATATTTTATTCACAATATAATATAGATAACATATCAAATGTTGAAAGTGAAACATTTTGAAATGTCATGCCAAATATTGGCTCATTTTGGATTTCATGAGAGCTACACATTCCAAAAAAGTTGGGACAGGTAGCATTAGGAGGCCAGAAAAGTTAGGACCAATTTGCAACTTATTAGGTCAATTGGAAACATGATTGGGTATAAAAAGAGCCTCTCAGAGTGGCAGTGTCTCTCAGAAGTCAAGATGGGCAGAGGATCACCAATTCCCCCAATGCTGCGGCGAAAAATAGTGGAGCAATATCAGAAAGGAGTTTCTCAGAGAAAATTTGAAAGAGTTTGAAGTTATAATCCTCTACAGTGCATAATATCATCCAAAGATCCAGAGAATCTGGAACAATCTCTGTGCGTAAGGGTCAAGGCCAGAAAACCATACTGGATGGCGGTGATCTTCGGGCCCTTAGACGGCACTGCATCACATACAGGAATGCTACTGTAATGGAAATCACAACATGGGCTCAGGAATACTTCCAGAAAACATTGTCGGTGAACACAATCCACCATGTCATTCTCCCGATAGGGCATCCACTTAGATACGAGGATGCCCTATCGGGAGAAACGCGTCAGAGAGGAGGCAGCGGTCCGCACTGCAGGCGGACCCCGCCATACAGCTCCTCCGTGAGGGAACTCGCTATTATTGTCTTCACAACTGTAAGTGCAACCATTTGTTTTTAATAAATATCTACTGTTGGTAATGCACCATTGCGGTCCCCTCTGTTGTGTCCCCTATTATTGAGGTCAACCAGACTAAGGAGTTACAGCAGCCAATCAGAGTCTAGTCACCTTTGGCAGGATCTTCTTTCGTCAGGCTTTCTGACTGGGTCTGTTCCTCTTGGACACAAGCAACTACATTAGCCATCCTAGAGTCCAGTAACCCCCGGCAGGACCACTCATCACCATAGAACCAGGCTTCTTGTTTGGCTTTTGTCCGGTAAGAGTCTAGGGAGCACGAGTGTGTCAGAGTGCCTTCTGTATTTCTGGAAATTTTTCTACCTGGCTGCATGACCTTTGGAGCGGTCATATTCATATATGCCCTTAACGTTTAACTTCTGGTAAGAGGCCAAGCTGGTGGTGGGACTTTGCACCTTCCAATCACAGTTCACCTTTCCCCAAGCTGGAAGTTTATGTCACCATTTTTTGCACTTTATTTATGGACTTATAACATGGACGTTTATTGCACATTGGTGTATCACTAGTCACCTTCTGGACATTTTTTGTTTTACACGAATTGCATACGTTTTCATTTTTTTGCATTATTATTGCATTTTTGGTTTATTTGTTTGCATCATTTTGTATGTTGCACATATGCACTAGGGCAGCGCACCTGATTTCTTTACATATTCTACAACATACACTCTAAGGTAGCAGCACACCCTATATTGAATCAGCGCACTTTCCTACCCACCATATAAAGTGGGAAACTGTTCTGTGGTCAGATGAATCAAAATTTGAAGTTCTTTTTGTAAAACTGGGACGCCATGTCATCCGGACTAAAGAGGACAAGGACAACCCAAGTTGTTATCAGCGCTCAGTTCAGAAGCCGGCATCTCTGATGGTATGGGGTTGCATGAGTGCGTGTGGCATGGGCAGCTTACACATCTGGAAAGGCACCATCAATGCTGAAAGGTCTATCCAAGTTCTAGAACAACATATGCTCCCATCCAGACGTCGTCTCTTGCAGGGAAGACCTTGCATTTTCCAACATGACAATGCCAGACCACATACTGCATCAATTAGAACATCATGGCTGCGTAGAAGAAGGATCCGGGTACTGAAATGGCCAGCCTGCAGTCCACATCTTTCACCCATAGAAAACATTTGGCACATCATAAAGAGGAAGATGCGACAAAGAAGACCTAAGACAGGTGAGCAACTAGAAGACTGTATTAGACAAGAATGGGACAACATTCCTATTCCTAAACTTCAGCAACTTGTCTCCTCAGTCCCCAGACGTTTGCAGACTGTTATAAAAAGAAGAGGGGAGGCCACACAGTGGTAAACATGGCCTTGTCCCAACTTTTATGAGATGTGTTGGTGCCATGAAATTTAAAATCAACTTATTTTTCCCTTAAAATTATACATTTTCTCAGCTTATACATTTGATATGTCATCTATGTTGTATTCTGAATAAAATATTGAAATTTGAAACTTCCACATCATTTTAGGCCCCGTTCACACTGGGGCGACCTGTCAGGTGACCTGGTCGCCGTAGGTCGCCTGCCATAGAGAAGCTGTGGACCCGTTCTAATAGGAGCGACACAAGTCGCTCCGACTTAGAAAAAGGGTCCGGAGCTTCTTTGGGGCGACCTGGAGCGACCTGCATTGACTTCAATGTTATGAAGTCCATGCCGGTCGCTCCGAGGTCGCGGTGCGAGCTGCGCGCCGTGACCTGTGAGGTCGCCCCGGGAAGTCGGATCGCCCCAGTGTGAACGGGGCCTCATTCTGTTTTTATTCACAATTTGTACAGTGTCCCAACTTTTTTGGAATCGGGTTTGTAAATAAAGATGGAAATAAATAATGCATTAGGCTGGTGCACTTTTTTTTTGTAACTTTTTAGTTTTGGATAGAGCACAAAACGTAAATCTATACAAAAAGAGTTTTGTTTTTTTCCCTATTCTTTCTGTAGTTCTGTAACCTCAACTACTGTATTTCCCACCCGGCCCCAGCTGTACTTCAACAGCGTATTTTTTTTAATAGACAGCAGGTAGTACATGGGGAAGCAGTAACAGAAGTTACTAAATTATTTTCTGAACAAACAAAGACATGAATTCACCCCTAGCAAGACAAGGCCGTGGCGCTCACCCTGCTACGTATTTCGGAAATATTCCATCTCTTCAGTTTCCTTTGTCAAATGTCACGGGGGCCTCTTCTAATCCCATTCTTCTTGTGTTTACCCCACACTTAACCTAGCCTGTCACATGTTTTCCTAAAGAAAGACTCAACGTAGTCACCGCCAGAACCTCAGAGCACCAAAGTCTGGAACGAGGAAATCAGTCGGACGGTCAGGAAAATCCCGGAGAAGTTCACGTTGCATTTCAACAAAGTTCTAAAACAAAATAAAAACCCATTTTCTTCATCGCTCTCTTATTACAAAGTGTCACCCGCTCGCTCCTTTTAATACCAACACTCAGACATGCCTCGACAAACATAATATTTCTCCGCACTCTCAGGAGCTATTAAGCAAATGTTTCTTGTTCCGACTAGAGCTTAACGGGTAAGAACAATGTGAAGGGGGGAACCTGCTGAAAACGGCGACGCCGAGCCAGATTGAATTTCCGAGCGGGAGCTGCAATTTGTAACAAGAATCCTGTTTATTTATTTCATTTATTGAATATTTTATTTATTTATTGAACAGGGCAGCGTAAGAAAATCTGTTGTAATCAGAACGCTTCACATTGGCGGGACCATTAATCCCGCCGCTATTAATGTTAAGCAGCTTAATTTTGGAAATGTAAAATGCACTTTCGCCCAGAAAAATGCTTGTTAGCGGTAATAAGCAGCACTAATCACCATGTTCTCTAAGCGGAGAAGGGGGGTTTTTGTAAAAACGTAGCAATCTTTGTATAATTATATATAATTTTATAGCCCTTATTAGGGAAGGAACAATCTGATACCATGAGTGAAGTCACCTGCTAAAGTAAACATTCTTTTACTGAGTTCTGTTATTTTCTGTCCAGAGGAGAAGAGGCCATGACAGTCCTGAAGAAGGTAAAGCAAAGTTTCGAGGTTGCAAAATTTTCTATGATCCCTGTTACTATGAAGACCAGGGTTTTTTTTTCAGCAGGAACGCGGGGGAACGCCGTTCCGGCACCTCCAGCTGAATGCTGAATATGTGTAATGGCAAGGGGTGCTGGGTTGTGCTGGAGGGTCTATTGATGTTGGCTGCTGGGGGATCTATTGTTGCTGGAGCGGGTCTATTTTTGCATGGCAGATGTCTAATATTGTTGCTGACGGGGGATCATTTGTTGCTGGGGGGAACTTATGTTGCTGGTGGGGTCTGTTGTTGCTGGAACGCATCTACTGTTGAGGGAGGGGTCTATTGTTGCTGTCTGTTGGGGGATCTATTGTTGCCGGAGGGCTACTATTTTTGCTTGGCAGTCTATTGTTGCTGGGGGGGTCTATTGTTGCTGGTGGGAAAACTATTGTTGCTGCTTTTGCGTATGTTGCTTGGGAGTCAATTGTTGCTAAAAAAGATCTACAATTGATGAAGTAGTCTATTGTTGCTGGCTGTTGGGGGATCTATTGTTGCTGGAAAACATATATTTTTGCATGACAGTCTATTGTTGCTGGTTGCCAGAGAGTCTATTAACCACTTGCCTACTGGGCACATAAACCCTCTTCCTGCCCAGGCCAATTCTCAGCTTTCAGCGCTGTTGCAGTATGAATGATAATTGCAGAGTCATGCAACACTGTACCAAAATGAAATTTTTATAATTTTTTCCAAACAAATAGAGCTTTCTTTTTGGTGGTATTAAATCACTACTGGTTAACAAACAAAAAAAAGACTAAATGTATTTATTTATTTTTTTTAAAGGTTTTTACAGTTTGTTATAAAATTTTGCAAATAGGTAATTTTTCTCCTTCATTGATGTGCGCTAATGAGGCGGCACTGATGGGCCCTGATAGGTACTGATAGGCTGCACTGATAGGCTGCACTGATGGGCACTGATAGGCTGCACTGATGGGCCCTGATAGGCTGCACTGATTGGCACTGATAAGGCAGCACTGATAAGGAGGCACTGGTGGGCTGGGCACTAATAGGTGGCACTGATGGGTGGCACCAATGGGCACTGATGGGTGGCACTGAAGTGCACTGGGAGGTGGCACTGAAGGGCATTAATAGGCACTGGTAGGTGATACTGATAGGCAGCACTTTTGATGGGGCACTGATTAACACTGATAGGTGGCACTGGTGGGCAGTGATAGGTGGCACTGGTGGGCATTGATAGGTGGCACTGGTGGACAGGTAGGTGGGGCTGGTGGGCACTGGTAGGTGGCACTGGTGGGCACAGATTCTCCTCTCCTCTTCGGGACTGATGTCCCTCTGACAGCAGCCGGCGATCAGCATTTTTTTCTCCTCAAAGCTGATCGCCGGCTGCTGTTTACATCAGGTGATCAGCTGTCATTGGCTGACAGCTGATCACATGGTAAGGGGCCTTGCTCCAATCTTTGATGAGCCGAGTTTCATGGACTCGCTGATCACAGAGCGAGCCGCACGTGATCCACAGGGAGTGCTCATGCAGCTCATGCACGGGAGGACATACATGGACGCCCTTCCGGCAATTAAGGTCTGCGCTGTAGCCGCTTTTCAGCTATAGTGCAGATGGGAAGAGGTTAATGCTGGGCTAATGCTGGGAAATCTGTTGTTGCTGCTGGGGTCTATTATTGTTGGGGTCCATTGTTGCTGGGGGATCTTTTGTTGCTGGCAAGGGTCAATTGCTGCTGGCTGCAGGGGATTTCTTATCACCACAAAATGATACTTGGTTCTATATTCTTTAAAAGAGGCGGTACTGGGAGAGGGGTAGTGGGTGGAACCAAGAGATGCTGCTCAGAGGTGAGTAGAAGGGGTTAGTTCCTGCACCTATTCTCTGAGAAAAAAAAAGCCCTGCTGAATACTGATAGTATACATATAAACAGCAAACTATAAAGTGAAAAAATCCAAAGAAACATAAAAAAAACTTCCAACTCATTTCGGGGGCAGCAAACCCCGCCCTTCATCGGGGCTTAGAAAAAATGTAATTATAACAGTTGTTACAGTGTAATCAGCAGCATTCATGACAACCCTCAAGAAGGAAAAAGGCATTGAAGTAGCTCCCTTGTAACCACTTCCAATGCTCACCTCCAGGACTTCTCCCAAGCCTCTCCCATCCTCTGGAAAGCTCTACCCCAATCTGTCTGACTATCTCATACTTTGTCAACTTTCAGACGATCCCTGAAAACACATCTCTTCAGAGAAACCTATCTGGCAACCACCTAACAACTGTACTTTTATTTTCTCCATCAGCCCATCCCCCACAGTTATTACCTCTTGTATGTCTTGACCCTCCCTCTTAGATTGTAAGCTCTAATGAGCAGGGTCCTCTGATTCCTACTGTATTAAAGTGTATTGTATTTGTACTGTCTACCCTTAAGTTGTAAAGTGCTGCATAAACTCTCGCCGCTATATAAATCCTATATAATAATATAATAATATAATAATATTAATAATCATGGTTGACAAATTTTCTGTGATCACTGGTATTCTAAAGACTGAAAGCGTACCAATGATATTTTAAGTCCAAACTACAAAGGGAAAAAGGTCCAAATTGCCATCAATTGCTCATAATACCTTCCTATAAAAACTTTCAACGTGTTTCGGGGGACAACAAACCTCTCCCTTCATCAGGGCTTAAAAAAAAATGGAATTAAGACAGTCGTTGTAATGAGGTAGATTTACTAAAAGACTTTGCACTTTGCAATTTGCAATTGCACTCTGCAAGTGCAGTAGCTCCAGAGCTTAGTAAATGTAAAGCCCCTGTGATCCTTCTATATAAGATAACAAGTTTTTATGGTCATTTCACAAGCCCATCCCCCCCACAGTTAGTAAAAACCCCCTTAGGCTTACATTGCAAAGAATACCCAATCAAGTGCAAGGAAAATTAAAAGAAAAACAGATTTTTTGCTTGCACACGATTGGTCAATGGAAGTTAGCAGAGCTTCTGCTCATTTACTAAGCTCTGAACAGTGGCAGCTGGTTCTCGGTAATTCGGGGGGGGGGGGGCGACAGACCAATGCACCACCCCCCCTTTTCCTCTTCCCATGATGAATGGAAGGATGGCCGACAGGCAGGCAAAACTACACACCATGTTTCCCCCCCCCCCCCCGAATTGTCGACCTGCCTCCTTACCTCCTTATTCCTCCTGTCCGAGCCGGGGAGTGCTGGATGGCTGAGCCGCTATGCTTCTCCTCCAGCCATGTGTCTCCTCCCTCTTCCTGGCCAGTGGCCAGTAAGATCGCTTCTCCTTTTGGCCAATCGGGAAAGGGGTCTCACAACCCTCTTCCTGATTTGCTGGGAGGTGAATCAGTGTGACAATAGCGAATATTTATTTTCTATTGCCATACAACTGGGTGGGCTCAGGGTAGAGTGCTCTGCTCCCCAAGCCCACCCTTTTTTGAAGCCTATTAGAGCCTCTGGATCTAATCACGTGCTTAAAAAAAAAAAAATCCCTCATTGGAATCCATGCATCCGGCGCCCTGCGTGTAGTGTAGATTAGGGGGCCGGATGCATGGATGGGGGGGGGGGGGTGCCCCTGTGCCCCTAATGGACGGGTTGCCACTGGCTCTGAGACAATTGTTCTTGTAGAGTTCAACTGCACTTTGTAAAGTGCACAGTCTATTTGCCTTTCGTAAATCAACCTCTGCATAATCAGCAGCATTCATGACAACCCTCAAGAAGGAAAAAGCTATTGAAGTCAAGTATCGTGGTTACCAAATTTTCTGTGATTCCTGGTATTCTAAAGTCTGAAAGCATACCAATGGGCTCCAAACTACAAAGTGAAAGAGTCCAAATTGCCTTCAATTGTTCATAATGCTGTCACATAAAAACTTCAAACACATTTCGGGGGGCAGCAAACCTCCCCCTTCATCAGAGCTTAGAAAACATGGAATTTTGACAGTTGTGACAATGTAATTAGCAGCATTGTAATTAGCAACCCTGAAGAATGAAAAAGCTATTAAAGTCAAGAAGCGTGGTTTTCTATGATCCCTGGTACTCTGAAGATAGAAAGTATACAAATGAGAGCCAACCCACAAAGTGAAAGAGTCTAAAGTGTAACAATAGACTCTTGCGCAATCACAAACCAAAGAAAAGATCTATATCCCTTGTACATACTTATATTATTTGGCTGCTGCTTGAACAACTAAAGTCGGCCATACAGTGATCAAAATCATTCAGTTAAAGCGGAGTTCCGGGCACAAAAAAGATTTTTTTTTTTGTGCCCCTCCGCTAGGTATGCCTCACCTGAAAAGGAATTTGATAGTTATTTTTTTTTTTTTTGTTTACTCACCTTTTTATTGAAGATCGTAAATACTCACCTATGACAGCTTCCTCCTCCAGCGCCAAGGCTCACCCCGTCACTTCCTGCCTCGCGATGATTCCTGGGAGCTAAACGTCATAGCTCCCAGGAATCAATGCGCCGCACCGGCCCCGCTCGTTATTTCCGGGCGACGCCGCATTCCCCTGCTAAACAGCTTCTGGGCATGCCCAGAAGCTGTTTAGGAATGCGGTGCCGCACCGGAAGTGACGAGAGGGGCCGGTGCAGTGCATTCTGGGACACGAAGACGCGGAAGAAGACAGAGAAGAGGACCGCGCCGGCTTCAGCTGCCCACAACCGAGATGGAAACGCTGTGGAAGAAAATTTCTAAGTAAGTATTTCTTCTTACAGGTAAGTGCGAACCGGGACAGATCAGAGGCTAGCCATTGTGGAATGTGCTAGCCCTGACTGTCCCGGGGGTATGTTCAGAAAAAAATCGTTTCTCTGCCCGGAACTCCGCTTTAAGTTACCAAGCTCTAAGCAAACACAACCTTACTTCTGGTCTGTAGCGTTGTGACATCACAGGCTCCGCCCCTTATGTGTTGCGAAAATCAACGTCCTTTTTTGTGGGGGGAAAAAGGACGTCAATTTTATTTGGGTACAGCGCCGCACGATTGTCCGTTAAAGTAACGCAGTGCTGAATCGCAAAATAGGACCTGGTCATTAAGGGTGTAAATCCTTCTGGTCCAGAAGTGGTTAAAGTACATTACACCTTTATAAACCGTATTGATATCAAAGCATCACCGGTATCCTAGTAGGCCAGTCTGGCCCTGAAAACATGTCCCGAAAAATAGGGGAACGAGGCGCTCTCTTCCCTACTGGAGAATTTTGTTGGGTTATAGCGCCGTCTGATCTGGAATCTGACAGCTGGAATGTGCACTTCGTTACATTATGTTCCTGTTTTACCAAAAATATTAACATTTTATATTGCGTTTAAGTCTCCCTTGAAAAATAAGAGACTTGTCCGAGCGCCAGCCGCGTTTCGCCGTAATATTTATTGATAAAAATCATCTGTTTTGAAAATAAAAAAAATTCTAAAGCATATTTTCATGAATTCGCTTTTCTTTCCAAGATGACGACAGGGTGGAATCTGGTGTAATTTTCTCTCTCTATAAACACCGCGTTCCTGGGCTCCATGTTTATAGGCGAGCGGCGTACTCTCTGTTAGTGTGCGGGGATAATACTGGCCGCGTTTAGTAAGGAAAATGATTCGATCCTCATTAAGGTCCGCTGAAAGTTTAGAGCCCTGGCACGAAGCGAGCTTTCCCTCCCAGTTTAATGTCACTTAATAATTACGCCTCGCCGCCGAAAATACCAACACGGCCGTACAAATGTTTGGAGAGGTACAAAGCACTTGATTTTATGATGTGCTTGCAACTTATTTTGTTGCTTTTATACTGTATTGTATGTTAATGTTTTTAATCATATCCATAGGAACCTGGCAAACATTTCTGTTTATTAGAAGAAAAATTATTATTAATATATAAAAAAAAAAAAGTATGTATATATAGAAATTTGATTACTTATATGTTCTAAGTCAGAAGTAATGCAGCTTCTCAATATAATTGTGCATCTGGCAATAAGTACAAAAAGGATACATCTTAATGAAATTTGGCTACAGCTGCGTCTGTTTGGCGTTCTTCTTGAAACAATTGCATCAATAAGATGGTATGGGTAACATTTGACTTTTCTAATAAACAAAGCCAATTTTGCATGAAATGTAGCTAAAGCCAAAACTTTTTTTTTATTATTAGAGTAGGGATTTTTTATTTGCCTTAACCACTTCTGGACCAGAAGATTTTCCCCATTAATATTAAAATATTAAAACCGAGATGACCAGCGCTATGGAGTGTGTGAAATAAATATTAGAAATTTAAAAAATTTAAAAAACCAAGATGAAATTAATAGGTGTAAGCTGCCACCAACCAACCCCTGGGGTACAAGGGTTAAAATATTAGATAAAAATGAGAAAGGATGGTAAAAGGCGCTACAGAATTTTCACAGGTAGCGCCTTTTACCAACCTTTCTCGTTTTTATTTCCCCATTAATGACCATTTTTTGCGATTCGACACTGCATTATTTTAACTGACAATTGCGCAGTCGTGCGACGCCGTACCCAAATAAAATTGATGTTCTTTTTTTCCCACAAATAGAGCTTTCTTTTGGTGGTATTTGATCACCTCTGTGATTTTTATTATTTGCGCTATAAACAAAAAAAGAGCGACAATTCTGAAAAAAAAAACAATATTTTTCACATTCTGCTCTATAACATTCTTTAAAAAAAATTCTTTTAAAAAAATTAAAGATCAAAATTTTTAAACATTTTAGGCCAATTTGTTTTCTGCTACATATTTTGGGTTAAAAAAAATTTTTGATTGGTTTGCGCAGAAGTTATCGCATCTACTAACTACGGGAAAGATTTATGTAATTTTTATTGTTTTTCTTATTTTACTAGTAATGGCGGCGATCTGCGATTTTTAGCCAGACTGCGACATTGCGGCGGACAGATCGGACCCCTAACTGACATTTTTGACACTTTTGGGGGGACTTTCACTTTCTGCTATACAACATTCTTAATAAAAAAAGATGTAAAAACCAAATTTTTTCATCATTTTCGGCCAATTTGTATTCTGCCACAAATTTTTGTTAAAAAAAATCCCAATAAGCGTATTTTGACGCAAAAGTTATCGCGTCTACAATCTAGGGGAAAGATTTATGTCATTTTTATTGTTTTTTTTTTATTTTACTAGTAATGGCGTTGATCTGTGATTTTTAGCGGGACTGCGACATTGCGGAGGAGAGATCAGACCCCTAACTGACATTTTTTACACTTTTGGGGGGGGGGACTTTCACTTTCTGCTATACAACATTCCTAATAAAAAAAGATGTAAAAACCAAATTCTTTTCATCATTTTCGGCCAATTTGTATTCTGCCACATATTTTTGATAAAAAAAAAAATCCCAAAAGGCGCATTTTGACGCAAAAGTTGCCGCATCTACAATCTAGGGGAAAGATTTATGTAATTTTTATTTATTTATATATTTTTTATTAGTAATGGCGGTGATCTGCGATTTTTAGCGGGACTGCGACATTGTGGCCGACAGATCGGACCCCTAACTGACATTTTTGACACTTTTGGGGTGACTTTCACATTCTGCTATACAACATTCCCAATAAAAAACGATGTAAAAATCAAATTTTTTCATCATTTTAAGCCAATTTGTATTCTGCCACATATTTTTGGTAAAAAAAAATCCCAATAAGTGTATTTTGTTTGCTTTAAAGTTATGCGTCTACAAACTAAGGATAAGATTTGTCATTTTTATTTATTTATTTTGTGGCAATTGGCGATTTTTAGCGGACTGTGGCTTTGCGGCTGACAGATTGGACTCCTAACTGACATTTTTGGGGGGATCGGAGACATTACTACAGTAATCAGTGCTAAAAATATGCACTGTTACTGTAATAATGACACTGGCAGGGAAGGGGTTAACACCATGGGCGATCAAAGGGTTAAATGTGTCCCTAGGGAGTGCTTTCTAACTGTGTAGGGGGCGAGCTTATGGAATCAACACAGAGACCTGTGTTCCTAAATAGGAGGAACAGAGGAGCCCTGTGTTCATTGCTGACAGGACAGCGGTCTGCTGTGTTTACAACGGCAGACCACTGTTCTGTCTCCACGGGGAGCGATCGAGCGTGTACAGTGAAAATTGTGGCCGCCGTACTTGCAGACCAGCCTACCCCATGGTGGTCCCACTAAGGGACATACAGGTAAATTGTTTTGCAGGAACAAGATGACCTGCCGCAGTATATGTACGGCAGCTGGTCAGCAAGTGGTTAAACAAGAGTGTCTACAAAGTGCAAAAAATTGCCCTGTGTTAATTGCTGACAGAACAGTGGTCTGCCGTGTTTACAACGGCAGATCGTCATTCTGTCTCCATGGGGAGCGATCGTGGGTGCCCGATGGCAATTGCGGCCACCGGCCCTGCAGATAAGCTTGCCATCTGCCGCAAAGCGACCTATGGGTACGTCATTTCGCGTGTACCTGCCGCTGTATATCTGCGGTGGCTGGTCGGAAAGAGGTTAAAATACCCTGCTATAAATTTCACTAACAGAATCACAAAATCGAGAGCGCTTGAAAGAAATCACCCAAGCCGGCTAACCCCCAAGTGAAGCGCGATCCTGGTGTGACGCCACAGATTTGGCTCCTCCCTATACGCGTTGCGCCCGATAATCGGGCTTCTTCAGTAGGCCTTTACTTGCTGCATAATACAGCTCACTGACTTTCAGATGCCATTGCAATGAGATAATCAATGTTATTCACTTAACCTATTAGTGGTCATAACTAGGGATCGACCGATTATCGGCACCACCGATATATCGGGGGTCGATCTGCACTTTCCCCATATATCGGAATCGGCCCCTAAGGTTACCAATAGTGCCGATATTTCGGGAAAGTGCTATACCAGAGTGATGGCTGTAGCTAGAGGCGTCACCCCGGCACCGGCGTCCATAGCCGACGGTCGGCTGTCTTGTAAGGACAACTGATGCGGTTGAGAAACCGCTCGGCTGTCATTACAAGGAGCAGGAGGGGACGTCCTCCGCCCTCTCACCGCCTTCCGCTGTTAACTCGGGTCTCCCGTCCCACCGGACGCCGAAGACCCGATCAAAGCCGCATTCGACTCTGATCGGGTCTCCATGCAAAAACCCGGAAGTGATGTCATGATATCACTTCCAGGTACTGTCTGGCCCCAGATTCAAAAGAATGACAGCATTCAAAACAGCCAAACTTGGCGTTTTTAATGCTTTTCAGTGCCGAGGAGAGGTTTGGGGTCTTTTAGACCCCCAGATCCCTCCACAAGAAGTGCCTGTGAAAAAAAAAAAATTTTTTTACATGTCTGAAAATATCGGCCGATACTGATATCTGGTGACCAAAATATCGGTATCGGTATCGGCATTAAAAAAAACAACATTGGTCGATCACTAGTCATAACGTTATGGCTGATTAATCTATATCAGTGTATTTATGTATTTGATGAAACACTGCAGGAAAAAAAGTTTTCAGGGCATTCAGTCAGTCAGTAACTTACAAATATATTGTATATATAAAAATGCTGTAACTCGGTGCTTTTTTGTCATACAAGTATTTATAGGATGTGTGTATGTGCTTTTTTCTTTTTTTACTCTTGTTACTTATGAAAAATTGCAAAAAAAAAAAAAAAATCCTGCTACTTAGTTAAATAAAAATGTAATTTTCTGCTATTGACTGACAGACAAAGACCACATTGTGCGTTTTCTGCACAGACTTTACACTAAATAAAACACACGACATAACCTGAACAACCCGTCTGCTTCTCCTTTCATTCTAAAATAAACAACTTAATATGTTTTCACTTTCTTTACCTGTTTGTGAGTGAAACGTTACAATGTGAATTGCACTGTCAATGAAGACAAGAAAGAAAACTCTGACAGGCAGATATAATGATAGGAGCAGAGTGATGCCAAGAAAAGGGATGGGTTTAAGAGAGATGGTAGGAAGAGTATAGGTGACTGACAAAGCAAAAGGGCTAAAGGGAGCCGGGTTGCTGGAGAGAAGAGGTGGTAGAGCAGGCATGTCCAACCTGCGGCCCAGAGCCACAGGCAATGCGGCCCAGAGCCACAGGCAATGCAGCCCACTGCCCCCTGAAAAATTTTTTTGCTGGGGAGGAAGGAAGTTGGGTTAGGGGCACAGCCAGAGCAGCTTCCAACTAATGGTAGGCAGAGGCTGCCTCGGAGGGGAGGGGGGGGGGGGGAGGCGAGCATGTGCAGTGCTTCTGACTCCTATCACCATGCCCACTTCAAATCACTGAAGTGGTCATGGTGGTTAGAGTATTCTTTTATTATCTCCCAGAAGACGTAAACCTCTGTATACTGATTCCATTTCATTTCATCATCCTCTAGTTGTGTTAAATTAGTGCGGGGGGTGCGGCGGCGCGGGAAGGGCGCAGCAGCATTTTAGTACATACCTTAACTATAGTATATATTTTATATGCGGCCCGAGAAAATTTCTCTACACTCAATGTGGCCCAGAGAAGCCAAAAGGTTGGACACCCATGTGGTAGAGAGAGCAGATCAGCCAAAAGAGCAGTGATGGCAAACAGGGCAAAAATGCCAGAGAAAGCAGGGATGCCAGAGAGACCAGGCATAGTGGAATTCATAGAGGTACCAAAGAGAGCAGAGATGAAAAAGAGGACAGATTTGCCAAAGAGAGCGAAGGTGCTGAGGTGCAGAAATACTGGAGAAAGCCGAGGTGGTGGAGAGAGCAGAAGTGCTGGAGAAAGCAGAGGTCCAGAGTGAGCAGAGGTCCAGAGAGAGCAGAGGTGCTGGAGAGGCCAGAAGTGCCAGAGAAAGAATAGAGGTGCTGGAGAGAGGAGAGATTCAGATAGAGCAGAGGTGCTTGAGAGAGCAGAGGCGGTGAAGAGAGCAAAGGTCTGGAGGGAGCAGAGCTTCTGAAGAGAGAGCTGAGGTGATGAAGAAAGAAAAGGTCCAGAGGGAGCAGAGGTGCTGGAAAAAGCAGAGGGGGTGAAGAAAGTAAAGGTTCAAAGGGAGCAGAGGTGCTTGTGAGAGCAGAGGTGGTGAAGAGAGCAAAGGTCCGGAGGGAGCAGAGGTTCTGGAGAGAGCAGAGGTGATGAAGAGAGAAAACATCCAGAGGAGCAGAGGTGCTGCAGAGAGCAAAGGTGGTTAAGAGAGCAAAAGTCTGGAGGGAGCAGAGGTGCTGGAGAAAGCACAGGTGGTGAAGAAAGGAAAGTTCCGAAGGGAGCAGAGGTGCGGCAGAGAGCAGCAGTGCTGTAGAGAGCAAAGGTACAGAGAGAGCAGAGGTGCTGGAGAGAGCAGAGATGGTGTAGAAAGCAAATGTCCAGAGGGAGCAGAGGTGCTAGAGAAAGCAGAGGTGGTGAAAAGAGCAACGTTTCAAAGGGAGCAGAGGTGCTGGAGAAAGCAGAGGTGGTGAAGAGAGCAGAGATCCAGGGGGAGCAGAGGCGCAGGAGAGAGAAGAGGTGCAGGAGAGACCAGATATGTGGTGAAGAGAACAAAGGGCCAGAGGGAGCAGAGGTGCTGAAGAGAGAGCAAATGTCCAGAGAGAGCAGAGGTGGTGAAGAGAGCAGAGGTGGTGAAGAGAGCAAAGGTCCGGAGGGAGCAGAAGCCCTGGAGAAAGCAGAGGTAGTGAAGAAAGCAAAGGTCCAGAGGGAGCAGATGTGCTGCAGAGAGCAGAGGTGGTGAAGAGAGCAGAGGTTCAGAGGATGCAGAGGTGCTGGAGAAAGCAGGAGTGGTGAAGAGAGCAATGGTCCAGAGGGAGCAGAGGTGCTGCAGAGAGCAGAGGTGGTGGAGGGAGTAGAGATATCAGAAACAGTAAAGGTGCTAAACAGGGGTGCTGGAGAGATCATTGGTGCCAAAGAGAGCAGAGGTGCTGGGGAGAGCAGAGTTTTGGACAGACCAGACATCATGAATGCTGGAGAGATCAGAGGTCCAAAGGAAGCAGAGATGCTAGAGGGAGGAGAGGTGCTAAAGAGTGGAGAGGTCCAGAGAAAGCAGAGGTGGAAAGACCATAGGTGCCAGAGAGAGCAGAAGTGCCAGAGATGGCAAAGGTGTTAGAGAGAGAAGGGATACCAGAAAAAGCAAAAGGTGCCAAACAAAAGGTGTGTTAGAGAGACCGGAGGTGCCATGGAGAAAAGACGTGCCAGAGAGACCAGACATAATTCCAAACAGCAAGGGTGCTGGAGAGACCAGAGGCAGCAGAAGTGCTGGAGAGACCAGAGGCAGCAGAAGTGCTGGAGAGACCAGAGGACCATAGACAGCAGAGGTGCTGGGGAGAATAGAGGACCAGAGACAGCAGAGGTGCTGGGGAGAATAGAGGACCAGAGACACCACATACACTATATTGTCAAAAGTATTGGGACGCCTGCCTTTACACGCACATGAACTTGAATGGCATCCCAGTCTTAGTCCATAGGGTTCAATATTAAGACTGGAATGCCATTGAAGTTTATGTGCGTGTAAAGGGTGGCGTCCCAATACTTTGACAACATAGTGTATGTGGTATCTCCACGATCAACAAGAATATGTGGACAACTTTCCCAGAAGAGTTGAAGCTGTTATAGCTGCAAAGGGTGGACCAACTCAATATTGAACCCTACGGACTAAGACTGGAATGCCAATAAAGTTCACATGTGTTTAAAGGCAGGTGTCCCAATACTTTTGACAATATAGTGTATGTGGTATTTCCAAGATCAACAAGAATATGTGGATAGCCTTCCCAGAAGCGTTGAAGCTGCTATAGCTGCAAAGGGTGGGCCAACTCAATATTGAACCCTACAGACTAAGACTGGGATGCCATTAAAGTTCATGTGCGTGCAAAGGCAGGCGTCCCAATACTTTACTAATATAGTGCATGTGTGTGTGTGTGTATATATATATATATATATATATATATATATATATATATATATATATATATACCTATCTATATATATATATATATATATATATATATATATATATATATATATATATATATACACATATCTATATCCATGTGCGTGCAAAGGTAGGCGTCCTAATACTTTTGGTAATATAGTGTATGTGTGTGTGTATATATATCTATATCTATATATGGGGTTGAATGTTGTCATAAACATACTGACCTTCTGCTTGGTGTGAGGACAAAGCCTCATAGGAACCCAGAGTGATGCTTCCTTCAGCACAAAACTTAGTGAACTAAGGACTAAAAGTTGATGCTTTCTACAAGTAGTACTGAAATTTATTGTACAGATATGAACAAGAAGAAAAAAAAAAATCAGACCTGTCAAGTCTGTCAAGTTCAATATTCTTTATTTAAATTTCCCTTTTCCAATCAATCACAGAGTTTTTTCTGCATCTACGAGAGGTGAAAGTGCTGAGAGGTGGGCAAAGGAAGTGTCCCTGAGGTTTAGCAGTCGGAATTTGATTTGCCCATTGGGCACCATTCCAAACTCCTATCCCGCTCGAACCCCCAACGCCAAGTCAGCAGAGGTATACCGAACGAGCGCCTCCCGGGACCCCGAACACAAAACCCCGTAATGAGAAGCAACATTTTTTATGATGGGTTTTACTGAACAAATCCTGCAGCAGACATGATCGGTGCGGGCAGCTCCAAGATGACGACTCTCCTCCCAAATTCTCATTTGCGTCCAAACAATTCAGCAGAGGCTCCTCTTGGCAGTTTATTTGAAGTTATTTTGTGATCGTGAAAAAAGATCTGGGAGCTTTCCTGTTTCCCATTTCCAAATGCCAAAAAAGATTGAGGAAGATTGGCAGCTTTTCTGGCCAACGTTTATATAATTCATGTTTGCCCTGACGTGGGGAATGCGGGCTGCGAGACGCCGGAGCGGGGCGCAATGACAGAACGAGCCTTATCACTGTTGATTGGTTTATAAACTATGGAAGGATTTGTTTTCCATTCGTAAACAGGATATCTTCACAGTGATGTGTTTATGCCTCAATATGTTCATCTTTTATTTATTTATTTATTTTTTTTATTTTGTCTCAGCGATGTTTTTGACTACACACCATGAAAAGGAAATTCCCTTGTGTCAAAATGTTGAGATACAACAACAGTGTGAGAAAGATGCACTGGCAGCTTGTTTTACTTAAATCGAATCTTGCATGCCCTTCACTCACTCCCCCATGCTCCGAAAAAAAAAAAAAAAAGCTATATGAGGATAAAACCTTTAAAAGGTAACTCCACTTTCATGGGGGAAAAAATAACAAATAAAGAAAAAATAATATAGTGTATACAATTGCGACACAAATCATATTGTAATTTAATGGGTTTTTTTTCCAAAATGAATGTTATTAAAAAAATGGCCTTTCCTGATGTTGGATACTTAATGTTTGTACGTGTTTTATGGGCGTGTCAAAACTATACTGTCAAAACTGTATTGTTGTTTTTTGATATTTGAAAATTAATAAAAATATTATTAAAAAATGACCTTTCCTTTTTAATCTGCAGCTGTTGTAATTTTCTGAAAATGCAATACAATATGGCCGCCTGGAGGTGTTCTCTACACAGAATGTATACTGACCATACCCCTAGAAACATAATTTCCTGCTTGTGTGACTGGCTCACCAATTTTCCCAGAAGTCTGCACTAAGATACAAGTCCGATTTCTGGCATCCCCTGCAACATAAATGTCATTTTTGGTGAGATACTCCCAATAGGAACACGTCTAAAGGGATGCAGGCCCAGCAGATTTCCTCATGAGAGCCCTGCAGCTGCCACAGCTGATAGATCAGTGATGGCGAACCTTGGCACCCCAGATGTTTTGGAACTACATTTCCCATGATGCTAAATTACACTGCATAGTGCATGAGCATCATGGGAAATGATAGTTCCAAAACATCTGGGGTGCCAAGGTTTGTTGCAGTTTCCTACCTTTTTGTTATTCAGAAGAAATCATTGTTTGTTCCTCTGTGCCTCTGGGCTGAGTGGGTCAAATGGGAGTGGTTTCATAATTATCTATGATAATTATGAAACTACTGCCATTTGACCCACTCAGCACAGAGGAACAAACAATGATTTCTTCACAATAAGAAAAGGAAGGAATCTGTAACAAAGTTTGTTATAATCCCTGCAATGTACAGAGATCACCCAGAGGGGAATGTTTTTATTTTTTCAACGAAAGTGGAGTTACGCTTTAAGGGGAAAGAATTTTAAAAAAAAGCAAAAAAAAAAAAATATATAAGCGGTCTTCTACCCTAACTACTTGACCTCTGGAAGGTTTACCCCCCTTCATGACCAGGCCATTTTTTTGTAATACGGCACTGCATTATTTTAACTGACAATTGCACGATTGTGCGACGCTGTACCCCCAAAAAAAAAATGAATGTCCCTTTTTCCCACAAATAGAGCTTTTTTTTTTTTGGTAGCGATCAGTGACTTATAGCGGGACTATGACATTGCATCGGACATTCTGACACTAACTGATGCTTTTGACACTTTTTGTGAACCAATGACACTAATACTTTCCCACAAATGGAGCTTTTTTTTTTGGTGGTACTTGATCACCTCTGCGCTTTTTATTTTTGGCGCTATAAGCAAAAAAAAAAAAAGACTGACAATTTTTAAAAAATAAAAAATATTTTTGACTTTCTGCTATAAAACATATTCAATAATAAAAAAAAAAAAAAATCTAATTAATAAATTTAGGCCAATATGTGTTCTGCTACTTTTTGGGTAAAAAAAAAAAAAAAAAAAAAATCCAAATAAGGGTTTGCGTAAAGTTATAGCGTCTACAAACAATTGGATGTTTTTATTTATTTATTTATTTATTTATTACTAGTAATGGCAGCGATCAGTGACTTATAGCGGGACTATGACATTGCATCGGACATTCTGACACTAAGTGCCGGTTCACACCAACGCGGCACGACTTCGCGGGCGACCTGTGAAGTCGCGTGCAGCGCGACTTTGGCGCGACTTGCACCTACTTCACAGAATGAATGTCTATGCAAGTCGCCTCCAGGTCGCCCCGAAGTAGTACAGGACCCTTTTTCTAAGTCGGAGCGACTTGTGTGGCTCCTATTAGAACGGTTCCTGTACCACACAATGGGACCGCGACGGACCGCGACGGACCGCGACTTGTCAGGCTGACAAGTCGCCTTACAAGTCGTATTTGTGTGAATGGGCTCTAACTGATGCTTTTGACACTTTTTGGGAACAGTGACACTAATACTAATACAGTGATCAGTGCTAAAAAATATGCACTGTCACTGTACTAATGACACTGGCTGGGAAGGGGTTAACATCAGGGGTGATCAAAGGGTTAACTGTGTGCCTAGCCAGTGTTATACTAAACTTTGTTAGGCCAAGGGTTTTGCAGTCAGGGGAGGCAGAGCCATGAACATAAAAAAAATAGCAAAAACGGTTGGGTTTTGAGGGTCATAGCTTGGTGACCTGGGGTCACAGAGAATGGACAGCTTGGAGCCTTGGACCAATGGTAAAGCACCATTGGTCCAAGCTGTCCAATAAAAATGCTGCAGTGGAGGCTCTCCTCTCACTGCGGTGTCATAGAAGGGGGATGTGTCTAAAAGACAAATGCTCCTTTCCAGCCCTCCTAACTACAGGGAAAAAACATGGGTTTATGGGTGTAAGGTTTACCCATAATCCCATGTTTTTCTCACACAGTTAAGAGGGAAAATCTGCTGCTGCTGAAAAGGTTCATTTTTTAATCAAGCAAAATAACACCAGCATGACGGACTCTAGGGAGGTTATACCATTCAGTCCACCTCAATTACATTTCGTGATGGATACATCATACTTTAGAATACTCACATTGTGAGAGTCATTTTTGTCCCTATATAGAGGTTCTAAGACTCAGGTAGTGGGGGTCCCCATTTGTACCCCTTGCGGGCCACGGATTTGCCGGTGCTGGTGTCTCCCCCTGGGGGTTGTTTCTCCATGGTGCAAGATGTGGCCAAGAACCAACAGTTTTGCTTTTAAAGTATGCGGTTTTCTGCTTTGTGTACCTACGATTGACTGAGTATAATCGGTAGCTCAATACCCCTGACGAAGAGATTAAACCTCTATTTCTAGGAACGCGTTAAGTTTTGCTCCTGGTATTCATTCACCTGGTTTGCTCCTGGTAACCAGTCATGTTGATTACGGTTGTACAAACAAGCTTTATACCACATTGATTTTATGTCTGTATATTGTATCCCACCCAAGGGGGACCAACCAAACAAATTTCACGTATATAAACACGTGATCCAGTGCATAGCTGCCGCCCTGTAGCACTAGATCTGCTATAGGGCAGACGGCAAGCGGTTAAAGGGCATGCCTCCTCCCCCATTCCCTTTTTTTTTTTACGTGTAACATTTCTGTGAAAACCTCGCCACGCTCCACCTATGTGTAGGAATTTGTGTCACAGGGCTTAAGTCTGAGAGCCCAGTGGCACATCTGTGCATGCACCAGGTTCCCTGGGCACCTGTGCACGTGTAGGGTTTCCTGCACACGTGCAGAGACTACTACCAGGGAGGTCTGAAACCCTACCGGTCTTTGCATGGAAAATCATCTGCGTGTGTGCAGATGTGCTAACGGGCTCTGCCAGGAGGTGAGACCCCATTCACACATCGCATAACAGGAATAGGCATTGGGTTCGCTAGTAGTCTGTGCACGTGCAGGGTTTCCCCACACGTATGCAGAGACTGCTACCAGGGAGGTCCGACACCCTACCCTTTCTTTGCATGGAAAATTACCTGCATGTGCGCTGATGTGCTGACAGGCTCTGCCAGGACGCGAGGCCCCATTCACATGTACCGTAACAGGAATGAGCGCTGGGTTCCCTGGTATCTGTGTACGTGCAGCGTTTCCCCACACGTATGCAGAGACTGCTACCAGGGAGGTCCGAAACCCTACCTTTCTTTGCATGGAAAATGACCTGCATGTGCACAGATGTGCTGACAGGCTCTGCCAGGATGTGAGGCCCCATTCACACGTCCCGTAACAGGAATGAGCGCTGGGTTCCCTGGTAATTTGTGCACGTGCAGGGTTTCCCCACACGTGTGCAGAGACTGCTACCAGGGAAGTCTGAAACCCTACCTTTCTTTGCATTGAAAAATCACTTGCATTTGCGCAGATGTGTTGATGGGCTCTGCCAGGAAATGAGGCTTCATTCACATATCGCATAGCGGGAATGAGCATTCCCACAACTTTCAAAAAACGATTCTCACATAATTTTGTGTGACGCATAGGGCCAGCCTTTTCCCGTGAATTCGGCTGCCCTTTCTGTGTTTGTCACCCAAAAAGAAGCTCCTGCTTCACGCAATTTTAGCCGTTGTTTCCACGCAATTCTGTTGTGCATTAATTACAGCAGAATCGCATCGCGTTTGGGGTGCCATTAAAGGATAAAGGCACCCAAACACCCATACTCGTTGTGCAGCGATTGGCCGGCGATTCCAAATTGCGAAGCGTGAATGAAGCCTGATGGCCGGGCAGAGCCCATGGGTACATCTGTGCATGTTTTATAATGGTGGCACCCAAGAATTGGGGGGGGGGGGGAGTGAGCATTCTGGGAGGCGAACTCTGCTACTGTCGAATTTCCGCTTTTACCAAGTGATGTATTTTAAAGTGATTGTAAAAACTAAAGGTTCAATATGCAGCTCCTTCTACAGCCCCCTCCCCCACCCCCCCATACTCACCTGAGTATGATCCCGACCCACCAATGTTCATGAGAGCAGAAGCTCTCTCAGGTCTCTCTCCCCTTATTGGCTGAGACACAGCAGTGGGAGCCATTGGCTCCTGCTACTGTTAATCACAACCAGTGAGAAGGGAGTAAGGGAGCGGGCTCTGTGTGTCTCATAGATCGAGCATGCACGACTGCCCCCACAGCAAATAGCTTGCTGTGGGGGCAAGGAGCGCCTAAGGGGGTCCCGAGAAGAGGAGGATTGGGGCTGCTCTGTGCAAAACCCACTGCACAAAGCAGGTAAGTATAACATTTTTGCTATTTTTAAAGATAAATAAATAAATTGCCTTTACAAATGCTTTAACCACTTAAGCCCCGGAGGATTTGGCTGCTAAAAGACCAGGGGGTATTTTGCGATTCGGCACTGCGTGACTTTAACGGACCATTGCGCGGTCGTGCGACTCTGTACCTAAACGAATTTGACGTCCTTTTTTTCCCACAAACAGAACTTTCTTTTGGTGGTATTTGATCACCTGTGCGATTTTTTGATCATGCGCTATAAACAAAAAAAAAGCGTAAATTTTGCAAAAATAGCAATATTTTTCTCATTTTTTTTATATGAAATTCCCCCCAAAAGAATGTAAAAATCCAAATTTTTTAACATTTTCAGCCAATTTGTTTTATGCTACATATGTTTGGTAAAAAAATTGCAAAAAGCGTATTTTGATTGGTTTGCGCAAAAGTTATCGCGTTTACTAACAAAGGGAAAGATTTTTGTCATTTTTGCTGTTTTTTTTTAACGCGTAATGGGCGTAATGGCGGCGATCTGCGATTTTTTTGCGGTACTGCGACATTGCGGCAGACAGATCGGACCCTTGACTGACATTTTTGACACTTTTGGGGTTACCAGTGACATTACTGCAGTAATCAGTGCTATACATATGCACTGTTACTGCAAAAATGACACTGGCAGGGAAGGGGTTAACTATATTGGAGAGGGAGGGGTTAAGTGTGTCCTAGGGGCGTGATTCTAACTGTAAAGGGACATGGCTATTGGTGTAAAAACAAAGATCAACGGTCCTACATAGTAGAACCGTCTGATCTTCATTTTTACACCAGGGAGAATGACAGGCGGCTTGTTTACATTAGCCGCCTGACTTTCTCCCTTCACCGGAGCGATCGTGAGTGACCGGCGGATGATCGGGTCCGCCGGTCACACGCACTGACTTGTCAGTGAACGAGCCGGGGCAGGCGCCCACCCACAATTGGCTCACAAGTCAGTGACAGGCGAGTGACGTACCCCTACTCGGCAACCGGTTAAACCTAAAAGCTGAAAAATAAATGCAGCTCTGAATACATTATTATTATTATTTTGAAATGCAAGCAGCATAAATACCTGACTTTGACCTAATATAAGCCTTTTACAATCCCTGTACAGCAGAGCTCAGACTGGGAGTAGGAGAAGGAGCGCAATAAGTCAGTCGGCTGTGCTGCAGTGCTTGTATGCTAGCAAGTGACGTGCTGATAGAAGGAGAGGGCAGAGTGACAGAGAGATGAGCCCATCTCCTCTCACCAGGGCTGCTGATAGAAATCGCGGGGCCCCGTACAGACTACCTGACAGCCCCCCCCCCCCCCCCAAGAAAACATAAAGCTATATTTAGCTTGAAATATAATAAAATCATTATTGGGCAGAAACAAATACAATATAACTCACATAATTCCTGCTAAATCTAAAAGGAAAAACTAAATGAATAAATAAAAATGAAGATGAGATGAAAAAAATATACAGGCTGCGCAGTTGAAGCTCCAGGATCAGAGAGAGAGGGAGAGAAACAAAGTTACAGAGATAACAAACTCAGGAGCAGAGCTAACATTAGAGCCAGGGCTGGGAGGGGGGTCGCACAAGGGGAGGGGGATTAGAGTGAGGGACAACTGTCTCTTTCTCAGCAGGGGGACCTGGAAGGGGGCCCCCACAGGGAGAGACCAAATTTCAGCTGCTGGAGGAAGAGTTCTGTAAATGTCGTTCATCACTAATCCCCCTCCCTGTGTGCTCGGGCCCCCTACAAGAGGATTGGTGGTCCCCCCATCAGCTGATGGCCAGGCAGAGCCCCCCCAGTTTGCGGAGACGCACAGCGCTGCACTCATCCGTATGATGTTTTGCCATTTGTCAGCAATAAACTGCATATGAAGATTTGAGAAGACACACGGATTCCCCCTGGAGGCGCTCCGCTCCTCACAGGTAACTTGATAACCTCCACTAACAGCGAGTCAACGTGTTCCGGCATTGTACGCTGTCACAAGCGTTTTCACCAAATCTCTAGAAATGAGATCACTGAGCAGATATTCCTCTTACCGCCTGTCACAGATGGAGAGAGAGAGAATTCTTCAGGTGTTACAATGTAGAAAGACTTTCTCCGACCACCCGCACTGCCACTACCCTGCCGGAAAACCTGCATTAACCCCTTCCGGGCCACAGCGGATCCGGATCCGTGACTTGTAAAAAAAATATTATTATTATTATTCATTGTCTTCTTTTTGCTATAATTACACTCACCGGCCACTTTATTAGGTACACCTTGCTAGTATCGGGTTGGACCCCCTTTTGCCTTCATTCTTCGTGGCATAGATTCAACAAGGTGTTTGTAATATTTCTCAGAGATTTTGGTCCATAGTAACATGCGGAAACATTCAACAGAAAGAAGAAGAAATGGATTTTAAAGGCATAATTAAAATAATTTTAGATACAAATGTTATTAACCGCTTAAAGTTGTAGTATACTCCGCTTTTTAATTTTTACCTACAGGTAAGCCTATAATAAGACCTATAATAAGGCTTACCTGTAGGTAAAATTAATATCTCCTAAACCTGCACGGTTTAGGAGATATTCACCCTGCATGCGCTCTGAAGGTCCAGCGTATCTTGCCGGACCTTCAGCGCTCCTTGTCGTAAAGTCAGTGATGTCATCATGGCTCTGGCCACTGACAGCGACGGAGCCACCGAACCCAGAAGAGACGCAGAGGGAACATGACAGCTCCCTCAGTGGTGTCCGGGCGACCGTATGGGGGCTTTGTTCTAAGGTAAGTATTTCATAATGTGCTAGTATGCAATGCATACTAGCAAATTATACCATTGTCCTGCAGGGTTTTTTTTTTTACACAGGGTATACAACCGCTTTAACCGCTTGCCGACTGCTCACAGTATATTTACTGCGGCAGTCAGCCCCTCACAGGCAGAGCGACGTAGGTCTACGTCGCTAGCCTGTGAGGCTCTGGGGAGCGAGCGCGCGCCCGCGGAGGCGCGCTCCTGCTCCCGCGCGGTCACGGACCCCCCCGCGCGTGTGACCGGCAGACCCGATGTCCGCCGGTCACTCGGCGATTGTCGGGGGAGAGGGAGAAAGTCAGGCGGCTTGTGTAAACAAGCCACCTGTCATTCTCCTCGGTGTAAAAACACTGATCACACGGTTCTACAATGTAGAACCGTTGATCAGTGTCCCTACAGCTCAAGCCACAGCCAATGACAGTAAGAATCACGCCCCTAGGGACACACACAGCCCCTCCCTCTCAAATAAAGTTAACCCCTTCACTACCAGTGTATTTTTACAGTAACAGTGCATATGTATAGCACTGATTACTGTAGAAATGTCACTGGTAACCCCAAAAGTGTCAAAAATGTCAGTCAAGGGTCCGATCTGTCCGCCGCAATGTCGCAGTACCGCAAAAAAATCGCAGATCGCCGCCATTACGCGTTAAAAAAAAACAACAAAAATGACAAAAATCTTTCCCTTTGTTAGTAAGCGCGATAACTTTTGCGCAAACCAATAAAAATACGCTTTTTGCGATTTTTTTTTACCAAACATATGTAGCATAAAACAAATTGGCTGAAAATGTTAAAAAATTTAGATTTTTACATTTTTTTGGGGGGGGGGAATTTCAATTTGAAAAATATTGTTATTTTTGCAAAATTGACGCTCTTTTTTTGTTTATAGCGCGTAACGCATGATCAAAAAAAAAAAAATCGCACAGGTGATCAAATACCACCAAAAGAAAGCTCTGTTTGTGGGAAAAAAAGGACGTCAAATTCGTTTAGGTACAGCGTCGCACGACCGCGCAATTGTCTGTTAAAGTCGCGCAGTGCCGAATCGCAAAATACCCCCTGGTCGTTTAGCAGCCAAATCCTCCGGGGCTTAAGTGGTTAAGGACCGGAAGGTTTTGTCCCCTTAATGACCAGGCCATTTTTTGCGATTTGGCACTGCGTTACTTTAACTGACAATTGCGCAGTCATGCAATGCTGTACCCAAATAAAAAATGTTCTCACAAATAGAGCTTTCTTTTGGTGGTATTTGATCACCTGTGCGATTTTTTATTTATTGCGCTTAAAACAAAAAAAGATCAACAATTCTGGAAAACAATTCACTTTCTGCTACATAACATCCCCCCCCCCAAAAAAAAAATATATATATATGTATATATATATATAATTATTTCATCCTTTCAGGCCAATTTGTATTCTATTACATTTTTTTTTAATTATTATTTATATTGTTATTTTATATTTTTATATTTTATATTTATTTTTTATTTTTACACTGTCCCTTTAATTTTTTTTTCTTGATTACTTTTATTCCTATTACAAGAGATGTAAACATCCTTTGTAATCGAAATAAGGATGGCAGGTTCTCTTTATGGAGAGATCCGGGGTCAATAGGACCCCAAATCTCTACTTTCCCTTTAAAAGTAAAAGATAAAAAAAAAATTAAAAAAAATGTAAAAATTGATCTTTTGCTTTAAAAATAAATAAATAAATAAATATTTTCGCCCTAGACCGGAAGTGACATCATGACATTGTTGCGGTCCTCCAAGATCATAGAGGAGATCATGATCTGGTCTCTGGTAACCTCTATGGCCAGCCGCGCGAACCGTCGGATTGATTCTCGGGAGCGCGGTAAAAACGGTAAGCCCGAGACACTCTAGTGAGCAGCTTCTAAAAGCGATCCAGTAATCTAATTAGCCACTCGGACTAATTTAATAAAAAAAAGTCAATCGCCACCTGGCAGTGCCATCTTAAGAGAATTAAAGGGCCCCGGGTAATGCAGTGCATTGGAGCCCCGCCTACACAATCACCCGTGAGAAAAAAAATACAAATTATTGATAAGGCGATATTTATTGGTACAGCAGTGCCAGGCTAATAACAGCTTCCAAGTTCGGCGTCTGGGCCCAGTGAATACACACACAGATGGGAGTCAGACTCGACTGTCCTGTGTGTGCCTGTTCCCGTGGAGGCGGATAGGCATTTCTACAGTTGTGAGCTCCTCCTCCACGGCCCAGGTGGCCTGAGAGCAGCGCAGGGCGGACTGGCGCTTGCCACCTGCTAAGTTCGGTGGCGGGATGCACACGGGAATCGGGATTAATGCTTGGCTGAGGCTGGGTCGCTGGACAGGTTGGGCCCCCTGGGAAATTAGGGCCCCCGGGCAAATACCCAGCGTGCCCATTCGGTAAGATGGCCCTGCCACCTGGAAAAAAAAAAATAGAGGGCTATGGCTGGTAGTTTCAGTCATAACCCCTGTAAACCACTTGCAACCCGCAACGTATATATATACATATTGTAGGCAGCAAGTGGTTTAGGGAATTAGAAAAAATGTACCTTTCCAGTGGGGCCTCCTTCACTGCAAAGGTTATAGGTTCATTAAGTCTACCTAAAGTGGGGCTCCAGTCACCTGTGGAAAAAATAAGTCAGCAGCTACAAAAAGTGTAGCTGCAGACTTTTAAAAAAAAAAACAGCCACTCACCTGTCCCAGGATCCAGCAGTGAGCTCAACCCAGGCAGACTCACCCGCCGACTTCGGCCCCCCCCCCCCCCCCCACAGAGTGGCATCTTCACTTTGGGCACCCACAGCCGGATGCCCACTATGCATGCGCTAGTCGCGCTGCGCATCATGAGGGGTGGATGCATTCTTCTGGGACCTGTCAATGTCCCAGAAGACTGCAGGGGGTGGAAGGAAGCAGAACTTCCGGCGCACTGGGGAGCAGGTACCTGTCAAAGTCGGGTCATCGTTCAGATATGGGATAGGCCCCTTTCACACGGGCTTTCCGATCAGGTTCACCTGTCAGTTTTTCAGGCGGACCTGATCGGATGCTCCATTCACCTCTATGAAGCAGCGGATGTCAGCGGAAACATGTCCACTGACACCCGCTGCTATCCGATCCGATCCTGTCCATGAAATACGAATGGATGGAAACCCTATTTTGCATCCATCTGGAGGATCGGATCAGATCAGATAGGATCGGATGAAAATGGACAGGCGATTCGTTTTCATTTGATCTCCCATAGAGGAGAGCGGGGATCTGACAGCCCCGTCTCTGCAAAGTAAACAGAGATGGAGCTGTCATTCGCCTGCTCAGCGGGGATCGGCGAATCGATCCCCGCTGAGAAAAACAGAGTCCGCCGGGCGCACCGCTCGTGTGAAAGGACGCATAGATACTAAGTAAAATTATTTATAAAAATTGTTCAGACATGGGATAGAGGGGTAAAATTAAACAAGCTATGATCTATACTCATAGACAATGTGGGCTATGTGGGACTTTAAGTGAGACACCAGCAGGTATGCCCAGTGTCTACATCCCTGTATCGGAAAAAACGAATTGAAAAGGATTAAGAGAGGTGCATGGAAGCCAGCCAGCCCCCAGTCTGATGTACTCACCTTCCAGTCTGCCACCAACCAAGTAAACCTGTCTCATGATATAAATAAAGAACAGGGGTTTAGTTGACACGCATTTGCAAACGCATGTGTAAGCTGCAGAGCCACGACACGCACCCTGTTTTATCTGCAGTCCTAACACTTTTAAATTTGAGTGTCTCCACTTTGGGAGCACATGGCTGCTAATGGATGGATAGGAGGCAGCTGAGAGGGAGAAGCCCAAACTTCCCCCAACCCACCTCCATCCATGACTGGTCTATTATCTCAAAACTCTAATAGCAATGTTCTTAAGATGGTACAAACTGAAAACGACCAGCTGATCTATACTCATTTACAAAGGTTAAAAAAAAAAAGTATACAATAAAAGACAGTGAATATGGACCGCTTGGTCTTTTCTGCGACCGCCCTTCTATTTTTCTATGGAGCGTTTTCTGACTTTAGCGCAGTTGCAGTGTCTCCTGTATAACGTTAGCCGGTCTCCGATTGATTTGATTTGTCGCCAGTAAAGTCGCCCCTCTATTTTTATCACCTGTCTGCGTAGCTTTAAAATCAACCTTGCAAATTTATGAGTAATCATTTTTTTATGCAATTAAATAAATATATTCATTTCTGAAGTATTAGCAGCATTTATGTCATTATCTGCACAGCTAATCTGGATGTATTTTTACAGCAGGAATATTTTATTCCTGAGAAGTTTCCACTCTATCATTCATCTCTGAGCATAAAACGATGAAATGCAGCAAACACACAGAGGTTCTCGCTGGCCCTGTGCCGGTGGAGGGGATGTGGGGGGGGGGGGGAGATTAAAGAGTCCTCTGAGAGCCCCACCGAGCCAGTGAAAAAGTGCCCAGCGAGGGGCCGTTTGGCGTCGTGCTCTCTGAAGCGTCAGTCATCCAATTCTCACAAATACTTCTTATTTATTTTTTTGAAAGGTAGAAAACAAACAACCCGAATCAGATAAGAAGCTCTGGGGCTTTTCAGACAGACAGTCCATAAATGTTCTTTGTAGAGCTGCGTTATCTGTTTTAGTTCTCGTGCTTCTGGTGTCAGAGATACAATTCCTGGATCCCAGCATTTCCCGTTTTAGAGGAATATTCCTTATTTTACAACAAAATCCTTCAAACCTCTCTTCTCTACAATAGTCCTCCCCTTGTGGGTCATTTGTGGAGATCTGTATGAATGAATGTCCCATTGACCTAATCAGAGTGTTTTCATCCTCAAAACCAATGGTTTCCAAACTGTGGCCCTCGGGCCGGATGTGGTCCTTTGTTTCCCGGTATCCGGTCCTATGGACACTATTCTGCCCACTAACACTATTCCTTCTACTAATACCAATAATGGGGCATTATACCTTCCACTGACACCAATGATGTGCTGGTATTTCTTCCACTGACACCAGCCATGGGGTACAATCCCTTCCACTGGCACCAACCATGGGGCTCTATTCCTTCCACTAATACCAATGATGGGGCATCATTCCTCCCACGGACGCTAACAATGAGGCACTATTCCTCCAACTGACACAAATGACAGGGCACTATTCATCCCACTAATACCAATGATGGAGCACCATTACTCCCGCTGACACCAATAATGGGCCACTGTTTCTCCCACTAATACCAATTAGGGTGCACTATTCCTTCCACTGACACCAACCATGGAGCACAATTCCCCCCACTAATACCAATTATGGGATATCATTCCTTCCAGTGGCACCAACCATGGGGCTCTATTCCTCCCACTAATACCAATGATGGGGCATCATTCCTCCCACGGACGCTAACAATGAGGCACTATTCCTCCAACTGACACAAATGATAGGGCACTATTCATCCCACTAATACCAATGATGGGGCACCATTACTCCTGCTGACACCAATAATGGGCCACTATTTCTCCCACTAATACCAATTAGGGTGCACTATTCCTTCCACTGACACCAACCATGGAGCACAATTCCCCCCACTAATACCAATTATGGGGTATCGTTCCTTCCACTGACAGCAACAATAGAGCACTATTCCTCCAACTGTCACAAACAATAGGGTGCTATTCCTCCCACTAATACCAATTCTGGGGTATCATTCCTTCTACTGACACCAATAATGTGGCACTATTCCTCCCATTACTATCAATGATGGGACATCATTCCTTCCACTGACAGCAACAATGGGACACTATTCCTCCAACTGACACAAACAATGGGGCGCTATTCCCCCCACTAATACCAATTATGGGATATCATTCCTTCCACTGACAGCAACAATGGGACACTATTCCTCCAACTGACACAAACAATGGCGCGCTATTCCTCCCACTAATACCAATTATTGGATATCATTCCTTCTACTGGCACCAACCATGGGGCTCTATTCCTCCCACTAATACCAATGATGGGGCATCATTCCTCCCACGGATGCTAACAATGAGGCACTATTCCTCCAACTGACACAAACAATGGGACACTATTCCTCCAACTGACACAAACAATGGGACACTATTCCTCTAACTGACACAAACAATGGGACACTATTCCTCTAACTGACACAAACAATGGGGCGCTATTCCCCCCACTAATACCAATTATGGGATATCATACCTTCTACTGAAACCAATAATGTGGCACTATTCCTCCCATTACTATCAATGAATAAATAACAATCAATAACGCAGAGACCGCCATCTTCCACAGGAGGCTACAGACCTCCATTTTTTGGAATACTCCACATATTGGACTGATACCCCTACCTTACTCGGTTTACCTTTAGCCACACAAAATACTCACCCATAACAGGTATCCAATACTGGCCCACATACCCACATAAGGACCTCTTCGGACCAACTGTAGATCACTGTGGCGCTCATGGGCACTCTGTTCGGTTGCCACTCTTTATTTTTCTTCCTCTTCCAGTGAACTATGTATATGGGAGACTCGGCATTCCTCTTTCGGTATATTACCGTTTTAATTGACAGCCCATTTTTCTCCATATGAGGACTCCCTCTGGCACAATTAGTGTTTTGAACTCAGGTTGACCCCTGGGGAAGGGTATTATACCCGAAACGCGTGGGGTCCTGTCCGGTTCTCTCCGCCAGCTGTACCTAGGAGTCTTCTGTGCTGAAAATGGTCTGTTCTTGCATGCAATTTTAATTCTGATGTATATCCAGTCATTTATTGTTTGGAATATGCATTTATTGTATATTTAGTATTTTGTTCTTTTTGTGTATAAATAAAATTTGATATTTTAAATACTTCAGTGTATACTCCTTTCAGTGTTTAGTGGCATTCACAGTCCCAAACAATTGGGGGTACCCTCCTTGTCTCTACTATCAATGATGGAACGTCATTCCTTCCACTGACAGTAACTATGGGGCACTATTCCTCCAACTGACATAAACAATAGGGCAATATTCATCCCACTAATTCTGTTGATGGGGCACCATTACTGCCACTGACACTAACAACATGGTACTATTCTTCCCACTGATACTAAATTTGGGCAACATTCCTTTTACTGACACCATTAATGGGGCACTATTCCTCCCACTAATACCAATGAGGGTGCACTTATTCCTTCTACTGACACCAACACTGGGGCACTAATCCTCCAACTGACACAAACCATGGGCCACTGTTCCTCTCACTAACCAGTGGCGGAACTACCAGGGTCACAGGAGTCACATTTGCGACTGGGCCCTGGCGTTCCACCACTGTGGGGGGGCTGACCTCCCGCCTGCCTGTTAGTTTCACCTTGTGGGGGGGGGGGGAGGTTGCGGCTGGCTGGCAAGATGTTAGGGGGAGGTTGAGCTGAGCACTATCACTTTACTGGAGTCCGGACTGCCCCGTCTATCCTCTCCACACAGAAAAGCCATAGAGAGGCGGTGGTGGACACTGAAGAAGAAAGGCACCTGACACCAATAGAGTGAAGGGGGAGGAAACCCCATGACACAGAGGTATCCCTGGAGGCTCATGAATACTGAGGGGGAATCTACCGACTGATCAATAATTTTTAAATTACTTCCAGATGTCAGTGCAACTGATCCCATCCTCCAACCTCCCCCCCACCACCACCATTGATCTCATCCCTATCCCCCCATCACTTCTACAACAGAGGGTGTCGCACAGGGATGATGCTGCACACCAAACTATATCTATCACCTGGTGGGTTGCAGTCCTTGCCCTTGCATTTGTGCTCCAAGGTGCATCTCTGCTAGCAGTCTTCTGTTCTCCGTGTTCCTCCGTGTCTGACCAGGCTTGGCTGATGACTCTCCTGGTTCTCAACGCTGCATCGGCAGATGACCGGGCATCAGCAGACTACCCGCTTATGAACTCGACCCCGGCTTGGATGACTACCTGCTTTTGGACTTGACCCCGGCTTGTTCCTGATCTTGCTTCTCACTTTTTCTGAGCGTTTATTGCTGCTTATTCCAATAAACTGCTTTATTTTACCTGCATCTCCGTGTGGTCTGGTTTCCTGGCACCCTGATATGAGAGGGGGGGTGAGATCAGTGGCAGAGGTAGTTGTGGGGGGGTGGGATCAGTAAGAGGCAGAGGTGGTGGTGGGGGAAAATGGTGCCATTGCTGCCACTGATCCCATCCCCCCTCACTACCATTACCACTGCTGCCATTGATCCCACTCCCCCACCACCACTGCCACTGATGCCACCCCCCCACCACCACCACTGCCACTGATCCCACCCCCCCCCCCACCACCACTGCCACTGATCCCATCCCCCCTCACTACCATTACCACTGCTGCCATTGATCCCACTCCCTCACCACCACTGCCATTGATCCCCCCCCCTCACCACCACTGCCACTGATCCCACCCCCACACATCCCCACCACTGCTGCCAATGCATGACTTCCCCAGACTGAGACATGTCAGATATTCAGCTCAAATTATTTAATCCGGGTAACACTTTACAGGCGCGCTTTGTTGTGCCGATATATCGCCAGGACAGATCAGCTTGTTCGGCCAACACAATAAATAAATGGTGCTGATGCGTTGTGGCCTACCAATTTCACTGAAATCTGCTATCGCTGAGCTAATGAGAATGCTATAGATTTTATATCCCAATAATTTATCTCTCGCTTCAGCTCTGGTTATGAAGAAAAGTGCGTTGCTTTATATTACAAAAAATTGCTTCTTTCCTACAGAAAATGAAAGCTCAGCCATTGTAATAGAGGAGAAGATACAATGATGCCCCGAGGAGCAAGTCAAGGTTTGTGGAAAGGCTCAGAGATAGCTGTGTAGCACTACTCCCATGGGAGCTTCTTAAAGCGGATTCCCCTGGGTTACCCATAGCAACAACTTGTAATTCTTAGTACCTTAAGTCCTTGGCTCAGTCAGTAAACAGCCCAGGGGATTTGTTTTTTTTGTATTTTATGAGAACTTGGATGGGAGAAGGAATGAGTGGGATACTCCAACTTAGCAAACTATATACAATCTTGAGGACTTCTGTCTGTATTGAATGCGGCAAGGCCACTGCTTCACCCTGCCACTGAAGCAAAGTATTGAAAGGTAAACTACTTGGTAGATTACTCTTCAGGGTTCTACTTTGCACCCCCTTTCTCACTGACTGTGTGTGCTGACCTTCTGTCCACTGAAGTGGCAGCCCGCCCATAGGGGGCACCGCCCCCCCCCAGCACAAGCAGAAAAAAAAGATTAAATAAAAAAAAAAAAAAAAAAGTCAATTTTTCACCCACTAGGGGCGCCGGACTTAGTGCTGGGTATGGGGGATGGGGTTTTTGACCCCAACCTTAGCCTGGCAGAGGCGCCGATTGGCGCTCTTCTGGGGGTCATCGGGGCGCAGAGCAATGCGCCACGACACACCCCACGTTAACGATGTCCGGGCTGTGATTGGCCCAGAGTCCAGCCTGAATCAATCACAGGAGGACATCGGACCTGGTGACGTGATGCCTGGGGGCGGTGCACCACCCCGGCGTCACGATCACCTTCTGTTCCCGCCCGCGGCCCGGCACAGAGAGAGAGGAGCGGCGATCGACTCGCAAGAGCAGCGTGACCATGGAGGAGCTGACAGTCGGACGGATCGGACATCGGAGCGCGAGGAGGAGCGAGTGAGGAGTAGCCGCCCGCGACCTACCGTAGGACGGTAGGAGACGTCCTGAATCCTGGCTCACCCCACCACAGACCGGCACTGACTGAGACGAGACCAGTCTCCCGGAGTCCCACCAGGTCAGAGGAGTCCTCGAGTCGACTTCAGGCAGGCCGCAGGCGCAGCTGCGCAGCCAGGGAGGGAGAGTATACACAGTCCCAGGCTCCCAGCAGTGTGTGACAGACCGTCAGGGACCAGCAGCAGCCCAGCTAACGGTAAGTGAAGAACTTTGAAGTGGCGATACTAGACAATATGGCGGCAGCGCACTGTGTGGTTTTTGTGAAGCTGCATGCCTGTAAATTGACCTGTGCCATCATGCCTGTACATTGACCTGTGCCATCATGCCTGTACATTGACCTGTGCCATGCCTGTACATTGACCTGTGCCATACCTATACCATCACCTGTGCCATGCCTATACCATCATCTGTGCCATGCCTGTGCCATGCCTGTATCATGACCTCAAAGTCACGCAATTTTTTTACCGCGCTTTTACATTACATTTTTCTTTTTGCGCCCCACCAAAATTTTTGAGCACCAGCCGCCACTGGTCCACTGACCTCACTGGAGTGCCCCCCCGGGGCAGACCCCCGGAAAGCCCCCTGGTACTCACAGACACTGTTTTTCCCGGTAGCTCTGCCTTCAGCTCCACTGTCAGTTTCTCCAGGACCTCTATGGCTCAGCTCCACACCTGACTCACTAGGCCGACTGCCTGTGACCACTTTCCTTTCTGACAGGAGAGACAGCCGTCACCCTCCTCCTGGGACTCTGCTTCCCGCCAAAGACACCCTGCCTCATGCTGCCTCATGTGCTCTCCGCTTTTATGGTCAATCCCAGGAGGCACTGCGGGTGATGTCCTCCCACTGGGACTGCCACAAAAGCCTGTGCATCATTGGCTAGGTTTCTTCCACTGTCCAACATGCCTCCCTATTGGATGCAGTGGGGGCACTCCCTCAGACAAAATGAATACACACTGAGCAAAAAGAGCAGGCCTAACTAAAGATCAGGCTCCCCTGATAAGCAGATGAAGCAAAACAAATGCTTTTACCTAGCACAAGTCTAGGAGGGTGATACATCTGTCTAGGGTGACCAAGTTGCAACGGGGCAGAATAAGGATCCTTGATTTATTTCAAGTTATCATTTTAGCTATATGAAACATACAGACTACCTGTAAGATTGTTTGATACGGTCTTACAGTGCAGCTGGCTTGCTGGTTTCTACCTTTTGAAAGTTGACTTTTTTGGTGCAACAGTTTCAGAAAATGAATTCTGTCATGTGAGTTTCTGAGCCAGATGTCAGTTTGCTGTATTTATTTACTTGGATCAGATCAGATCTATCACACTCACCAAACTAAGTACTCATTTTGCCACAGAGGACCCCCAGAAATGGCAGATGGGTTACTGTAGGTTCTGGAAGACTTAAAGTGGTGGATAGAAGACATGTCCCACAGTCGGTGGTTCTCCATAATTCATTTGCAACACTCTCAGAATGTAAGGACAACATGGATATGGACTCAAGCACAGAGGGTGAGAAACCATCGACTCCTATGTCTAATGTATGCAAGACTGCAGCCAAGGACAAAAAAGATAAAGCGAAGTCTCAAAGGAAGCAGCTGTTGCTGGGTGATTCAATCATAAGAAGTGTGGAGCTTAAAGAAAATGGTTTTGTGAGATGTCTCCCTGGTGCTACTGCTAGACGAGATAGAAGACGTATTATTAATATTGTTAAGCAAGCAAAGCAGGAAGGGGACGTGGATGTTCTTGTCCATCTAGGGACAAATGACCTGGCTTGCAATGAAGTGTCAGAGGTGAAAAAATCTTTTATCACACTTGGTAATGACGTACAGAAGAGACAGAGAAGGCAAGAAAGGAGGAGGAGTGGCCCTGTATGTGAAAGATAGCATTAAATCTAACCTAATACAAGTTGGTGAGGCCAACATAGAGTCAGTTTGGGTTACGTTGCAGTTTGCTAATCATGCAGTAACTCGTGTAGGTGTGATATATAGACCACCTGGTCAAGTTAAAGAACTAGATGATCTACTAGTTGAAGAAATAGCTAAAATGACAATGAAAGGAGAAGTTATCATTATGGGAGATTTCAATCTTCCAGATATAAACTGGAAAACCAAAAAAGCAAGTTCTACCAGGAGTACAGATATTCTAAATTCCCTACTGGGGTTGTCTCTGCAACAAGTGGTCGAGGAGCCAACCCGGAGGGAGGCCATTTTGGATTTGGTATTCACAAATGGGGATTCGGTATATGATGTCATTGTAGGCGAAACCTTGGGATCTAGTGATCACCAGTCAGTGTGGTTTAATATAAGAACTGTGAAAGAGTTACACCACACAAAAACAAAAGTTTTAGATTTTAGAAAAACAGACTTTTCAAAAATGAAATTAGTCATAAATGAGTCCTTATCAGACTGGAACGAATTACATGGAGTCCAGGAGAAATGGGACTACTTAAAAGGTGCATTATTGATGGCAACAGAAAATTGCATTAGACTTGTCAGTAAAAGCAAAAAAAGGAAGAGACCACTGTGGTACTCAGCAGAAGTGGCCCAAATCATTAAAAATAAAAAGCTAGCATTTTGTAATTATAAAAAAACCCAGAGCAATGAAGATAAGGAAATCTACAAGATTAGGCAGAAAGAGGCCAAGCAAGTTATAAGAACTTCTAAAGCGCAGGCAGAGGAAAAAAACTAGCTCAGTCTATGAAAAAGGGGGATAAGACATTCTTCAGATATATAAATGAAAAAAGGAAATTAAAACAAGGAATAACTAAATTAAAAACAAAGGACGGAAGGTATGTAGAAGAGAATAAAGGGCTAGCCGACTGCCTTAATGAATACTTCTGTTCAGTTTTTACAGAAGAAAAAGAAGAAGGACCTCCACTCGAAAGGATGACTAATGAATCATTTGATGCATGTGTCTTTACAGAGGAAGACGTTCTAAGATTGCTGTCTAAAGTGAAGACAAATAAGTCACAGGGTCCTGATGAGATACACCCAAAATTATTAAAAGAGCTTAGTGGTGAGCTGGCAAAACCATTAACAGATTTATTTAACCAATCATTAGTAACAGGAGTCGTCCCGGAAGATTGGAAATTGGCAAATGTCGTGCCCATTCACAAGAAAGGTAGTAGGGAGGAATCGAGCAACTATAGACCAGTGAGTCTGACATCAATAGTAGGCAAATTAATGGAAACCCTATTAAAGGATAGGATTGTGGAACATCCTAAATCCCATGGATTGCAAGATGAAAAACAACATGGGTTTACTTCAGGGAGATCATGTCAAACAAATCTTATAGATTTTTTTGACTGGGTGACTAAAATAATAGACGGTGGAGGTGCAGTAGACATTGCATATCTAGATTTTAGTAAGGCTTTTGACACTGTCCCACATAGAAGACTTATCAATAAACTGCAGTCATTGAGCATGGACTCCCATATTGTTGAGTGGATTAGGCAGTGGCTGAGTGACAGACAACAAAGGGTTGTAGTCAATGGAGAACATTCAGAACAAGGTCATGTTACCAGTGGGGTACCTCAGGGATCTGTACTGGGACCAATTTTGTTTAATATCTTCATAAGTGATATTGCAAAAGGCCTCGATGGTAAGGTTTGTCTTTTTGCTGATGACACAAAGATATGTAACAGGGTTGATGTTCCTGGAGGGAAACGCCAAATAGAAAAGGATTTAGGAAAACTAGAAGAATGGTCAGAACTCTGGCAACTGAAATTTAATGTGGATAAGTGCAAGATAATGCACCTGGGGCGTAAAAACCCAAGGGCAGAATATAGAATATTTGACACAGTCCTGACCTCAGTATCTGAGGAAAGGGATTTAGGAGTAATTATTTCAGAAGACTTAAAGGTGGGAAGACAATGTAATAGAGCAGCACGAAATGCCAGCAGAATGCTTGGATGTATAGGGAGAGGTATAAGCAGTAGAAAGAGAGAAGTGTTTATGCCGCTGTACAGAACACTGGTGAGACCTCACTTGGAGTATTGTGCGCAGTACTGGAGGCCATATCTCCAGAAGGATATAGATACTCTAGAGAGAGTTCAGAGAAGAGCTACTAAACTAGTACATGGATTGCAGGAAAAAACTTACCAGGAAAGGTTAAAGGACCTTAACATGTATAGCTTGGAAGAAAGAAGAGACAGAGGGGATATGATAGAAACTTTTAAATACATAAAGGGAATCAACTCGGTAAAGGAGGAGAGCATATTTAAAAGAAGAAAAACTACCACAAGAGGACACAGTTTTAAATTAGAGGGGCAAAGGTTTAAAAGTAATATGAGGAAGTATTACTTTACTGAGAGAGTAGTGGATGCATGGAATAACCTTCCTGCAGAAGTGGTAGCTGCAAATACAGTGAAGGAGTTTAAGCATGCATGGGATAGGCATAAGGCTATCCTTCATACAAGATAGGGCCAGGGACTATTCATAGGATTCAGATATATTGGGCAGACTAGATGGGCCAAATGGTTCTTATCTGCCGACACATTCTATGTTTCTATGTTTCTATAACCTCGTACCAATAATCCTAAACCCTCATTTATTCTGTTATAGGCAATGTGTACGGTTTTTGTAATAATTCATAAAATTATTATGGTCAAGACTAAAAAATAAAATCTCAAAATCTTTTAATTTAGATAAATACTATATGCATGTATGAATATGTAGCCTTTTTTTTTTCATATGTATTCCAGAAGATCCTTATTTGCTTTGCTGAAAAAAAATATGTTTACTGGGAACAATAGCTCAAGCTGAATAGCTGAGTCAGAGTCAGAACAGTGACTCTCCCCTTTTCCTACCTCTTCCTTAATGTCTCTGGGAATCCTTTGTCATAGGTAAAACTTGTACTAACTGCTGATTTGTAAAATGCAGATGTTATCTAAATATACTGAAACAGATATAAAATATCTATTTTCAAACTTACGAACCTTCAACAAAACTAAATTTGGCCCCATGCCACTATACTTTCACCTAAAGCGGTAGCATACTCCGCCATTAAACTTCTACCTACAGGTAAGCCTATGATAAGGCTTACCTGTAGGTAAAGTGAATATCTCCTAAACCTGCATGGTTTAGGAGATATTCACCCTGTATGCAGCTGCTGACACCAGCGGCGCATGCGCTCTGAAGGTCCGGCAGACCTTCAGAGCTCTTTGCTGGCTCCTTGCCGGAAAGTAAACTCCCGCGCGTATGCGTGGGAGTGACGTCATTGCGGCTCCGGCCACTCTGAGGGCCGGAGCCGCCGAACCTGGAAGAGACGCAGAGGGATCATGACGGCTCCCTCACCCGTGTCCGGGCGACCGTGTCAGGGCTTCGTTTTAAGGTATTTCATAATGAGCTAGTATGCGATGCATACTAGCTCATTATGCCTTTCTCCTGCAGGGTTTGTTTGTTTTTTTGTTTATGAGGATATAACCGCTTAAAGTGTCCATTCACACTGGTATGACTTGTCAGACGACTTGGTCAGCCTGACAAGTCGTGCACCGTCACTCCCATTGTGTAGTAAAGGAACCGTTCTAATAGGAGCGACACAAGTCGCTCCGACTTAGAAACAGGGTCCTGTACTACTTGGGGGCGACTTGCATTGACTTACATTATGTGAAGTCCGTGCAAGTCGCGTTGCACGCGACTTCACAGGTCGCCACCTAAGTCGGAGCGACCTAATGTGAATGTGGTCTAAAAGGAAAGACTTGAAGTGATTGTAAAGTCTCGTTTTTTTTTTTTTAAATAACAAACATGTTATACCTACCGCCTCTATGCAGTGGTTTTGCACAGAGGGGTCTGGATCTTCATCTTCTCGGGTCCCTATTCTGTGCTTCTGGCCCCTCCCTCCTGTTGAGTGCCTCCACAGCAAGCAGCTTGCTATAGGGGCACCCGAGCTGAGTTACTGCTCCCTGTGTCCATTCAGACATGAAGCCCTGACCCAGGCCGCGCCCCCTCTCTCTCCTGTTTGGCTGACTGACTTTAATTGAGAGCAGCAGGAGCCAATCGTGCCGCGCTGCTGTCTCGGCCAATGAGGAGGGGAGTCCCTGGCAGTTAAGACACTCCTGCAACATCTCTGGATAGAGATGGGCTCAGGTAAGTTTTAGGGGGTCTGAGGGGGGCTGCTTTCAGGTGAAAGGAGGTTAAAGGAATTGTAATTAGTGTAGCATCCTCCTAGACTGGCTGCTAGGTTTTAATGGGCAAATTTATTATTGTGGCTCTCCTGTAACCAGCAGAGCAATGTGTGATTACTTTAGGCTGCTCAGGGCTCTATTGGCTGAAGGTTTCATCCAGGCTTCCAGAATGTACTGGGTGGGAGAGTCAAATGAGCAGCCTTAATCTTTTTACAGTTCCAGCCAATCCCTGAGGAGGTGTGCCCAGATGGTGGTTGGGGAGTGCATAAATAGGTTGGAGCCACAGAGAGCTGGGCCCTTTACCTTGGAGGAGAGGTTCCCTGCCAGAAGGGCTGCCCAGTGGCATTGCTATGGGAGTGTGCACCCGCCAGAGTAGTGACACCAGGGCTGAAACTAGGGGGGGTATGTGCCCCGGGAGCCGCATTTATGATACAAACCAGATTCCAAAAAAGTTGGGACACTGTACAAATTGTGAATAAAAACAGAATGCAATGATGTGGAAGTTTAAAATTTCAATATTTTATTCAGAATACAATATAGAGGACGTATCAAATGTTTAAACTGAGAAAATGTATAATTTTAAGGGAAAAATAAGTTGATTTTAAATTTCATGGCATCAAAAAAGTTGGGACAAGCCCATGTTTACCACTGTGTGGCATCCCCTCTTCTTTTTATAACAGTCTGCAAACGTCTGGGGACTGAGGAGACAAGTTGCTGAAGTTTAGGAATAGGAATGTTGTCCCATTCTTGTCTAATACAGGCTTCTAGTTGCTCAACTGTCTTAGGTCTTCTTTGTCGTATCTTCCTCTTTATGATGCACCAAATGTTTTCTATGGGTGAAAGATCTGGACCCCATACCATCAGAGATACAGGCTTCTGAACTGAACGCTGATAACAACTTGGGTTGTCCTTGTCCTCTTTAGTCCGGATGACATGGCATCCCAGTGTTCCAAAAAGAACTTCAAATTTTGATTCGTCTGACCACAGAACAGTTTTCCACTTTGCCACAGACCATTTCAAATGAGCCTTGGCCCAGAGAAAACTCCTGCGCTTCTGGATCATGTTTAGATATTGTTTCTATTTTGGCCTATAGAGTTTCAGCCGGCAACGGTGAATGACACGGTGGATTGAGTTCACCGACAATGTTTTCTGGAAGTATTCCTGAGCCCATGTTGTGATTTCCATTACAGTAGCATTCCTGTATGTGATACAGTGCCGTCTAAGGGCCCGAAGATCAGGGCATTCAGTATGGTTTTCTGGCCTTGACCCTTACGCACAGAGATTGTTCCAGATTCTCTGAATCTTTGGATGATATTATGCACTGTAGATGATGATAACTTCAAACTCTTTGCAATTTTTCTCTGAGAAACTCCTTTCTGATATTGCTCCACTATTTTTCGCAGCAGTATTGGGGGAATTGGTGATTCTCTGCCCATCTTGACTTCTGAGAGACACTGCCACACTGAGAGGCTCTTTTTATACCCAATCATGTTGCCAATTGACCTAATAAGTTGCAAACTGGTCCTCCAGCTGTTCCTTATATGTACGTTTAACTTTTCCGGCCTCTTATTGCTACCTGTCCCAACTTTTTTTGGAATGTGTAGCTCTCATGAAATCCAAAATAAGCCAATATTTGGCATGACATTTCAAAATGTCTCACTTTCAACATTTGATATGTTATCTATATTATATTGTGAATAAAATATAAGTTTATGAGATTTGTAAATTTGTCTATTCCTTTTTTACTCCCAATTTGTACAGTGTCCCAACTTTTTTGGAATTGGGTTTGTATATGATATACATATTCTCACACTCACAGTTGTCACCAGAAGAGGAAGATAGGGAAAGCCCTCCAATGTGGACACCTATTCTGGTGACAACTGTAAAAGTTTGGATTTTGCAAACTTTTGAGGAGATTTGTTTTGTTTCTGGAACAGGCAGTGAAGGCAAATTACCCGATTTGGATTTTGCAAACTTTTGAGGAGACTTGTTTTGTTTCCGGGACAGGCAGTGAAGGCAAATTACCCGAGCCATACACAAACAGCAAAAAAAAAAAAAATGCCTGACAGGGGTTTAACCCTTCTAAAAATAAAATAAAACACTATACATACCATTTTAAATGAGGCAGAAAAAAGATTTTGGTCGTGATCTGTTCCTGTTTGACCGCTTCCTCTGACCCAGAACAGACTTAGAGCATCCCACTTTGTATCATTTATTTCTAGCGGTTGGCTTTGAGGGTTCTCAGCTGTAAAACCATTTGCGATAATCTGCGCACATTGTTTAATTTCACATCTTCTGGCAATTCCGGGACAGAAATCACCTGCCGCCGACGCGGCGTAGATTGCAATCATCAAAAACAAGAGCGATAAGTGCGTGGCTCCAACCGACGTCCTCGGAGAAGTAAAGTGTTTAATGTATCACAGAGTACAGCGCAAGAATAAAGGGAAGAAATTGTCCGTCCGTGTTTCCATGGCGATCGGCAGAGTAATCTTCATTATCGCGGGCCTGATGTTGCTGTATCTAAGAGTATTGGACAGAGCGAGTTCCTACACGCCGTCCTCATGCAGAATGACACGACGGGGGGATTATCTTAATAATGTCTCGCCGTCATAAACGGCTGGAAAAGAGGAGAAGTACAATGTAAATATTCCACGGGACGCAGAGACATTATCAAGTATAAAAATGAATGGATGAAGGGGAAACTCTGCTCTTTATTGGAATAGAGAGGTTGTGGAGAGCGAAGAAGAAAGTTCATTATGAGTGCTAAAGGGTGGTGGAAGCAGAGAATGACCCTCTCTGATAGCACCTGCCTCCAATCTCCAATGGTACAAGTCTAAAAAACTGAAAAATCAAATACTTACTGTAATTTTCCTTTCCTGATGGACTCCATGGCAGCATACCTTTGGGTTTAGCCCCGCCTCCACTTCTACCCTATAGGACTTCACTCTCATAAATCTTTGCTTCCATTCAGCATCTGTGTTCTGTAACTAGCCTGCTCAGGAACTGGGAGGGGACTCCTGCTGCCATGGGGTCCATCAGGATAGGAAAATTACGGTAAGTATTTGATAGACGATTTTCCGTTTTCCTGACATACTCCATGGCAGCATACGTTTGGGAAATAATTGGGAAATAACTCACCTGGGTGGGCAGATGCTGAACAGAAAATTTTTAATTGACACCGTCACCCGACAGTACTTGTACACCGAAGTTAACAGAAGATAAAGCAGCTGGCTCAACACAATAATGGGTCAAAAAAGTGTTGCTAGAACACCAGGAGGCTGCCCTGAAGATTATTTTAGACGCAACGTGCCTTGAGACTGCCCAAGATGTTGAGCCGCTTCGGGTCCAGTGTGCTGTCACCGCTTCCGGAGGTGCCAAGCCCTTCGCTTTATAAGTCCACTGAATGTCCTGCACGATCCACGCAGCAATTGACCTTAACCAAGCACGCATCCCCTTGTTCTTCCCATAAAAGAGAACAAATAGGTACTCAGACTGTCGAAAGGGAGACGTGGCTTCCAGATACTGCTTCAGGGTATTGCCCACATCAAGAGGATGGACTACAGAAGAATTTTCAATTGATCTGAAGGTGGGGAGAACAATCTCCTGGTTCTCATGAAAAATGGAGGTAACCTTGGGGCTTGATCCCAGCATAGGAATTAGGACCACTCTGTCTGAGAAGAAGGTTAGAAGGTTACACCCCGAATCTCTTAAATCCTCTTTGCTGATGTGATGGCCACAAGGAGCACTGTTTTGAGAGTAATTTCTTTGATCGAGAGAGTCTTGTCCGAATCTGAACCGAGTAACGAGAAAAAATCAAGGACCAGCAGAAGATCCCATTTAGGGAATCTTGGTTTCCTCTGGGGCCTGAGTCTCACTGCCCCTTTAAAGAACTGACAGACCAGCATATACCTGGCCCAAGACACTCCCTTGAAAGCTGAAATACCTGCACCTGGAGCAAGCTAACTGACAGAGACAGGTCCAGGCCCGACTGTAGGAAGCTCAGGATATCTTGGACCATAGGAGCCACCCACGGGCTGACTCTGGAGGACAAATGGTTTGTGAACCTGGACCATATCCTCTCATAAACTCTATTAGTGCTCTTCCTCCTGGCATTCAAGAGTGTAGGAATGACCTCTTCTGGGCAACCTAGAGCCTCCAGTCTCCTCCTCTCAAGAAGCAGACCTTCAGGTGCAACTGAGTGGGACATGAATGTAGGGTAGAGCCTTGGGACAGCGAGTCCGGTCTGGGTGGCAGAGACATCAGATCTCGATAACTGAGTAGCGTTAGCAGGGGGAACCAGGGCCTGTTGGGCCAGTGCTGAATTATCACCACTATATCCACCACTTCCGTCCTAAGCCTCCGCAGGAACTGAAGAACAACCGGAATCAGAGGGAAGGCATAGGCTATGCGAAACTTCCATTGGTCGGTGAGGGCATCCACCCCGAAGGCCAGGGGATCTCGGAATCTCGAGTATTATCTTGCTAACTTGTTGTTGCATGGGGACGCAAAGAGGTCGATCTCTGGGGAGAACCCCAGGGACAGGACCCACTCAAAGACTTCCCCTGTGAAGAACCCACTCGTTGTCCAGCCGGACTCGAGAGAAAAAGTCCGCCTGCACCTTCTGGACTCCGGGAACATATGCTGCTGATAAGTTGGACAAGTTCTTCTGCTCCCAGGTCATAACTGGCTCCACCTCCCGTAGAAGGGACAGGCTGTGAGTTCCAATCTGCCTCTTCACATAGGCCACCACCATTGTGTTGTCCATTTTGAGCATCACTGAAGACCCCCACGTCAGATGACGAAAGGCTTGTAACATTTGGAATGCTACTCGAAGCTCTAGGATATTGGGGACTATCCCGTGGGAAGGGGAGACCCACCTGCCTTGCGCCATTTCCTGTAGACAGTGAGCCTCCCAACCTATACTGCTGGCATCCAACGTTATTGTGATCCATGAGATGGGGAACTATAGAATGGCAATTGAGGAGATTTTTCCACAAAAGCCACCAGGGAAGGCACCCCCTCATGGCTGGAGTTACTGTAGGTAGATGCGTTGAACCTTGTCTACTGACCCCCACTGCTGGAGGAAGCCTCTCTGGAAGGGCCGCATTCTCCACAATGCCCACTTCACCATGGGTGCTGTAATGATGGTGGTAGTATGGGGGAAGGAATCTTGTGTAATTATGGGGGGTAGTATGGGGGAGAGGGTCCTGTGTAATGATGGGGGTAGTATGGGGGAGTGGGGTCCTGTAACTAATGATGGGGGTAGTATGGGGCAGGGAAATTATGTGCAATGATGGGAGTAGTATGGGGGAGTGGGGTCCTGTGTAATGATGAGGGTAGTATGGGGGAGGGAATCTTGTGTAATGATGGGGGTAGTATGGGAGAGGGAATCCTGTGTAAAGATGGGGGAGAGGGTCCTGTGTAATGATGGGGGTAGTATGGGGGTGGGGTCTTGTGTAATGATGGGGGTAGTATGGGGGAGGGAATCCTGTGTAATGATGGGGGTAGGATGGGGGAGAGGGTCCTGTGTAATGATGGGGGTAGAACGATGGAGGGAATCCTGTGTAAAGATGGGGGTAGGATGGGGGAGAGGGTCCCGTGTAATGATGGGGGTAGTATGGGGGGTGGGGTCTTGTGTAATGGTGGGGGTAGTATGGGGGAGGGAATCCTGTGTAATGATGGGGGTATTATGGGGGAGGGGGGTCCTGTGTAATGCTGGGGGTAGTATGGGAGAGGGAATCCTGTGTAAAGATGGGGGAGAGGGTCCTGTGTAATGATGGGGGTAGTATGGGGGAGGGAATCATGTGTAATGATGGGGGTAGTATGGGGAAAGGAGCCCTATGTACTAAAGGGGGTAATATGGGGAAAGGAACCCTGTATACTGATGGGGGTAGTATTGTTTATGTTTGGGGATGTTGGGGGGGGTGGAATGTTTGCCCAGGGTACAATTAATTTTAAAGATGAGCCGATCGGCAATTAGATTGTTCGCCACTGTCTAACCCCTCATTCACATTGACTGCGGCTTTGAAATCATGCAACTTCACCTGAAAACACGCGATTTCAAAGCCGCATGTTAGCTTGGCTTAATGCACATATGTCTTGCAAGCTGCACCCGAGATCGCCAAAAGTAGTGCAGGAACTACTTTATCAAATTGGTGCGACACCTCAAAGTCGCGTCGCACTGATTTGAACAGTGCGATTGTCAGCAATAGGGTGCCACTTGTCATGCGATTTGCTGTAATGTGAACGAGGGCCTAATATCCCCGAAGTCAAGCAGTTCATCGCATGTCTGGGTGTTTTATCTTTCTTTTTTTTTTCCCCTCTTTTGAGATGTAAAAGGTGAATTTCAACTTGAATTAGTCGGAGGGGAAGTTTTTGCCACATAAATTGCACATGTGGATTTTGGCGGAGCCCCCTGCTCTCAATCAACGCCGTAACGCCGATCCCTAAGCCGGCAAGATCAGCCGAGGTTTTTTTCTTTTTTTTTTTAATCAAAACAGCGCAGACCGCTCTCTCTTTCGAATGACATTGCTGATACATCCATCTGTCAGGATTCCGGAGTGATTTTATTCTATCTCCCCACGCAGACAGAGATTTGATTACACCCGGCCTCTGTGGTCACCAACGGCTTTTCCATTTGCTTATTCAAATGAGGTTTCCCTGGAAACCGCAGGCGGACGGGTGCCGATTAAAGTTTGTTTGTGCGCATCCAGATAAAAATATGATGTGAGAACATCGAGGTGCATCAAATGAGAACATATGGAACAAATGAACTCAAGGCACTCGAGCGGACGGTCTTTATGAAAATGGGGAAGTTCTGATGAAGGTCTTAAATAAACGTTACGCAAAGAGAACTGCAAAACCGCAAGATCTTCAGCGATCGCATTTCATAAACTGTTTTTACAACTTTCACGCAAGTTTTCTTTTCTCTAATGGCAGAAGGTATGCAAATGATGGAATGTTCTTCACTCTGCAATGTTTATAGGAAACGCAGTTCTCCTGCTCAATCCCACCTCCGCCGTCCTGCGGATTTGACAGTTTATTTTAATTGTCATGAAGAAATAACAATGTAGAAAAAATAAACTGTAACAATTTCCTGACCATGATATAGCCAAAAGATGGCTACGGGGCAGTTGTCCAGTTCTAGGAGGGCATCCCAGAACCATGCCCCTTGGGACGCGCATCCAGGGCACTCGGTGATCAATGTGTCCTAATCAGAGATCACAGTAAAGGAACAATCACAGCAGTCCTTTACCCTGTGATCAGCTGTGTCCTCATCAGTGCCGCCTTATCAGTGTCCATCAGTTCCGCCTCATCAGTGCCGTCTCATTAGTGTCCATCAGTGCAGCCTCATCAGTGTCCATCAGTGCAGTCTCATCAGTGTCCATCAGTGCAGTCTCATCAGTGTCCATCAGTGCTGCCCCATCAGTGTCCATCAGTCCCGCCTCATCAGTGTCCATCAGTCCCGCCTCATCAGTGTCCATCGGTGCCGCCTCATCAATGTCCCTCAGTGCAGCCTAATCAGTGTCCATCAGTGCAGCCTCATCAGTGTCCATCAGTGTGGCCCCCATCAGTGCCTGTCAGTGCAGCCTCCTCCATGTCCATCAGTGCTGCCTCATCAGTGTTCATCAGTGCAGCCCCATCAGTTCCCATCAGTGCCGCCTCATCAGTGCCCATGAGTGCCTCCTCATCAGTGCCCATCCGTGCTGCCTCATCAATGTCCATCAATGCTGCCTCATCAGTGGCCATCAGTGCTGCCTCATCAGTGGCCATCAGTGCTGCCTCATCAGTGGCCATCAGTGGCCATCAGTGCCGCCTCATCAGTGTCCATCAGTGCCGCCTCATCAGTGTCCATCAGTGCTGCCTCATCAGTGCCCATCAGCACAGCCTCATCAGTGCCCATGGGTGCTGCCTATCAGTGGCCATCAGTGCCGCCTCATCAGTGCCCATCAGCACAGCCTCATCAGTGCCCATCAGCGCTGCCTCATCAGTGCTGCCTATCAGTGCTGCCTATCAGTGGTCTGGCTCTTGTGCAGAAACCCTGGCTCTGTCTTCACCACTAAGTCTGCTTTATCCTCTGTGTATGACCCCTGGCTCAGACCCTGACTACTCCACTTCAATTCTTCTCTGCTAGCCTCACCTTCTGCTTGTTATGGGTGCTGCCTGCCTCACCACTAGGGGCTCCAGTACTACATCTGACTACCTGGATACCCTTTTCAGCAAGTCTCCAGTCAGACATCACCCGAGCAGGCAACCTGTGCTTTTATGAGCCCTGCACTCCTTGTCATCACCTCCAGCGGTGCCCAGAGCTTAGCTGCAAGGCAAGCCCTCTCGTCACTTCAACGTCCAACCAGATATGTGACACCAGTGGTGTTGGAGGTGGCTTGGGACAAAGTAGTGACAATCTCTCACCAAACTGGTGATGCCCCTTTCCTCTAGCTCGCTGGATAACTCCAGCAGCTGTGCCCTCTGTGCAAATGTGGCACCCCAGTCTCCCTCTGACACCACAGCAAGCACTCACAACAGGCTGCCCCCCAAATCACCAATCCAGTCTCTGGTCACCTTTCACATTTTAGTATTCAATAGTTTTTTATTAATTTTAAACAACATATTACAGTAATACAGCATAAATAGAAACTGTAGAAAACATAGGCAAGAGAAAAAAAAGGGGGTTGGCTTGCGAAAAAGGCACTCCATACCCGGACAATACATAACAAAATATGGCTCCAAACAGTATTAGCAACCAGGCAGACAGTGGTAAAATAAACAGCAAAATACAGTAATTCGCCATAACCGTAGTCCCCTCCACAGGAGACACATCAAGAGTCCAGAAGACTCACCAAACTCCAATAGGATATCAGCCAGCAGAGGGCTCCCCCCCCCCCAGACACCCCCAATGGGCACAGACTGTGTCCACGAAAGGGTGAAGCCCCCCCCCAGAAGGGGAGACCAACCGGCTCCCAACCACTGCCAAATAGTAGAAAGCATCCTTGGCCCCTAACAGAAAACCCAAACCAGGGTTCCGGAGCCAGAGCCAAGAACGCCCTTTCAGCAGCCAGACCCCCAAGAGAGTAAAAAAACGGAAAAACAGAAGAGCAAAAGGAAAAGGAAGAGAAGAACAGCCCACATCTCTATGGGTAGAAAAAGAGTTACCCATGCAGGAATCCAGGTAAACAGAAGAGAGAAGGAGAGAGCCAGAAAGAAAAAAGAGACCAAGAGAAGATTAGACCGAAGACAAAGGCACCCGTCCCATGTCCCCCTGCACCGGACTCCAAGCCGCCCAGCCGCAACTACGGAGCCTGTAAGTACTCCACCCAGGGGCTCCACACTCGGTCAAATCTACGCTGCCTGTCCATACGGATGCTGGCCAACTTCTCGTTAAGCATAATCCACGACATTTTGGTTTTGACATGTACTATATTCAGCACAGGCGTTTTCCAAGCCCATGCCACAGTAATTTTCGCTGCCAGGAGAATAAAGAATATCAGAGAACGGGTATTTCTAGGGATCTCAACCGGCAAGTCCGAGAACAACACCGTCCTGGCGTCTGTCGATCCTCTGGCCCGTCGCCGAGTGGATCAGGTTTATCACCCGGATCCAAAACCGCCGGACCTTTGGACAACTCCACCACACATGGTACATATCCCCGTGTTGTCCACAGTGTCGAAAACACAGGGGGGAGGCCCCCGGAAATAATTTGGCCAACCTCGTTGGCACCAAGTACCACCGAGATAACACTTTATAGTTTGCCTCCACCAGAGTATTGAGTGTTGAGTATCCCCCTGTGCACCATAGTCGACCATCGGTCCCAGTCCTCCTCGTCAATAGTTTCCCCCAGGTCAGTCTCCCAAGCTAGCTGATAGGAAGGCCTAGCTGTCGTATTGGCAAATAACCGGTACAGTTCCGAGATTCCTCCTCCCGTCCCAGGTCGCCCCATACACCTGTTCTCGTATAGAGTTCTAGTCGTAATGTCGTCATGGTCGTTCTTAAGGGTGCGAAGAAAATGGGTAATCTGGAGGAGGCGATAGGATTCCCCAGGGGGCATCTTCAGTGTCTCTCTGAAATAAGTAGGGGGTCGGACCCCTCTGTGATCTATAAAGTGACCTATTCGATAAAGGCCCTTGTCTATCCACCATTGAAATTGAGATGCCTGGAGCCCCGGGGGAAAGTGGGGGTTATGAAAGATGGGAGCCACCGGCACATGAGGGGATCGAAGAGGGTACAACCTACAGGCCACGTCCCATAGCCTCAAGGAATGGGACAGAGCAGGGCACAACACCGCCCTCCTTTCCCTGGCAGGCAACCACAGCAGAAGGTCCAGAGGCACGGGTCTACAGGCCTGCTCCTCCAACTCCACCCAGTGTGGCCTACCGACGGTAATAAAAATCTTTTATAGCTGTGTCAACTGGGCTGCCCTGTAGTAACGCATGAAGTGAGGGACTCCCAACCCCCCCTTCCATTTAGTTCTATACATAGTGGAGCGGGCCAATCTACTTCCCCCTTTATGCCAAATAAATTTATAGACCAGTGTCTGTAGCTGTTGCAGAAACGACATTGGCAACGGGATTGGGAGAGTCCTAAAAAAATATAGAACCCTCGGAAGGATTGTCATCTTAATGGCAGCTATCCTGCCCATCCAGGAGAGGTCATGTGTCTGCCAGTGTTTCAGGTCCCGAGACAGGGCATCAAACAGGGGCGTATAATTCGCCTTGAACAATGAGGTGACGTCAGGGGTCAGCCGAACCCCCAAGTATGGAAGTGCCCTCGGACACCACTGAAAGTAAAAGGAAGCCCGCAGCGCCTCCACCGTCGCCTCCTCCAGGTTAATATTCAACGCTTCCGACTTGAGTTGATTGACCCTGAGGCCAGATACCCCTTCAAATCGCGATAATAGCTCAAACAGGTTGGGCAAGGTGGTGACGGGATCCGTGACAAACAGCAATAAATCGTCGGCAAACAATCCACACTTATGAGGTCGACCAGAACTTTCCACCCCGTGGATATTAGGATTAGTTCTGATAGCTATCGCCAACGTCTCAATAGCAACAACAAAGAGAAGAGGTGATAGAGGGCATCCCTGCCTGGTGCCCCTCTATCTTCAGCGGACCCGAGACACCACCATGCCCAACTATATTAGCCGTCGGACTAGAGTACAACGCCCCCAGAACATTAAGGAAGGTCGGACCGCAGTTCCACCGCGTCAGGATCTGAAAGAGGAATGTCCAGGATAATGAGTCAAAGGCCTTATGAAGGTCCAATGACAGTAACATGCCCTTGCGGGGAGGGCCCCCATCCCAATTAGATTGTAACGCCGTGATCAAATCCACCGCCCTCCTGATCTAGTCCGCCGCCTGCCTTCCGGGCACAAAACCCACCTGATCAATGTGAATATATTGCGCTAAAAAGGTATTAAACCTGTTAGCATAGATTTTCATTAGAAACTTAAGATCAACATTGATCAGGGAGATGGGCCTATAATTTGCATCAGTATGATCCTTGCCCGGCTTCGGTATGAGGCAGATGTGTGCTCTGTTGGCGTCCGCATCGAGGGGCTTTCCCTTCCGCAGCGCTTGAAAGAGGGCAAGCAAGTGTGGGGCCAAATGGGCCGCAAATTTTGATAGTAAGCGGCTGAAAAGCCATCCGGACCAGGGGTCTTAGAAGGCTTTGCCTGCTTGATCACCTATAGGACCTCTGCCATCGTAACGTCCCCCTCCAAAAGCTCCCTATGGGAAACCGAGAGGGCGGGAAGGCGGATATCCCGCAAGAAGTCATCCACATCCTCCCTCGTCTCACTTCCCCGAGCACCATACAACGAGGAATAGTACTCATGGAATATGGACATGATCGTCTGGGGATTCTGAGTGAGCGTTCCGTTCGCCCTCCGCAGTCTGGGGGGCGCCACCCGACGCAGTCGGGGGTCAGCTTGCGGGCCAGCATCATCCCCGGTTTATCCCGTAAAGTATAAAAAGTAGCTTGTGTCCACCGCAAATGCTTTTCCGCCCGGGTGGTCAGACAGAGATTCAGTTCTAACTGTACCGCGTCAATTTTGTCCCGAAGGTCCAGATGTGGATCCTGTTTGTGGGTGCGCAACAGGTCAGACAACTCCCCTTCCTTTTCTTTAATAAGAGCTTGAGAATTCTTTTTCATACGCGATGCAATTTGCAACAGGTGCCCTCTGATAGTGGCCTTATGAGCCGCCCAATTAATAACCGGGGAAGTATCGGCCGGATCATTGGAGGCAAAATAATCTTTAATATGTTGTTCAAGCTCAAAGCATACGGTAGGATTACGCAAGAGCGATTCATTCAACCGCCAGGGGGTAGGGCCCCTCCGGACAACCAAGTCGTCACAGGAGGTCCACACCAGGGAGTGGTCCGACCAGGAGACATCCACAATCTTACTACGCTGAAAAAGGTGCGCCGCCCCAGTATGGATGAGCAAATGATCTATCCTGGTGTAGGTCTGGTGGGCATGTGAAAAAATCCTTCGTCGATGGATTCAGCTCACGCCAAAGGTCAATCAAGTTGTGATAATGCAGCATTTTAGCCAATTTAGAACCCACTTTGGGGTAATGTCTAGAGGAGGAAGTCGGTTTCGCCGTCTTGTCGAGCACCAAATCAAAGGCAACATTAGAGCCCCCCCCCATATAGTACCATGCCCTCCAGCTGGGGAGTAAGCTTATGCAGCAGAGAACGAAAAAAGGGCAGTTGGCCAGTATTGGGGGCGTAATGTCACCTTTCACATTTTACGTAAGACTGCCCCTAGCCTGGGCTTCACTTTCCTTTTCCTGCAACTTTCTTTCCTCCTGGGACTTGTAGTCCCATACAGTCCTTGGTTTGATAGAGAACTGTCTTCCTGTATGGTAGCTCACAGCAGTCTGTTTTCTCTATCAGGCTGCACAGCAAACACTCACAGTGTCCTCTGCTGTCCTGGGTGGTGGTTGTGCCTACAATTGCAGCCCTTTCAGCCCTATCAAAGCATCCTGTGCCCCCTTTCTATTCCTCCTCCTACATGGCCAATTCTTCACTCACTGTTGGACGAGGAGAAAAAGAGGAACTGTGTTAGTTTTATAGTGCTGGGTAAGCACTGCAGTTTGGCCTAACAATCGCCCTTTCGTCCATTCAGCGAACACCGGAATTTGTGGGGCATACAATGCACTGCATGCTGCACAGTGCATTCTAAGCCCGGATTGAGCAATGCTTTCCCCAATGCGGCCACAGTGAATAGCTAGTTCTTAAGGAGTGTCTGCTGCATCCTTAACAACGTTTGAGTCATCAGCTGTCAACGGGCTTCCCCACTGACAGCTGAATGAAAAAAAAAAATATTGCTGGCAATACAAAAATTTGAGAAAAAACAAAAAACAAAACTGCGCGGGGTCCCCCCAAAATCCATACTAGACCGTTATCCGAGCATGCAGCCAGGCAGGCCAGGAAAGGGGGGAGGGTGCGAGCACCCCCCCCCTCCTGAACCATACCAGGCCACATGCTCTCAAAATGGCAGAGTGCTTTGGGGCAGGGGGGGCTCTGACCCCCCCCCCACCTGAAAGCATCTTGTTCCCATGTTGATGGGGACAAGGGACTCTTCCCCACAACCCTGGGCTGTGGAGGTCTGCGGGCAGGGGCTTATCAGAATCTGGAAGCCCCTTTAACAAGGGGACCCCCAGATCCCACCCCCATGTGAATGAGTATGAAGTACATGTACCCCCTTCACATTCACCATAAAAAAGTGTCAAAAAGATATAAAAACACACACTGTTTTTGACAATACCTTTATTAAAAGTAAAAAAACAATGTCCCCTGGTGTAGATAAATCATCAATCACGACACTCTTCGCACTTATAGACCCGAAAGGAAAAAAAAGATCGCCTGCAACAAAGGCTAACCACTCACTGCCTGCTCCACCATCTGACAGTTATTAAATAGGTAAGGGGAGGAGCCACCAGGCAATGTTAATTGGTGGCATTGCCTATGTGTGACGCCACTGATCGACACATGCCCAAAAGCACCCCCCTATGCTGAGAGCATGTGGCTTGGGGGGGGGGGGGCTCACTCATCCCTGTTCCCCCTTTCCTGGCCTGCCAGGCTGCATGCTAAGATAAGGGTCTGGTATGGATTTTAGGGGGGAGGGGGCACAATGTTTTTTTTCTTAATTTTGGTGGTTCCCCTTAAAATCCATACCAGGCATGGCCTGGGGGAGCAGGGGAGGGGGGGGGGGGGGGGTCCTCACATCATTTTTTTATCACATTTTTCTATTGCTGCAAATGGTATTGTATTGCCAGCAATTCAAATGCCATTTTTCTTTCTTTATACTGTACATGTCAGTTTTGCTGCAGCATGTTCTATACACAGCACAGATGCTCCAGTTTACAAGAAGACTAAGGGGACATCCAGGGACTATATTTCAAGGAATTTTTCATTTTTATTGTTTCACTTTAAGCATCATTAATATCATCTTCTCCTTGTAAAAATTATCTTTCAAAAAAAAATGTTTGCATTGATTTATGTTCCCCAGTTTCAGTACCTGGACCCCTATACCATTTTTATGGTCAATAACTGGCATAGAAGCCTTCAAAATGGGCACTTTTGATTTTTCAAGTTTGGGTCCCATAGACTTTAATAGAGTTTGCGGCTCGGGTCTGAACTTTTTCCATGTTCGGGAGTTCTGGTGCGAACTAAACCAGGGGGTGTTCGGCCCATCGCTATTCTTTCAGGACAAACAAGGCTTTCTTTAGGGGTTATTGTCTTACAAAAATCATGTGACCTCTATGCAATCTATAGACAAAAATGTTACAAATTACAATATGCACTTTATTTCCTACTTTGATCAGTGCTAGTTTAAAATAATTAGTGGGAAAATAATTGTTTAAGGGGAGAAGGGGAATAAAGAGTTAATTAGTGCTGATTAGGGTAAGCAAAGAGCTAATAAGGGGTTATATAAGAACCAATTATATTTAAAAGATAATCTTTTTTTTTTGTACCTTAGCATGTATATTGGCAGGCAGCTCCGGCAAGTCAGAGAGGGCTCTCCTCATTTGCTGCATTACATTCCTCCCCATCCTGAATGTCCCAGGCCCACCCCTTTCCTTTATTGAATTTCGCTTATTTCGGTAATAGAGGTTCAGCATCACACGTGGGCATTTACTAGGGTAGTCTGCATGCACATATAGCGTTTCTAGTAACACCCACTCCTCCAGACTTACCCACACAGCAAGGGATTTTGATATTTGCATAACTCCTCCCAAGAGCCAGCCCACTGCTTGCATCAGGCCTGTGCTGTGATGCTTCCAGGCAGCTATGTACAGCACCCTACCGGCTCCTCCCACAAGTCAGGACCTGCATGCATTGCATCAGTGCTGGGACAAAGTCATCTGGAGCCCAGGGCGAACATGCCAAATTGCGCCCCCCCCCCCCCCCCCCGCAAGATTTATGCAAAAATTCCTCACCCAAAAAAAAGCATTAATCTGCATGCTCCCCCCTTTGTCCCAGTACAAAATCCACTCACCTGCTGAAACCCCCCCCCCCCTCCTGTCACAAATCTTTGCCCCCCTCAGCTCAAGTTCTCTCTCTCCCCAATATGCCACCGGCACAAATTCCCCTAGCACAAATCCTCTACCCCTGGAAATTTCCCCTCTGAGCACAAATCCTCTCCCCCCGACTTCAAATCCCCCCACCTAGCACAAATACCCCCCCAATCATTCCTACTTTTGTAAATCCCCCCTCCCCCCCCAAATTTTTTTTTTTTTTCGATGTTAGCACAAATTTCCTCCCACGCCCCACCATATTTCCTTTTCTAGCACAACCCCCCCCCCCCCAAATCCCCTCTCCTAGCACAAATCCTTTTCATGCATCACCCTTCCCAACACAAATCCCCAGCATCTTACCACTCCTAGCAAACCTCCCCCAATCTCCTCATGGTGCCCCTCCACCTAATGATAGCACAGTGCCCAGGGCAGCCGTACCTCCTGCCTACCCCTTGTCCCAGCCCTGCATTGCATAGAGAAGCACAGAGACCCATTGATGGGGTTACTAGGTCTAGATTAAGATATGTAATGGAACAGAAAGTTTTTATTTTAAGAATTTCATTATCATGATGTTGTAGGGAAAAATATAAGTGGTTTATATTTCCACCTAGGACTATCCTGTCAATGGGGTGACAATGCAGCTGTGTGATTTCATTATAGAATAAACAGGGTTGTCACTCTAAGGAAGTAGAAAAACTGGAATAACAAGTCCCTCAGCCTGTATCAATTCTGTTACACTGGAAGAATACCCCTGGGGGAGTAGTAGGGATCAGAGGATGGATGACTTCAACTAAAACCTCAGCCAGCAGCACAAGGGACAAGGAAGTTCCCTTGTGCTGATTTTTTTTAAAAATACTTTTTGACTAAACTTAGACTTTAAAGCGATATTAACTTTTTTCTTTTCTTTTTTTAAAAAACGTGTTATACTTACCTGCTCTGTGTAATTGTTTTGCACAAAGCAGCCCTGATCCTCTTCTTCTCGGGCCCCCCGCTGGTGCTCCAGGCTCCTCCCTTTAGCCTAGTGCCCCCAGAACAAGCAGCTATGGGAGCACCAGGAGAGGACTGGGCCAGGGGGCAGTTGCCCCCTGGGCCGCTCTGATGCCCATAAAAAGGCTGCACTGCTTCTGCTACAGACATGCCTAAAGGATTCCTGGTAAAGAGAAGTAAAAAGTCCCTGCTGCTGACCTACTGAGTGCGGGATGAGGACAAGGACAGAGCGTGTCCTTGTCCACCCCCCCCCAGCATTGATGGTGTAAACTGTGTCTACAGTTTAATGCCCCACTGTAGACTCTGCTCCTCCGGCCAGCCCCAACCAAGCTGTCCCAGCTCCCCCCAACAGCCCCCTGCTGGCCATGTCGGGAACCCGGATTCAGCTGGTGAGTAGAGAGTACCTGGAGTGGAGCTTCAGCCTGGAATGAGGGTCAGGAGGAGGACAGGAAAAGGGAGAGAGGGAGAGGGGCCGAGTCACGGCACCATGGGCCTCTGGTTTGTACTTGCATCCAGGGCCGAAAGTTGCCAATCTGCCCCTGGGGGGCAGCCAAGCAGGCTGCTGCTCTGTGTGTCCATTCAGCATGGCTCGGCCCCCGGCCCCGCTCTCTCCTCATTGACTCACTGGCTGTGATTGACAGCCAATAAGGAGGGTGAGACCTAGGAGAGCCGAGGCTCTCACGCACATCACTGGATTGGGATAGGGCTCAGGTAAGTTTTAGGGGGCACTGGGGGCGCTGCTGCACACAGAAGGTTTTTACAACCACTTTCAAACAAACAGAAAAGTGAAGTGTTAGAGAAAAAAATGCCACTTTCAGCCTTTTATAATTGAACCAGGGAACCCTAACCCCAGTCTTGCTGACCCGCCAACAGACTTTTTCTGCATCAGCTGTGGATTTGCGCTCCTTGCAGTGCTGCAGGACAAGCCCGACTCCGAGAAGAGCGGAAAGGACGAGCGCAGATCTCGCTACTTTACCAGCGAGAAGCTCTGATTGCGCTCATCTCATAATTGGTCCTCACAAACTGGAGATTGTCTCTGGAGATTACACCGAGACCTGGAGGGTCGGAAGCTGGCGTCTAAGTAGCGGCGTTAATGGTTGACAATCAGGCTGCAGGTGTGCCAGTGTAATTGTGTGCCAACGAGCCCCTCGGGATAGGCTGGGAGCATAAAAAGGAAAATGTGCAACTACCAAAAGACGTTTTATTTATTATTTATCTGACTCGTCAAGTTTAATCTTCTCCACATATGTCAGATATGAGGAAAAGGAAACAATCATTGATCGATTGGGATGAGCCAGTCACGAGACCTCGTCATGTGACACAAGAGGCACAGCCAACATTAAATTAGAACTTGGGGCAAAATGACATATTCAATGCAGTCTGTCAGTTACATTTAGGAATGCTTTTGCTTCCTAAATACATTGTTGCAAGTGATATGATTGTATCTTTTTTTAGGGGACACAATTACAATGAATGTACTTACAAAGCCTTGTGGTCTGAGCATGTTTATACAATGTAGTTACAAAGCATGCATCTGTATTATGTTCTAGGCATAGGTATTCTCACAGCTTTTTTATTTGACATGACAAATCTCACTAACAATTCTCTTTTAATTGCTGCCAGCCATCACATGGAGGACAATGGTCTGGACTTGAAACAAGTGACAGACTTATCTGGACTACCGCAACCGCGACATTGCTATCGGCCTGCGGACAGCACCCGGGTGACACCCGCCAGAGAGGTTACAACACCATCAAGAAGAAATTGATATACGACTGGGATGGTGTCACCCCCATCCATGGTGGGGGGGGGGGGGCAGATAGTGTTGGGGGTGACTCTAGAGAACCAGATGGGGGGGGGGGGCTAGTGTTGGGGGTGACACAAGTGGGCCCAATGGGGGGTAGTGGTGGTGGTGACACTAGCGGGCCCGATGAGGGGGTTAAGGTTATGTGTAGGGGGGATGTGATGTGTAGGGGAACTGGGATGTGTAGGGGGTTTGTGATGTGTAGGGGAATTAGGATGTGTAGGGGGGCTTTGATGTGTAGGGGGGCTGTGATATGTAGGGGTCTGTGATGTGTAGGGGAACTGGGATGTGTAGGGGGGACTGGGATGTGTAGGGGGGCCTGTGATGTGTAGGGGGGCCTGTGATGTGTAGGGGACTGATGTGTAGGGGGTCTGTGACGTGTAGGGGGTCTGTGATGTGTAGGGGGGACAGTGATGTGTAGGGGGGACAGTGATGTGTAGGGGGGACAGTGATGTGTTGGGGGGACTTTGAAAGTGGGCTGTAATGTGAAGGGGAGCTCTGATGTGAAGGGGTAAGTGATATGAAAGGGGGGACTGTGATGTGTAGGGGGTCTGTGAGGATTTTGGTGTCTTACGTCCAGGCCACTTTTTGCGATTCGGCACTGTACTTTAACTGACAATTGCGCGGTCATGCAACGCCATACCCAAACAAAATTTATGCCCCTTTTTTTCCCACAAACAGAGCTTTCTTTTGGTGGCATTTGATCACCTGTGCAATTTTTACTTTTTGCACTATAGACAAAAAAAGAGCGAAAATTTTGAAAAAATAACAATATTTTTCACATTTTTTATATGAAATTCCCCAAAAAATGTAAAAATCAAAATTTTTTTATCATTTTTGGCCAATTTGTTTTCTGCTACATATTTTTGGTAAAAAAAAATTGCAATAAGCGTATTTTGATTGGTTTGCGTAAAAGTTATTGCGTTTACTAACTAAGGGAAAGATTTGTCATTTTTGGTGTTTTTTTTTTTTTAACGAGTAATGGCGGCGATCTGCGATTTTTTTTGCGGGACTGCGACATTACGGCGGACAGATCGGACCCTTGACTGACATTTTTGACACTTTTGGGGGTACCAGTGACATTACTGCAGTAATCAGTGCTATAAATATGCACTGTTACTGTAAAAATGACACTGGCAGGGAAGGGGTTAATTTTATTGGAGAGGGAGGGGTTAATGTATGCCTGGTGCTTACTGACATGTGTGGGGGGAGGTGACTGAGTGACACAGGGACAGATCGCAGGTTCAGCTATGCTCAGCTGATGCTGAACCCTGCAATCTGACCCTGCCTGTCACTTAGGAGATCCGCCCACTTTGTTTACACAAGTGGGCGGATCTCCACACTCGATTCCCCGACGATTGGGGAAGAGCAGTGGCGATTACCGCCGCTCCTCCCCTGGCCCGACTCCCGCTGTGACTGAAAACAGCGGGAGCGAGCCTCCGGCGGCACGCGCGCGCCGCCCGCAAGGGGAGGAGTCCAGCGACATAGGTCTACGTCGCTGGACGATAACGAGCCACATTGCCGCAGTAGCAGCAATGTGAGCGGTCGTTATGTGGTTAAAATGGTCGACAAATACAGGTTTCTGTTTTGTGCATCAGTTGCACTTCTGATGCTAGATGAAGAGGAGAAAGCGAGGGATCGACAATACCGGGTCCATCCTGTGATCGCTAATTGGCGACAGCGTGGCCAGTTCTGGGCAATGTATGATGACCTTCGTGTGCATGAGGACAAATTCTTCCAATACACACCATTCTTGCAATGCACATTCTTTGCATCGTACACACATGGATATGTCCTCACTGTCAGCTTCCAAAAGTAAAGTGCTGTCCTCCATTTTGCAGAACATGAGCTTAAGCAGAGGCGTGACAAGGGGAGGAGAGCTGGGTGGAGAGATGCTGTTAGATCAGCAGCTACAAAACGCCTGTAAAATGCTCTGTATCACCTTTCCAGCGTTTGCATTGAAGTCTATGGGGCAAAAACGCCTGTAATCTGCCCAAAAAGAAGCTCGTGTACTTTTTGGAGCGTCAGGCGTTTTGCTCAAGGCGTTGGAACGCTCAGATGTGAACAGGGGCCATTGAAATGAATAGGATTTGTCTTGTTGGGCATTGTTTGAGCCGATCCTTAGAGCTAAAAAACGCCCCAAAACGCCTACATGTGAACATAGCCTCATATAGCTGATGAGAGCTCAGGAAGCTGCCATTCATATTTGTGTAGTGTCAGTGATTGACAATTGAATAACAATGAGGGACAATTTCTTGGGGATTTTTAAATAAAGGACTTGTCAAATGTTTGGGTGTCTTTATTTCTAGGTGACATGGGTAGGGGTACTACATGTACCCAAAGCTCATTCATGTAGGAGAGGCAGTATATATTAAAGGGGGCTTCAAGATTCCGTTAAGCCCCCTGCTCACAGACCCCAGAGCCCTTGTCCTCATTAACATTTTTCAAAATAAATACAAAACTAATGCTGAATAAAATAAAAATAATGCTTTGCATTCAATATTAATAAGTCTGGGATTCCATTCTAGGGGCAGGTTTGGATGAAATTTAAAGGTCTCAATGTGGTTGGTTCAATGATGGCAGCTCATATACTTTGATGGACGCATTTTCAAAATCTCTGTACAAACGTTTGAAGGAAATTCTATTGGTGTATGGCCAGCTTAAGCCTGGGTTCCATTGATACATTGTGTGCCAAGTTGTTGGGGTGAGATGGGTGTCACCCTGTTGGGAGTTTTTTATTGATAATTCTTTGTTCTCTGGAGGACTTGGTCCGTGTTTAGCTATGTTTTAGCCTTACATTCCATTGTGCGATATGTGGTGAAAGAAAACATCGCCATCTTCAGCTGCTGGAATCCGGGGAGAAAGTCAGTGACCTTTGTCAAAGATCTTTGCTGAGATTCTCTGCCTGCAAGATAAGACAATGTGTTCCATTCTTCCAATGACACCTATCGCTTTCATCATCTCCCAAGACAGCTGTTTCATCTTTTATTACTCATTGGTGTCCCACATGAAATGAAGCTTCCCTGTGAAATTCTAGATAGTATTTTTCTTTTTCGTCTCTCTTCCTTGTGTGGATTTTTCTCAAGCGTGTCAAAACCCTGTTATATGTATCTCTTTCATGTAACAACACCCCCCCCCCCCCCACATTACCCCACCACCCTACACCACTACCTCACACCTCCACTACCCCACACCATCACCACCCCACTGCCCCACACCATCACCACCCCACTGTCCCACACTACCCCACACCATCACCACCCCACTGCCCCACCACCCTACACCACCCCACACCATCACCACCCCACTGCCCCACACCACACTACCACCCTACCCCACAGCCCATCACCACCCTACACACTTACCTCACACCACCACTAACCGACACCATCACCACCCCACTGCACCACCCTACACCACCCCACACCACCACTACCCCACACCATCACCACCACCACCACCCTACACCACTACCTCACACCTCCCCTACCCCACACCATTACCACCCCACTGCACCACCCTACACCACCCCACACCACCACTACCCCACACCATCACCACCACCCTACACCACTACCTCACACCTCCCCTACCCCACACCATTACCACCCCACTGCCCCACCCTACACCACCCCACACCACCACTACCCCACACCACCACTACCCCACACCACCCTACCCCACAGCCCATCACCACCCTACACACTTACCTCACACCACCACTACCCGACACCATCACCACCCCACTGCACCACCCTACACCACCACTACCCCACACCATCACCACCCCACTGCCCCACACCACCCTACCCCACAGCCCCTCACCACCCTACCCCACAGCCCCTCACCACCCTACACACTTACCTCACACCACCACTACCCCACGCTCTCACCACCCCATTGCCTCACACTACCGCACCACCCTACACCACCCACACCACCACTACCTCACACCATCACCATCCTACTGCCTCACACCACCACTACCCCACACCACCACATCACCCCACACCATCACCACCCCACCGCCCTACACCACTACCTTACACCACCACTACCCCACACCATCACCACCCCCCCACACTACCGCATCACCCCACACATCACCACCCCATTGCCCTACACCACCACCTCACACCACTACTACCCCACACCATCACCACCCCACTACCTTATGTAGCACCCTCCTAGGTAGGTACTAGGGAAAAGTATATACTGGCCCTGTCTGCTTATCAGGGGGGCTGGATCTGTTAGCTGTGCTGTCACATGCCTCCAGGTGTGGCCTGTTGAGTCTAGGGAGTCTCCTCACTGTATCCAATGAGGGATATTGTTGGACAGTGGAGGAAACCTAGCCAATAGCACACCAGGGTTTATGACCCTGGTGTGTGGGGGTTTGCCTCAATGCGCCCTGGGATTGGAAATAAATTTATGGGGAGCATGTGACAGGGTGTCTTTTGGTGGGAGCATCAGTCCTAGGAGGAGTAGACGGCTGTCTCTCCTGCTGTAAATGTGTGAAGGTGGTCCAGGCAGCTGGCCTAGGGACCGGAGGTTGAGCTGGGCTGCATGGGATCCAGAGTTGCTGACCAAGTGAAGCTTCTGGGCAGAGATCTTCAGGAAAAACAGTGTAGTTTGTACTCAAGATCCCAGAGGTCTGCCTAGGAGAAGGGACCACTCCAGAGAGGTAAAAGGGATCCAGGAGCCAGCTAACCAGGAGTGCACAGTAAAGGGGGTGCCAAGTAGTAAAGCCCTGAAGTTTAGGGAGTAAAAGGGAGCGCCAGGAAGGGCCCTGAAGTGTTCAGCAGTACAGCCTGCACTACAAGTCAGCTACCTCAGGAAAGAGTACCTTAGGGAGCTTAAAAGACTTTTCACAGTCAGAGGTAACTGGCCTAGCTGAGGCCAGCATCAGTCAGCGTTAACCAGCGCAAGTGAAGTGTTAACCAACGTCAGTGAAGGGCTAATCAGCGCCAAGCAGCATTTTTCAGTGTCCCTGCCTAATTGTGCATAGTTCAGTTGTTGGGAGTATCCCACTTCTCCCATCCAAGTTTTCAAATAAATCCTAAAAACCAAAGAAACTGGACTGGTTCTTGCTCATACTTGAAAACATGCTTAAAGGTACTGTTGTTGCTAGCGGTAACCCAGGGGGACCCACATTCAGCAGCTCCCTTGGGAGGAGCGCTACACGTACACCACCATACTATCCCACTACCCTTACACCACCACCACACACCCTTTAACTTAATACGTATAATGAGAAGCAATATGTATTTTCTCTCTTTGTGTCTCTTTTTTTTTCTTTCCTTTATCCATCATTTTTCTCTTTCTTGCACCATAGGATTGCAGTCTGCTTTTTCCTTGCCTTTTCTTTTTTTTTTTTATTTACAGTATGTATGTATTTACTTTTTACTCTACTATCCCTCCCCTATCCACTCTCCTCCACTCCCTACTATATTCCTCTCTTCCCATGTCCCTCCAATCCCTCTTTCCTCCATTCTCCCCTCCTCAAAAATACTGCCCTCCTCTCCCCTTTCCTCTCCACCTTTTCCCTCTCATTCCCTCTTCTCTCTCCTCACCTCACCTCCTCTCTTCCCAGTCTCTTTCCCCTACTGTCATCCTCCTTTTCCCCTTTCTCTCCTATCTCCTTCCCTACCCCCCATTCTTTCCATTTTTCTCCTCCCTGGTCATCTTTTACCCACTCCTTCCCTCTCGTCTCCTCACTCCCTCTCCCCTTCCCACTCCCCCTCCAATACCCTCCCTTCCCCTCTTCTTTCCTTCCCTTTCCTCCCCTCTCCGCTCTTCTCTTTCCCTTCCCTTTTCCTCTCCTCCCCTTCCCTTCACTTCTCTTCTCCCCTCCCTCCCTTCCCCTCTCTTCTCCTTCCCTCACTTCTCTTCTCCTCCCCTTCCCTTTCCTCTCCTCCCCTCCCCTTCCCTATTCCTCTCTTCCTCCCCCCTTTTCCTCTACTCTCCTCCCCTTCTCCTCTTCCTCTCCTTTTCCTCTCCTCTTCCTCTCCTCTCCTCCCTTTCCCCTTTTACCTCTTCCCCTTCCCTTTACCTCTCCTCTCCTTCCTTTTTCCTCTCCTCTACTCTCCTCTCCTCTCATCTCCTCTCCTCTCCAAACTGTGGCCCACAAGCTGGATGTGGCCTTTTGCATGCCTTTATCTGGCCCTTTGGACACTATTCCTTCCATTGACACCAGAGATGGAGAACTAATTCTCCCATTGACCCCAATGTTGGGGCACTATTTATTCCACTGACACCAATGATGGGGCACAATTCCTCCCACTGACACCAATTATGGGGCATTACTCCTCCCACTGACACCAATGATGGGGCACTATTATTTCCACTGACACAAATGATGGGACACTATCCTCCCACTGACACCAATGATGGGGCACTATTGATCTTTTATTGAAAAGAATCAAGCAACATATTTTATACAAAAGTAAAAAACATAACTATAGTACAATATTCCAACAGAAAACAAAGGAATACACATTCATGTGCAGAATATATACAATATATACATAATCCACTTCCAACATTTTTAGAAAACTATTTACATAAAGCAGCAGAGAGGGCCTAAGAGGCACAACCCATCACCTATGTATGCAGCCATTTATCAAAAACTGAGCATTAAGAAAAAATCTAGGGTGATAAGAGACAGAAAGCCACACCCGGGAAAGAGACTCCTGGCAGTCAGGGAGGCTTGAAACCCCTCCACGCCTTCAGCCAAGCCCTCTGACCCCACTTGTCTCTCTCAAGCGCCCGAATCTTCCCAACCTCATGCAGAATGTCACACACCACCACCTGAACAGGAAGGATTTTACGCCGAAGGGTGACCTGACACCGTGCGTTCCAGGTGTAATAACGGACTACTAAACTAACTAAAAAAAGTGTATCCAAACAAAAGCCCCCACCAGTATTGAATGCTCCGTACACCCACTCAGCATAACCCAGCCTGGAGAGGAAAGGAACACCGAGGGCCCGCCCAACCTGTTTGTATACCTCTATGTTAAAAGGGCAACGAAGCAAAAAATGGTCCATAGTCTCCTCCTCACCTGTACATTCCTCCCGAGGACAACCACGATCCATCCCACTGCGGAATTTCAAATTGCCCCGAACATAGAGCCTCCCGTGGAAGCACAACCAGGCCAGATCCCTGAATTTAAGGGGGACTCTAGCCAAATTAATCAGTCTTAACCCTTCCCTCAAAATTGGGCCTGGGCAATCCCTTAAGGCCAGTGGGTCATGAAAGACTTCGCTCAAGACTCGGCTCATAAGGACTTTCCTCGGAGCGGATCTGAGATCTTCAGCCGACAGTTGCCACTGCCGCAGTAACTTCAGACACGGAGCGACATAGGCTGGGAGCTGACCACGATGACCCCTGAGATTCTTCACTTGGCCACCTTCTTCCCAAAGTCGCAGAAAAGGCCTAAACCAAGATCTAAACATGCCTGCCCATCCAGGAGGTTCCACTGTAAGCATACTACCAATGTTAAACTTGAGAAATAGCAGTGAAAAGAAAAGAACGGGGTTGACCATACCCAAGCCACCCTCCCTCCTGGATAGATAGGTAACATTCCTCTTGATGGGGTTCAGTCTGTTCCCCCACAGCATCTGGAAGAACACACTATAGATCCTAGCATAGAGAGACACTGGCAAGATGCAGACAGGGCTGACATACAAGAAGATCGGTATCAGGTAAGTCTTAATCAGATCAACCCTTTCCCTCAGAGATAACTTCCATCTCTTCCAGTTGACCACCTTAGTATTGGCAACTTCCAGCCTGCCTTCCCAGTTTTTGAGGCCATAATCGCCAGGTCCAAATTCAATGCCTAATATCTTAATATTTTCCTGGGGCACTGGAAAGTTGTCCGGGAGATCAAACCCCTCACCTTCCTTTCCCATCCAAAAAACTTCACTCTTTTCCTGATTGATCTTGGAGCCTGATGCTTCAGAGTACCGTGATGTCAGAGAGACCACCTCCTCCGCTTCATCTGTCCCAGTGACAATCACTGACACATCATCCGCATAGGCAACAACCCTCAAAGGCGGCTCACCCGGGATTCCCACTGGTACCCCACACAACATGCTGCTCTCTAGCCTCCTGATGAAGGGGTCGATTGCAAACACATAGAGCAGGGGACTCAGGGGACAACCCTGGCGCACCCCAGAACCAACCTCAAAGGACTGTCCAACCCAACCATTAACAAGAGGGAAGCTTTCTGCCCCCTTATACAAGACTTTTAACCAATCGACAAAACCACCCGGCAGACCGTACTTACTAAAGAGCAACCACAGGTACTCATGGTTGACACGATCGAAAGCCTTTGCCTGATCCAATGCCAGTAAATACTTTCCCCAGCCTGCAGCCCTGCACTGCTCCAAGGCCTCCCGGACAGCTAAAACCGCTGTGAAGGTGCTCCTACCCTGGATCGAACAGTGCTGATGGCGAGAAAGCAAAGACTCTGCTACTGCCGATAGGCGCCAGAAAAGTATCTTCGCCAGCACCTTTCTATCGACATTGAGAAGGCTAATGGGGCGCCAATTCTCAATCATCGAAGGATCTTTACCTTTTGAAAGAAGAATCACAGCTGAGAGTCTCATGGAAGGGGGAAGCACCCCCTCAGCAAGACAACTGTTAAAAATCTCTACCAAATGTGGGGCCAGAATAGACTTAAAGGCTTTGTAAAACTCAGCCGTCAGACCATCCGGTCCAGGTGACTTTTTGATGGCAAGCTGTTCAATTGCCCTCGTCACCTCTTCAACTGTGATCTCTTCTGTCAAATTCATCAAGAGGACATCTCCACCATTTAGACCTGGAGTAGAGTCCAAAAAGCTTTCCATCTTGTCACGGTCAAGCTCTTTCCTCCCAAGAAGTTCAGCATAAAAAGACCTCACGACCTCCAGGATCCCTGACCTGGACTTTGTCAAGGAACCTGTACTATCCTTAAGGCCAACGACCATCTTAACAGCTACACCCTGTTTGCAGTTCTGGTAAGGGTCAGGCGAGTGGTATTTCCCATAGTCCCTCTCCAGAACCAAAGAGGTATGCCGGTCATATTGACACTTCCTGAGGAGGATTTTCACTTCAGAGATTGCCCCAGGATCTCCTCCTCTCGAGACAAGAATATCCAGCTTCCTCCGCAAACGTTGGTAGGTCATGTATCTATTAAACTGTTTTTTATTGGCTAGGCCCCTGAAGAATCCAGCAATCCTCTTTTTGGTCAGCTCCCACCACTCAGCCTTGCTGCTACAAAAGTCCAGGATGGTCACCTGTGCCTGAAAGAATTCCTCAAAGGATTGTCTAACATGTTCTTCCTCAAGGAGAGTCGAATTCAATCTCCAGATGCCTTTGCCCCTCTGAGGGAAGTCTGAAGCATTCAAGACCACAGATAGCATACAGTGATCAGAGAACTCCACTGCCTGCACCACTGGGGGTGAGAAAGCAGAGGCCTCCTTCAAAAAAAACCTATCTATTCTACTCTGGCTATTACCTCGATGAAAGGTGAACCCTGTGTCATCCGGAAGGTGCTTAATGTGCACATCCACAAGACCAGCATCCCTAACCATACTATTTAAAAAAACGCTATCATATCCCAGCCTGTCATTGAAGTCCTTCCTGTCCTTGGGCCTAGTCACAGTATTAAAGTCACCTCCAAAAACCACTTGCCGGGATGTAAAAAGAAATGGCTTGATCCTTGTAAAAAGGCATTTCCTGTCCCACTTTGTGTGTGGCCCATAAATATTAATTAGGCGCAGGTCCTGCCCTCCCACAAGAACGTCTAAGACCATACATCTCCCAATCTCCACCTCAATAACCCGCCGGACAGTTACCATGCCGGTTTTAAACAACACCGCCACCCCGCCGTAAGGCTCGGCCGCAAGAGACCAGTAAGATGGACCATACCTCCACTCTCTCTTGGCCATATGAATATCTGCCAAGGAGGTGAGCCTAGTCTCCTGCAAAAATAAAATTTCAGCATCTAATTGGCTGAACAAAAAGAAGGCCATAGAACGAGCTCTTACCGACTTAATGCTGGCAACATTTATTGTCACCACTTTTAACGGAGGGGGAACCGCCATTTGGGTTATTGGGTGGATTGCTTCTTAGCTCCCCTCTGCTGCTCATCACCAGAAGCCTCTCTCTTTCTTGAGGCCTCCTCCAATTCCATTTCTGAATCAGAATTTTGCTCAGAAGAAGCTCCAGATGTGGAGATATCCCATGCAGAAGCCCTAGAACGGTTGGGGACAGACACTGGGGCATCCTGTCCCTGTTCCGTCCTCACCGCCTGTCTCTTCCGCCTCACAACCTTCCTTCTCTCCTCCAGGTACTGCAGGTCAGATTCAGAGATGTTATCTCTTGTTTTCTTCTTTTTTGAAGTCTTCACAGAAGACTTCTTTACAGAGGAAACCGCAGCACCCTTTTTGGTACCCTCTACCACTCCTGGTGGGGGGGGACCTTCCCTTAAGTCAGACCTAGGAGGGGATGACTCATGGGGCAAGACTGACTCAGGGGGGACAGACTTAGAAGGTTCTGACACAAGAGGAGCCGGTACAGTAGGCTGGGGGGACACAGAGACAGTCACAGAAGGAATACCTACAGACACAGGAGGGTTGGCCACAGAAACTGGGGAGGGATCCTGAACAGGACCTGGGGGGTCAGTCACCGCTGAGGAGGATGGTACACCAGGGGCCTCATCCTCCATCCCGTCCAGCCTCAACAGTTCATCTACTACCTCCTTCTCCATGTTGTGCCAGGCCTCCGGACATCGGCTGTAGGGGTGGCCAAGGCGCAGGCACAGGTTGCACCTTATCGCCTGGGTACAGTCCCTGGCCACATGACCCTGTCCCCGACATACTGAACATATTAAGGCTGAACAGGAGGAGCTAAAATGCCCCTTTTCTCCACAGCGGTGACATAGCTTTGGCTGACCAGGATAAAAAATAGTCATCCTATCCCTCCCTATGAAAGCCGAGGAGGGCAGGTGACGGACAACATTCCCATCCCTGGCCAACCTAACCGTTACTGACCAACCCCCGGTCCAGATGTCACGTTCATCAAGGATTTTTTCTAGCCTTGTCAAAACCTCACCATAGTTCCTTAACCAGACCTCTAGGTCCCGAGCAGGAACACTCTCATTATTGAGGATGATGGTTATTTTTTTAACCGTTGATCTCTGCGAAACAGCAACTGGTGCCAGATCTTCCCATTCGGGTCTTGACCTGCACCGAGCCTCATATCGTTCCCAGAACAGGTCAAGACCCTCCGGCCTGGTGAAGCTGATTGTGTACTCCCGGCTCCCAGCTACATGTATTAGGGCATAAAGGTCATTCGCCCCAAAGCCCATCTCCAAAATCATATCCACCACCACACGCCGTGCTGGAGAGACTGCACCACCTTCCCATTTAAGTATAAGGACATTACGTCTTGGACCCCCAGCAGAAGCCAGAGACCCAAGACCGGAACCAGGGGTGCTCAAAGTGGCAGTTTGTGGTGTAAATCTCTGCCTGGAAGCAGGGTTCCTCATTGGCTGCAGCCCTGGCTTAATAATATTACCAGGAGCAGAGCGTACCACCTGAGCAAAAGAAGGCTTATCAGGGCCAAGACCCCACACCGATGTAACTTTAGCTGGTACATTATTATTATTATCCTTATTATTAATTGCTTGTACTGAGCCAGTAGGATTTCCCATTACACAAACATTAGTAGGATTATTCAGAACACCTGTGTTGGAAGAAATGTCAGAACAATCAGTATTCACTATCACAGTTTCTGCTGTAGTACCACAGGTGTCCTGATGCTGCAGTATAGAGACAGCAGCTGTGACTGGACAAACAGCCTTTGACTCAGCAAAAGGGGGGTTAACTGGTTGTTCTGGCTCTTGTAGTTCCTTTGCTGCAATGTCATTTTTTAAACGCAATTTTTCCTCAGTGGAAACATCAGCAGCTGAAGTATTGCTGGATATAATATTACCAGCCTGGGTGTCATTGGGCAAAACATCAGTATTAGCCAAGGTGTTAAATGGCACAAAAATAGTTTTATCAGTCACTTGTGACTTGCTAGGTTTTACCTTATCAGGCACATTGTCAGGAAAGTTCTCCTCACCAAACACCAGCTGATCCGCCCGTAATGGAGACTCCACTGCCTGGATCACTGTCAGCATGCCTCCTGAGCCCTGAGAAGGCAACGGGTTGCTTACCTCACCTTGGGGGGGCAGGGGGTCAGAACTTGGGGTCCCCTCCTCCACCTCCATCTTTGCCATCCTTGCAAATCTGCGGTCATTGCAAAACTTTTCCTTAAAGGGCCCCTCTTTACCTTCCATCATGGACACAATGGTTTCCTGGTGTTGAACCCGGACCTTTGCCAACTGGATTTCCGGATCCATAGATCCACGGTTGCGGCTGTACAAACCTTCACGTTGCTTTCGCAGGCGCTTCAACTCCGCTCTCAGTTTGTAGAGCTGGTCTCTCTCCCTATTCAGGACCTTGATCCCGGCCACCACTCGCTCCCGAATGGACTCGGTATCCTCATCCTCACCAGGGGCAGAGAGATCCCCAGCCATGGCTTGTCCAGGAGCAGGTATGTCATCCGTCAGCCCAGGGGATGGCTGAGAGCCTCCAGCAGGAGAGGCCCTGCTGGCCTGCATGGCCTCCCCAGATAGGGGCCAGCAGAGCTGGGAGAGATTTTACCAGACTCCCCTCTCAAACAGATCACCTGGAGCAGCTCCAGACACACAGCCAGAGAACCTTCCTGCAGCCACACCCGAAGCTGAATGATGGGAAACTACTCCTCCCACTGACAGCAATGATGGGGCACTATTCCTCCCACTGACACCAATGATGGGGCACTATTCCTCCCACTCACACCAATGATGAGGCACTATTCCTCCCACTGAACTCAATGATGGGGCACTATTCCTCCCACTCACACCAATGATGAGGCACTATTCCTCCCACTGAACCCAATGATGGGGCACTATTCCACCTACTGACACCAATGATGGGGCACCATTCCTCCCACTGACACCAATGATGGGGCACTATTCCTCCCACTGACACCAATGATGGGGCACTATTCCTCCCACTGACACCAATGATGGGGCACTATTCCTCCCACTGAACTCAATGATGGGGCACTATTCCTCCCACTCACACCAATGATGAGGCACTATTCCTCCCACTGAACCCAATGATGGGGCACTATTCCTCCCACTGACACCAATGTTTGGGCACTATTCCTTCCACTGACAATGATGGGGCACTATTCTTTCCACTGACACCAATGATGGGGCATTATTCCTCCCACTGACACCAATTATGGGGCATTATTCCTCCCACTGACTTAAATGATGGGGCACTATTCCTCCCACTCACACCAATGATGGGGCGAAGTTCCTGCTATTGACATTGATAATGTAATTTTTGTACTCCCACTGACCACCAAGCCTATCGCATTATTTACTTCCACCCATGCTAGGGCATTTTCTACTCCCACTGGACACAGTCCGACCCCACTAAAGTCTGAAGGACAGTAAACTGACCCTTGGTTTTGAAAGTTTGGAGACCCCTGTACTATAACAAGGAATTTTTATTTATTATTTTTACAAAAGTGACTAGGTCACTTTGACATTAAATATTTATTTAAAACAGGATATATTTTTATATATTAATAACAAAAAAGAACCATATTCCTCCCTTTCTTAATCCGAGAGGCCCAGTGCTTGCTCTTGCTGTCGTAGTGAATCTCCTTGCGATTTTCCTGCTCCAGTAATTCTGTTCAGGAAGGAGCAGAGTGTAAATTTCCTTCGGCAGTGCAGTCTCTGCGCACCCGCCATGTAAATAAGCCCGATGCTGGCTCAGCTATACATCGCCTGACATGTGTCAGAGATTGATTCTTTTTTCACGTCTCCGCACAGCAGCCTGTTCGAGGCGTCTGCAATGTCTAAACACTAACAGGTCCTCATACCTCACTGCACCAGTCACAACTGCTCATCATTTCCCATCGTACCTTCATCGCATGTGATATGTCTATTTATTTTATTTTATTTTTTTTTTGTGCTGAGATATATGGACCCATAATGCTCCAAAAATAGGAGGGGCAGACCATGAAGGGCATCTGACTGAACTCCACCTGCCTACAGAGTGATGTCATCATTGGGACTCTGAGTCACTATGCAGTGCAGTAAAGCAAAACAGGGGAGGTACAAAGGTAATGCCTTTCAGTATGTAAACAACTAATAGAATCATATAAAAATGTCCAAGAAGTCTAACGCAAGCTAGTCGGAGAGCGGTGGCGAACTCTAAAGCCTCGTACACACGCATCGATAGTTGGCCGTGAATTTTCGGCCAACGTCCGATCGGCCGATTTTCGGCTTGTTAGTATGATGCTTTCGACAACCGACTCCAACTTTTCGGCCGAATAAAATCTGGTGTGCAGGCTATAAAATTTTTGTTGGCCGTCAACAGAACGGCCGATTTTCCGTCAGTCAGTACAGATTTCGGCAGACAAAAATCTGATGAGCAAGACTAGGCATGCTTCAGAGATGGAAAAACACACGGAAAGTAAACCATCACATGACATCACTTCTGAAGTAGATTTTTGTTGGCCCGAGAAAATTCGTGTGCAGTCTAGAGCACATTTCAACCAACACAACAACACTGGACAAAACTCGGCCGATCGGTCGGCCGATAATCGCTGCGTTTGTACGAGGCATAAGAATCAAGAAAGATAAAAACAGAAGGCGAAGCGCCACTAAGTGTAGTAGTAGTGGTGATTTTATTGCACCCCCATTAAAGCGGTAGTAAACTCATCCAAGAAAAAAAAACCTGCAAGACAAAGGCATAATGAGCTAGTATGCATCGCATACTAGCTCATTATGAAACACTTACCTTAGAACGAAGCCCCGACACGGACCCCCGGACGCTGACATGATCCTTCGGCGTCTCTTCCAGGTTCGGCGGCTCCGGCGCTGTGATTGGCCGGAGCCGCGAGGACGTCAGTCCCGCGCATGCGCGCGGGAGTGATTTTCCGGCAAGGAACTCTGAAGGTCCCCCCAGTGCTTCATGCAGTGGTAATATCTCCTAAACCGTGCAGGTTTAGGAGATATTAATTGTACCTACAGGTAAGCCTTATTATAGGCTTACCTGTAGTTAAAAGTGAAAAAAAAGCGGGATACTACCGCTTTAAGGGCTGTTCACATAAGGTCAGTAAAAACAGGCCCATCATGAAACTAGGTCCGAAACACTAGATGGAGGAAAAGCTTGCAGGAACCGCCAGGTGTATTGCTGTGTGTGCCTCGGGGATGAGGAGGAGCCGGCTTGTATCTCTCTCAGTCCGGTGCATAGATGCATGGAGGGCAGTGTAATGGCGAGATGACGTCAGCGGGACCAGGATGCAGCGCAACGTCTTACGGAGCATTACTGATCTTATGCGAGTAGCCCTTTATATCAGGTGCAATAAAATCACCAGGCCTACTATACTTATGGCTCGTTTCCAATGAGCGGTTACGGTACGGTTCGGTACGCAATTTTTGCCGTTTCCATTGTGAATGGTACCCTAATTCCGAACCGTACCACTTTTTTGGGACCCTTTCATTGGGGTACCAAGCACATTAGTACCGTACCAACAGGGTGGAGCTACACTCTGCAGAACTTTGATTGGTTGACAGAGAATCGTCGATCACTGCTTTCCGGCTACACCACGCCTATCATCATGGAAACACAAGGTGTACCTTTCCGAACCGCACCGTACTGAACCGAACCGTACCGTACCACTCAGTGGAAACGAGGCATTAGTGGCGCTTCTCCGTCTGTTTTTATCTAACTATGCAATGCAGGCATATTGTGGCTGATGGGAGGGGCTGGCAGGGTGTTTTTAGGGAGCTTCCAGAAAATACAGCACCCTACCTCCGGTCTTCTCTTAAGAATGCCCAGGCCTAATGCAAGCAGTGGCCGGCTCTTGGAAGGAGTTATGCAAATATCAAAATGCCTTGATGGCTCAGTGTCATTCTGGAGGTGTGGGTGTTCCTAGGCAGACTAATATTTACATACAGACCTCCCTAGACAATACCCATGTGTGATACTGAGCCTCCATGATTGAAAGAACTGAAATCCAATGAATTAAAAGGAGGGGCAAGGGACAGTCAGGCTGGGGGAAGAAAGTGCTGGATGATGCTGAATGTCTTCCAGACAGGAAATGAGGCAGGCTCTATCTGACATGCTGCAGTTTCTAATGTACACTGTGAGAAGCTAACAGTGTGCAGTGAAATCAGAGGAAGCCATTTCAGTCCAGAAGTGGAGCCGCTACAACTGAAGGGAAGGCTGAAGGTAAATTTTAACCCTTTTTTTGAGAACCTTTTCTGGTGCTTAAACAATCAGAAGGTAATAATGAGGCCCCACCAAGGACATTTCTGGGACTTTTGGATTAAAGGTTGTATGTTCTTGCATTGTGTTGTAGGCTTAGTTATTGAGGAGTGCATTGTGCAGAAACTGACATCTTGTAATAAACCACCAAACCTTCATGTGGTGTCTCCATAAATTAGGTCTATCATTGGAAAGAGAGATGCATAGGCGGCTCTCTAATTAGGCAAATTAGGCGGTCGCCTAAGGCCTCGCACATACAGGGGCCTCACGGCCAGTGACGGAGCGACAACATTTAGAAGGGCGCAGTCAGGGAAATCTCGCAAATTAAAGATTGCTTTAAATCCTTGGATATAAAAGTTGCAGCAGTGTGCTGCAGTCCTTTCACAGCAGCTGCCAGGTGTCTGTTGTTCGCCGACACTTACCCCGCCTTCTCTGCCTGGGGATTGGCCGTCTGATCGTGTAATTCTAAGATGTGGAGGAATCGGTGGGTGTGTACCTGCATTAGTAGGAAGTGACTGCCCGGTCAGAGAGGGCCCCTGGGTGGCTAGGGGAAAAAGAGAGGGCCCCTGGGTGGCTATGGGAAAAGGAGAGGGCCCCTGGGTGGCTAGGGGAAAAGGAGAGGGCCCCTGGGTGGCTAGGGGAAGAGGAGAGGGCCCCTGAGTGGCTGAAGGAAAAGGAGAGGGTACCTGGGTGGCTAAGGGAGGTGAGGGCCCCTGGGTGGCTGAAGGAGAGGGCCACTGGGAGGCTGAGGGAGAAGGAAAGGGCCCCTGGGTGGCTGAGGGAGGAGGAGAGGGCCCCTGGGTGGCTGGTGAAGAAGGAGATGGCCCTGGGTGATTGGGGGAGAAGGAGAGGGCCCCTGGGTGGCTGGGGGAGATGGAGAGGGCACCTGGGTGGCTTTGGGAGAAGGAGAGGACCCCTGGGTGGTTGAAGGAGAGGGCCACTGGGGGGCTGAGGGAGAAGGAAAGGGCCCCTGGGTGGCTGAGGGAGGAGAAGAGGGCCCCTGGGTGGCTGGGAGAGAAGGAGAGGGCCCTTGGGTGGCTGGGGGAGAAGCAGATGGCCCATGGGTGGCTGGGGGAGAAGGAGAGGGCCCCTGGGTGGCTGGGGGAGAAGTAGAGGGCCCCTGGGTGGCTGGGGGAGAAGTAGAGGGCCCCTGGGTGGCTGGGGGAGAAGGAGATGGTCCCTGGGTAGCTGGGGAAGAAGGAGAGGGCCCCTGGGTGGCTAGGGGAGAAGGAGAGGGCCCCTGGGTGGCTGGAGGAGAAGGAGGAGAGGGCCCCTGGGTGGCTGGAGGAGAAGGAGGAGAGGGCCCCTGGGTGGCTGGAGGAGAAGGAGGAGAGGGACCCTGGGTGGCTGGAGGAGGAGAGGGACACTGGGTGACTGGAGTAGGAGAGGGACCCTGGATGGCTGGAGGAGTAGGAGGTGAGGGACCCTGGGTGGCTAGGGGAAAAGTAGAGGGCCCCTGGGTGGCTAGGGGAAAAAGAGAGGGTCAATTGGTGGTTAGGGGAAAAGAAGAGGGCCCCTGGGTGGCTGGGGGAGAAGGAGAGGGCCACTGGGTGGCTGGGGGAGAAGGAGAGGACCCCTGGGTGGCTGGGGGAGAAGGAGAGAGCCCCTTGGTGGCTAGGGGAAATGAGAGGGCCCCTGGGTGGCTGAGGGAGAAGGAGAGGGCCACTGTGTGGCTGAGGGAGAAGGAGAGGGCCCCTGGGTGGCTGGGGGAGAAGGAGAGGGACCCTGGTTGACTGGGGGAGAAGGAGAGGGACCCTGGGTGGCTGGGGGAAAAGGAGAGGACCCCTGGGTGGCTGGAGGAGAAGGAGAGGGCCCCTGGGTGGCTGGAGGAAAAGGAGAGGGGCCCCTGGGTGGCTGGGGGAGAAGGAGAGGGCCCCTTGGTGGCTGGGGGAGGAGGAGAGGCCCCCCGTGACGCCAGAGTCAGTTGCCAGGGAAGAGAGTGGAGCTGTACCAGTCCTGCATATCTGACATCAAAGCCAAACATGGTGGAGCTGGAGCCCTTTGCCCTACACAATGATGGCACCTGAGGTAGAAGGTGAGGGGTAGCGGGGCTGTGACATTATATAGCATATGGACTCTGTACATTATTGGTAGTTTTGGTTGAAGTGGTCCTTTAGATGTTTAACTCTGTTGTTTTTCCCCCCAGCTGTGAGGGACTGAGGAATGACAGCCCACTATGCTGTGACTTATAGTGCCCTAGAATGTGGAGGACTGAGGAATCCTCAGTCCCTCACAGAGGGCACTACAAGTTCCAGAATAGCAGGCTGCCATGCCTTAGTCCCCACAGAGGGTACTACAAGTCTTAGCATAGCAGGCAGTAGTTCCTCAGTCTCCTACAGAGAGCAGTACAAGTCCAAGCATAGCAGGCTTCCATTCCTCAGGGAGGAATGGCAGTGCACTATACTGGAATTTACAGTGCCCTCTGTGGGGACTCAGGTATGGCAGCCTTCTGCAGTGGGACTTGTCATGCCCTAGACTGTGGTGGACTGAGGAAGGGAAGTGTAAGGGGGACTCTGGAAACTCTGATGCAAGGGGGAGCTTTGGTGACCACAGAATTCCCTTTTCCTCTTACATCAGAGTCTTCAGAGTTCCCTCTTACATTGTAGGGGGGAAACTCTGGAGACTCTGATGTAAAGGGGGCTCTGTGAAATTTGATTTAAGAGGGGGACTCTAATGTAAAGAGGAATTCTGTGGACTCTGATGTAAGGAGGAGATGTTGGGGAGAATCTGACTTAAAGGAGAACTCTTATGTAAGGGGGGACACTGAACTCTGATGTAAGGAGTGTCTCAGGGAATCATGACCTATAGGGAAATGCTGGGGACTGCGATATAAGAGCAGACATATATATATATATACATACATACCCGATGTTTAATGATCTTTGATTAAAGAAGAATTGATTAGAGAGAATTCTAGAAACTGTGAACTCATAGTACAAAGAATTTATTGGAAGGTTGGGAAGGAAGGATTTTCCGGCACATAGATTCTTTAAAAAATCAATTTTATTCAAATAACATAACACAAAAAGCAATCATGAGAAACACACAAAACATATAAACAAACAAAACAGAAAATATTGATTAAAAATTGACTGGAGCCAAAATGGGTTAACCAGTCAGAAATGAATAACATACAGCAGTTCTATTTGATGTAATCATACACATATTCATATTATTAGTCACATAATGCGACTACATGTACATATTTATATACTTAGAAACGTGATGACAGAAATTAGTAGTACGCTTGATCAGGTTGCTCTACATGTTTCGCCTCATAAAGAAGCTTCATCTGGAGCCTGCTTGTGATCAAAGAAAATGGTTCTGTATAATTGTTATGCAGGACAACTGTCACCGCAGACAAATGGTAATGAATAACGAAGGGACAATCATGGATAGGTACAGAGCTCGGTATATATAGAGAGAAGATTAACCCAGGGGTAGTGGAGCCTGGGAGCCACCAAACAAATTGTACTATGGAAGCATCTCTCCATATATTACATGGAGGAAGGCCATGTGGATATGCCAACAGGTGTTAGTATGTCAAAATCCTTTCATTGGCTCTGTCCTAAAGTTCCATGATGTCTCCTCCGGATGGGGAACCGCCGCCATGACCAATAATATGAATATGGGTATGATTACATCAAATAGAACTGCTGTATGTTATTCATTTCTGACTGGTTAACCCATTTTGGCTCCAGTCAATTTTTAATCAATATTTTCTGTTTTGTTTGTTTATATGTTTTGTGTGTTTCTCATGATTGCTTTTTGTGTTATGTTATTTGAATAAAATTGATTTTTTAAAGAATCTATGTGCCGGAAAATCCTTCCTTCCCAACCTTCCAATAAATTCTATGCAAAATTTGAGGATTGGCACCTTTAACAGTAACTTAGATGCTCAGATGGCTGCTATCTGATTGCATTATTATCAAACTCATAGTACAAAGGTTAAGGCTCTTAATATATACAATTTATATAGTTAATTTTTATCGCTTTAATTATTTTTTTCATTATGGGCGTGAGTGGGGCCTCATGTCCAAGTTTTGCCTTGGGCCTCACAGAGCCTAGAGCCGCCTCTGGAGAGATGAGAAGGAAAATCTGTACGAGAGTCAGGGATGTAAAATCAGAAACGTTTGTTTGAGTGTCAGAAAACAACATTTTGGGTCATTTGAGGGCTCTCCAAGCTGAACAGTGATAACAACCTTGAGCAAGGACCGGCCAGAATTGCTTGTTTTGCCTAGAAGCATGGAGAACACAATGGATAGTATTCGTCTCCCATCTACTGAATAGGAGCCGACACGGGACTGCAGACAGAATGCAGAATTCATTTCTATTTATTTTCTTTTATTTATTTTTTTCTATTTTTCTTTTATTTTCTATTTTCCTTTATATTCTATTATTCTACACTGAAAAATATATTCCCTCTTCCCTTTTCTTTTTTTTTTTTCCCTTCAGGCCTCCCTTTCTTTCCTTCTAACTTTTCTTTCTTCCCTTCCTGTCTTATTCATTCCTTCTATTTCTTCCCTTCCTCCCTTTTTTCATTCCTTATTCCCCTTTTTTTTCTTCCCTTTCTTCTTCCACTTTCCCTTTGTTTCTACCCTTACCTCTTCCTTCCTTTCCTTCCTTCCCTTCTATCTTCTTCCCTCCCTTTCTTCTTCCTTCCGATTTCCTCCTTCCTTTTCTTTCTTCCCTTTCTTCTTCCTCCCTCTCTCCTTTTCTTCTTTTTTCCTTTTTCCCTTCCTTCTTCATTTCTTTTCTTCCCTTCCTCATTTTCTTCAATTTTTTCTTCCTCCTGAACTCCCTCCCTCCTTTTCTTTTTCCTTTCTTACCCCGTCCTTTTCTTTCTTCCCTTTTACGTTACTTTCCTTTCTCTCTTCATTCTTCTTCCCTGTATCTCTTCTCTTCATTTTTTTCCCTCCTTCCCTTCTTGTGTCACTTTCCTTCTCCCTTTCTCATTCTTTTCTTTTGTTTATTTTTTAAGAAGAATTCTTAGAAAAAAGGTTATACTGGATGCAGTTGACTATTTGGAGCTTTAAAGGGCCCCCAAGATTTTTAAATTTATCTATCTATCTATCTATCTATCTATCTATCTATCTATCTATCTATCTATCTATCTATCTATCTATCTATCTATCTATCTATCTATCTATCTATCTATCTATCTATCTATCTATCTATCTATCATGAAAAGATAGACAGACTCCAAGTTAGGGAATATAAATATCCACTAGGGATATAGGTATCCACGTCCCAAATATACTAGAGAGTAAAAAGGGAGAAGGAGGGGCAAGGGGACTTTTATGGGGATACCGTCATCAGGACCAATAAATCAAATATTGTATAAAAGACAAATTTTTATTAAGGACAAAAGTGTGCAATAAAAATTATCGTGTTAACAAACACTGATAATAAATACAAATACAAAAAACACAATGTGAAGATATATAAAAAAAAACATATGATAAAAAACATGATAAAATAAAAATATAACAAAAGTGACAATGTATCAAAAAGTCTTTGATGAAAATGTGAGTCTTCAACAGTGCAGATCCAGGTGATAGGGAGTTTACCAGAAATGGTAGATTGACTTAGTTTGGCGTATGCCTAATTGGTCAATACAGGCAGTTGTGTATCCACACCAGGGATATAGGGAAAGAAGGTTGATACCGATATGTAGCTTGACTTTCCACTGTACTAGAGATATTATGAAATATTCCAACATCAAAAGGAAAAGGCAATCCACGAATAACACATGGGTATATCTTCTCCAGTTAACTCAATTGATGAATATCTGGGGAAAAAACAAAAAGAGCCTCCCCACGCTCGCCTGACCTGAATCCAATAGAACACCTCTGGGACATTATGTTTCGGTCCATCCGATGCTGCAAGGTTGCACCTCAGTCTGTTCAGGAGCTCAGTGATGCCCTGGTCCAGATCTGGGAGGAAATACCCCAGGGCACCATCCGTCGTCTAAGTCTCGGTTCACACTAGGTCTCTCCGACTTCGGGGGCGACCTGTGAAGTCGCGTGCACCGCGACTTCGGCGCGACTTGCACGGACTTCATATAATGAATGTCTATGCAAGTCACTCCGAGGTCGCCCTGAAGTAGTACAGGACCCTTTTTCTAAGTCGGAGCGACTTGTGTCCCTCCTATTAGAATGGGTCCTGTAGCACTGCATGGACCGCGACTTGTCAGGCTGACAAGTCGCCTGACAAGTCGCGGTAGTGTGAATGGACAGTCATTAGGAGTATTCCACCTATATTTACATCCCGCTTATATTCGCTGATACCCCGGGAGTACCGGAGGTAGAACTCCACCCACCAAGTGCGGACCCTACAGGACACCTGAGAACCCTTTATAGGAACCCCTTGAGCACCCCAGAGCCCTACAATGATCTCCCGGCCCACCTGTTCACCAGGACATCTTGAGGGAACCAGGATCCACCAGAGGGCTCTCATTACTGCTATACATATACCTGCTCTATACCACTGTGAGGGGTGGGTATCTCTGGAGGTTTGCTACTTACCTTAGGGGCCACCAAGCACCTCACCACTTTATCCACCACAGGGTCATCACTGGTATTACCGCATGAAGATATATCACCTGTTTACACTATTTATGGACTGTTCCCGTCAGCTGTCACTTTATCTGATATTTATATGTGCACAGTGGCACTTTATTGGCTAATATTTTTCCGTCAGCCATTTTCGTCAGCTGGCACATCGTCACCTTACCTGATATTTCTGTGTGCATAGTGTCACTATATTGTTTTATATATTTTCCCGTTCAGTTTTTTCCGTCAGATTGCACATTGTCACCTTACCTGATATTTATGTGTGCACATTGTCACTTTATTGATATTTCATTTATTCATCCCGTTACCATGCTTATCTTCTTTGCCACTCAGCACTTTAAGGTGTCATATTTTAATTTTTCCATTATTTTGCACCAGTACCATATTTAATTGTCACCATAGTTTCACAGAACGTGACACTTTATTATAATTTTTTTTCTTATTTTATTGTGCATTTATTTATTGATTGCCAATACCTGGCTCTATATTGTATTGGTCACTTTTTGCTTATTGCTCTGATTCATTTCCATTTTTTGGATCAGTGACTTTATCCTTTTGGTAGACAGCGCCATTCCCCTCCTTTTTTCTTTGTTCATTTGGAGCATGCCTCGACATTCTCAGTTCTCAGGCATGCATACAATCACTTGGGGGCCATACAAACTACTGAGTACCATTTTGAGTCACTGAAATGAGATTTTAGCAAAATGGACTATCCTGCTGCATTATTTTTTCACTTTGATGTAGATGAAAATTATCACCCTACAGAGTTCTGAATTCAAAGACACCCCGAAAATCAAACAATGTGGCATTCTTTCCTTCCTAACACATTACCCAGTCCATATCAGGATAGATATCCAGCATGAGATTTTTCCCCATTGAGATCTGATGTGTTTTTCAATGTGTTCCTTTCATTTTTTTGATCAGTGTATAATGTTTGAGGGTTTAACCGCTTGCCGACCACCGCAAGTACATACACTGCGGCGGTCAGCCCCGTGCAGGCAAAGTGACGTATGGGTACATCACTCGCCTGCGAGCCAATAGGGGGCGATTGCGCGCCGCCAGAGGCGCGCTCCCACCCCCGCTCGCTCACTGTGATCCCCGCGCGTGTGACCGGCGGATCCGATGTCCGCCGGTCACTCGCGATCGTCCGTTACAGAGGGAGAAAGGCAGGTGGCTAATGTAAACAAAGCCGCCTGTCATTCTCCCCTGTTTAAGTGCAGAGATCATACGGTCCTGCTATGCAGGATCGTATATCTCTGTAGTTACACAAACAGCCACATCCCATAACAGTTAGAAGCACGCCCCTAGGGACACACTTAACCCCTCCTTCTCCAATAAAGTTAACCCCTTCCCTGCCAGTGTCATTTTTACAGTAACAGTGCATATGTATAGCACTGATTACTGTAGTAATGTCACTGGTACCACCAAAAGTGTCAAAAATGTCAGTCAAGGGTCCGATCTGTCCGCCGCAATGTCGTTGTCCCGCAAAAAAATCACAGATCGCCGCCATTATTTTGTTAAAAAAAAAACAATAAAAATTACAAAAATCTTTCCCTTAGTAAATGCAATAACTTTTGCGCAAACCAATCAAAATACGCTTATTGTGATTTTTTTTACCAAACATATGTAGCAGAAAACAAATTGGCCTAAAATGTTAAAAAATTTAGATTTTTACATTTTTTGGGGGGGAATTTCATATAAAAACATGTGAAAAATATTGTTATTTTTGCAAAATTGTCGCTATTTTTTTGTTTATAGCGCATGATCAAAAAATCGCACAGGGGATCAAATACCACCAAAAGAAAGCTCCGTTTGTGGGAAAAAAAGGAAGTCAATTTCATTTGGGTACAGCGTTGCACAACCGCGCAATTGTCTGTTAAAGTCACGCAGTGCCGAATCGCAAAATACCCCCTGGTCAGGAAGGGGGTAAAATCTTCCGGTTCTTAAGTGGTTAAAGTAATTTTCTAGCAAAAAATACAGATTTTTACCTGTAAACAACAAGTGTGAAGAAAAGGCCTGGTCCTTAAAAAAAAACATTCCAAAGCAGCAGGTGAATGTTGTAATTGGGATATGGTGTGAATTGCAGCGTGGAAAGGGTTCAGTATTGGGCGCTTGGCATGTGAAGATGTCGCTGGGTAAGCTGTTGTCAGAGCAATGGCTGCTGCGGGTAATTATTAGCAAATAATGTGCTATTAGCAACCCCAATGAATTTGCACCAGTGAAGAAACATGTAATTAGCTCGCTACTTGGCAGCTATTAAGAGGTGTTAATTAGGTGCTACTGTGTTCACATCAGCAGGTTTTGTTCAAACAGCTGTGAAGCCGCCGTGAGACGACACACCACAATGTGACCTTGACAGCGTTCGGGGGACTCAGAAATACGCAGGACAAAATAAACATCCACAGACCTGGGAGCTATGACGAGCTGCATTATCCATGCCTGAAAACCTGGCGGATTTAATGGGGAAACCTGGACCAAATACGACATCAAGCAAAAAAGAAAAACAAGAAAAGAAACACACTGTACACATTAATAATTACAAAAGTTTTTTTTTTTTTTTTCTTTTTTTTTTAACGCAGTCAGTAATTCCTTCTATCAGTACTTGTGGCCATTTTCTGAGACTCCATCATTCTACAATTATATAGAGGAGAATTAAAGGCATAACGGACTTTAATGGTACCATAAATACTAAACATACACTGAAAATACCAAAATAAAATGCTAATTTATTACATCATCATCAAATCATCAATGAAAAAAAAAAATATATATATATATACAAAATAGACAGGTCATCTTAAAAAGACATCAACATTTGAGAAAAGCTCTATATTGATACCACGAATGGACTAGTACAGAGCGGTATGATAATCACAAAGAAACTCATCCTAGTGGATTGTGCCCGGCATGTTTCGTGGGATCTAACTGCTTCTTCAGGGGCTTTAAGAGTTTTTTGTATATTTTGCATAGAGAGCTTGATTCCACATCTGATTTTAGAAACAGAAAAAAACGAAAAATAAGTAAATGCATACAATGATTATATATAAGTGATAACAACATATAATTTTTTTCTGTTTCTAAAATCAGATGTGGAAATCAAGCTCTCTACAAAATATACAAAAAACTCTTAAAGCCCCTGAAGAAGGACAGGCAGCCAAAGGATTCTCAACTGGCATGGCCGTTGATGATGTCATTGGTGTGCACCTCTAAAAGGTACAGGTACTTTCTTTCAGCGTCTTTGAGAAACTGTCAGAGTGTATAATTAGATCAGGGGGGCCTCCAAAGTCCGGCCTGCGGGCCACATCGGTCACACTGGTCCATTTTTTTCCGCACATAAATGTGCCAGTAGACTGATGGGAACACATATATAGGAGAGACTGTGAAGGGCACACAGATGTGCAAGGAGACTTTGATGGGGCCACAAATGATCAGGGAGGCTCTGATAGGGAAACATATGTGCAGAAAGGCTCTGTTGGGGACACAGATGTGCAAGGGGACTCTGATGGAGACACAGATGTTTCAAGAGGCACCGATGAGGAAACAGATCTGCGAAAAGGCTCAGATGGGGACCCAGATTTGTGGAAAAACTCTGATGGAGACACAAATGTGTGGGGCAGCTCTGATGGGGACACCGATTTGCAGGAGACTCTGTTATGTATTGGGAACACAAATGTGCAAGACTTTGATGGGGATACAGAGCTGGGAAAAGGCTTTGATGGGGACACAGATGTGTGGAAAGGCTCTGATGGGGACATAGCTGTGCATGGAGACTTTGATGGTGACACAGATTTGTGTGGAGGCTCTGATAAACAACTGTGCAAAAATGCTCTGATGGGCACACAGATATGGCAGAGACTCTAATGGGGACACAGATGTGCAAAGAGACTGTGTTGGGGACATAGATGTGCAGAAAGGCTCTGATAGGGATACAGATGTGACAGAAACTCTGTTGGGGACACAAATTGGCTAAGAGGCACTGATGGGCAAACAGTTATGTAGAAAGGCTCTGAAAGGGACACTGATTTGTGGGAAAATTCTGATGGGCCACAAATGTGTGGGGGGGGGGGCTCTGATGGGGACAACAGCTTGCAGGAGACTCTGTTGGGTGATGGTGGCACAAATGTGCTGGGAGGCTAATAGGAACACATATATGGGAAAGACTCTGATGGGGACACTGGTGTGGGCGAGACTCTGATGGGAACACAAATGTGCAATGAGACTTTGATGGGGACACAGATCTGCGAAAAGACTCTGATGGGACCACAGATGTGCAGAAAGGCTCTGATGGGGACACAGATGTGTGGAAAGGCTCTAATGGGGACATAGATGTGCATGGAGACTTTGATGGTGAAACAGATGTGCAGGGAGGCTCTGATAAACAACTGGGCACACATATGTGGCAGAGACTCTGATGGGGGCACAGATGTGCAAAGAGACTCTGTTGGGGACACTGATGTGTGGAAAGGCTCTGATGGGGATACAGACGTGACAGAGACTCTGTTGGGGACACAGATGTACAAGGAGAGTCTGATGGGGACACAGATTGGCCAAGAGGCAATGAGGGAAACAGATATGCAGAAAGCCTCTGATGGGGACACCGATTTGAGGGAAAACTCTGATGGGGACACAAATGTGTGGGGGGCTCTAATGGGGACACCAGTTTGCAGGAGACTCTGATGGGTAATGGGAACACAAATGTGTTGGGAAACTGATGGGGACACAGATATGGGAAAGACTCTAATGGGGACACTGATGTGGGGGAGACTCTGATGGGGACACAAATGTCCAAGGAGACTTTGATGCGGACACAGATGTACATGGAGGCTCTGATAGAGAAACAATTGTGTGGAAATGCTCTGATGGGGATATAGATGTGGTAGAGACTCTGATGGGGAAACAGATGTGCGGAAAGGCTCTGATGAGGATACAGATGTGCTAGGAGACTCGGTTGGGGATACAGATGTGCAAGGAGACTGTCGGGGATACAGATGTGCATGGAAACTTTGATGGGAACACAGATGTGCAGGGGGGCACTGATAGAGAAACAACTCTGTGGAAATGCTCTGATGGGGACACAGATGTGACAGAGATTCTGATGGGGACACAGATGTGCAAGGAGTCTCTGATGAGGACACAGATGTGCAAGGACACTCTGATGGAGACAAAGATGTGCAAGGACATTCTGATTGGGAAACAGATCTGCAAGGACACTCTGAGGGGGACACAGATGTGCAAGGACACTCTGAGGGGGACACAGATGTGTGGAAAGGCTCTGATTTGTGGGGAAAATCTTATAGGGACACAAATGTGTGGGAGGGCTCTGATGGGGACATCAATTTGCAGGAGACTCTGATGGGTAATAGGGACACAAATGTGCTGGGAGTCTGATGGGAACAAAGATGTATGGGGAGATTTGGATGTGGATCAAATATACTGGAGAACTTTGACAGGACCACAGGTGTAGGGCACCATGCACATTGGAAGTTTAGATCTGCTGCATGATGCTTCAATGTTTAGGTGCAGGCAGAGGATACAGGTGTACCATCGAGCCCCACTGCCGACAACCTGTCAAATTCTATTCTATTTCGCTGTTGCAGATTCATTTATAAATAAATTATTTTTTCGACCTGTGAATGTGTGTAAAATATACAATGTGGCCCTTGAAGTTAAAAGTTTGGGGTCCCCTGTATTAGATGATCACATCACAGGAGTAAAGTGCAACATTTTTAGTCCTGGCAAGACCTCTTTGTGAGGCATGTGATGTGTCACATGCCTGATGAAGGGGTCTTGCATTGAAGCAGGCTGCCCTGCTTCTCTTCATGTGGCCAACAAATGCAACTGGCCTCCACCTACACACGGGGTCTCAGGGGTGCTCCAGAGCTCCATGACCAGACTCAGCTAATGTGTATGGATACAGGTCGTCTAGCTCTGAGGGGTACATGCAAGGAAAATAAAAAACTGCATTTTTGCTTGCACTTGATTGCAGTGGTGGCCGGTGTATTGAGGGCGCAGGGGCGCCGCCCCCCCCCCCCCATCCATGCATCCGACTCCCTAATCTGCATGCAGGGCGCCGGACGCATGGAGCTTAATGTTTTTTTTTTTTTTAATCACCTGATTAGAACCAGAGGCTCTAATAGGGTGATGCAAAGGGTGGAGCCAGGGCGCAGAGCAGTGCGCCCCGAGCCCACCCATTGTGTGACAATAGCGAATGAAAATTCGCTATTGTCACACCGATCCTCCTCCTGGCCAATCAGGAAGCGCGTCCGATACGCGATTCCTGATTGGCCGCAAGGCAAAGCCCATGCGATTGGCCGAGGAGGAGGCGGGAGTGGGAGGACTGGAGGAGACACGCCGTCGGGACTAAAGAGAAGCCGCGCCGGGACACTGAGGGGAAGCCGCCCGCCGCTGCTTGATTGGATGATAGAAATCAGCAGAGCTTCCCCTCAGATCTAGAGCAAATGCACTTGCAGTGCACTTCTAGTGCACAGGATATTTTCCTTTAGTAAATCAACCTCTCAGTTTCACAGATCTCTGATCTCTATTTTTGACAAATGTGCAAGTTTGGGTTGTCCATAATATTTGTGTTTAACTGAATGAGAATGGAAGGAAAGGGAAGCTATTTTGTGTACCAGATTATCATGGAGAAAAGGACCTATTTTACCGATTTTCTTCCCCCCATTGGGTTAGGAGCAGGACGATGGTTTTCTGCTTCTATCCCACATAGGAGATTGTTCTCCCATCCAGCCAAACCTGGCAAAGCTCATCTCATGTTTACGCTTCAGCATTTGGCCTGTTTTTAGCAATTGTTCTGGATGAAATAACTAACAATGTGCAAAAGTGAGCTCAGGCCAACAAATAAGTAAATATTACCAGAAAGATATGTAGTGGATGGGGGGACATGAAACAGCCACATCTGTGAGAGATGAACATAATTCTTAGAGCAAAAGGAGAGGAGGAAACACAATGGCTATAAACACGAGGAGAGAAATGTCTAAGATCTGAGCCTCAGGGACCACCAATAAAACATGGCGTGAGCGAACGTAGAAAGACTTGGCACAGAGTCTAAAAATAATAATGTGAACCACACATGGAAATCCTGAATCCTGCATTATCCTTTAGGCTTGGGAAGATTTCTGGGTCTTTCCATCTTCAAATTCACCTCTGATGCTTCCACATCACAGAAAATACATTAAATGGCCAACAGTTTGAGGACCCCCCTCTGAATGGTTGAGTTTAAGTGTTTCCAGATAATAGTATGGTTAATACTATGGCACACAAAGACATTTGCTTCCAACCTTGTGGTTACACTTTGGGGAAGGCTCTTCCATCTCTGTAGACATGGTTTGGCCAATTTGGTCTTGAGGAACTCAAGTGTCCTGCACAGAGCCCCAACCCCAACCCCAGCCCAAACCCTGCTGAACACCTTTGAGATGAATTGGATTGTGAACCAAGTCTTTTCATCCAACATCTGGACCTGGCTAAAAATAGGTACAAATTCCTACAGACACATACCAAAAGCCTTCCCAGAAAAGGGGAGGGTGTTATTGCTGCAAAGGTGTTCCAACTCTATAATAGTTTTTTTGAAAAGTTGATGGCTGCGCTGGACTGACCTGCTCGATAGAGGGTCTGTGGGTGGGTGGTATGTGAGAGAGGGCCACTTGGGGAAATTAACTCCCAATCAATCTGGCCTGACTGGATGAAAAAAGGCAGTGGACCCTTGTTAAGGGGTCTGGGCTGCTACCTTAAGATACAGCCTTGTGGTCAGTTCCAAAGTTTCTAGTGCTAGTTGGTTAACAGAGCGCCCACAATCCGCAATAAGAATCCCACTTAGATCAAAGATCGCCGTTTTATTGGTAGCAGAACATGTTAAAGCCAACGCATTTCGGGGGAAAAGAGACTTCCCTTTCTTCAGGGCGTAAATGGTGCTATTCAGATCTGCTGAAAAAACAAAATTAAACCCGCGCTACACAACGTGAAAATTAAATACATAAAGATGTAATAATGTGCAGCTGCTGCAGACACTAAGAAAATCTTAGGGAAATGTGATAGAAACGAATTTATGCAGCGCTAGCTCCAATAAAGTGTTGAGTGCTGTGATATATATACAATATTCAATATTTTATAAAGTGTATAATAAATGATCAAGTACACAAAGTGCTAAAAAAATATCTATGCAATAGCCAATATGTAGTAAAGTGCATATATACAAATAAGTGGTTAGATATAGTCCAAATGAATATTCAGTGCTTGAAAAAAATCCTTAAAGGGATCCAATTAAGGTGCCAAGGTGCCAAATAATTCAGGTGCTTGCAAAGTGACAAGGTGCCCCTCAAGGTTCCCCACTCACCAGATTGCAGATAAATTAAGACCTTCAAGATTATTGCACATTGCCCGGAATCTTTAAGGACCAAAACTTCTCCTATGTAGCCTTCGAACTTATTGGGTCAGCTTCCGCTCTAATTTCCCAGCATTTGACCCTCACAGCACCGTGTTGTCATTGTTCAGCCTTGATGGTCATTTCACCATCAAACAAACATGGCGGCAGCAAGCCATGTGCTCACATCTGTAAGCCAAAGGCAGATCTGCACCTGAGATATCAGCAATGATTTGGACCCGGTGAGCTTGGATGGTAAGATGTTTGACATTTCTGGAGAGCTTCATAACTTCCTCTTTGACACCGTAAAAGTGGGGTTTGACCATGATATAACTTGAAAAGCCATCTGAGCGGGGAGGTTGGAGTTATCTGTGGGCTCTGTCTAGTTCCAGGCAGTGGCTAGGAATGTCTGGCAGAAGCTCTTTGATGAATGAGCACACTGCAGAATGGACATCCTAATTGTTTCAGGAAGACCCCTGATCCTGAAGTTGTAAAGCCTAGACCTATTTTCAAGGTCATCTATTTTAGAGAGAGCAGAGTCCAGTTGATCCTGCAGATCCTGAATACTGGCTGTATTTTGGTTTCTCAAAACTGTGTGGTCTGTCTTTTGTTCAATAGCTTCAATTTGCACCCCCAAATTTTGAAGGTCAGCTTGGATTGCTGAGGCATTTTGGGAGGCAGTCTGGGACAGACCTCTAGATAGCATTTTAGAGAAAGTGGTTAGCAGAGTGTTGAGGCCTGCGGGGCTGGCAAGGCCACTCTGTAGAAGCTTCCTGGCTAGGCCTGGGCTGGCTGACAGATCTCCCATAGGGGAGTGTAAGAGATCCTCCAGGGTCCTCTCTATTAGGGATTCTGTTGAGGCAGGGAAGTGGGGAAGTACAGGACTGAGGCTGGTGCAGTGGCGTACCAACGGGGGGTGCGGGGGGGGGTGGCGGCCCGCTCCGGGTGCCACTTACTGGGGGGGGTGTCAGGTCGGTGTCCTGCCCGCATCTCAGTGTGAAGGCAGCTGCAGTGACAGCTCCTTCAGTCCACGCTGCTCGCGGGGGGTGGGGGGGTGGAGCCGCAGCGGGAAGAAGGTGAGTGCCCAAGTGTGTGTGTTGTATAGGAGGGGGATGGGGCAGCTGCATATGGAGGAATTGATCTTTCCCTATTCCTCCTGCAGCCGCTGAATGCTTGATTCTCCTCCTCTCCCTCCTGCAGGCATTCAGTGGCTGCAGGAGGAATAGGGAAAGATCAATTCCTCCATATGTAGCTGCCCCATCCCTCTCCTATACACCTTATTTTGCTGGCACCCCAGTGCTCTCCAGCCCTCCCCCCAGTGCTCTTAACCCCCCCAGTGCTCTTAACCCCCCCTCAGTGCTCTTAACTCCCCTCAGTGCTCTTAACCCCCCCCAGTGCTCTTACCCCCCAGTGCTCTTAACCCCCCCTCAATGCTCTTAACCCCCCCCCCCCCTCAGTGCTCTTAACCCCCCCTCAGTGCCAGTCCCCCCTCCCCCATGCTCTCCATCCCCCTGATTTTCCCTGGTCACACCCTGCACCTTCCAACCCCCCTGGAATGCTTTCCTAACCTCCCCTTAATTCTCTCCAGTCCCCCCCCCATTCCCCCTGCCCTTCAGCTCCTCCAGTGCTCTCTGCTTCCCTTGTGCTCTCCGGCCCCCCTAGTGCTCTTCTATCATGTCTGCAGTCTCTGACCTTCTCTTGTTTCATGTCCTCAGTCTCTGACCATCTCTTGTATCACATCCGCAGTCTCTAAACTTCTCTTGTATCACGTCCGCAGTCTCTGACCATCTCTTGTATCACGTCTGCAGTGTCTGACCATCTATTGTATCATGTCTGCAGTCTCGGATCATCTATTGTATCATGTCCTCAGTCTCTAACCATCTCTTGTATCATGTCCTCAGTGTCTGACCATCTCTTGTATCATGTCCGCAGTCTCGGATCATCTATTGTATCATGTCCGCAGTCTCTGACCATCTCTTGTATCACGTCTGCAGTGTCTGATCATCTACTGTATCATGTCAGCGGCCTCTGATCATCTCTTGTATCACGTCTGCAGTGTCTGACTATCTACTGTATCATGTCTGCAGTCTCTGATCATCTCTTGTTTCATGTCTGCAGTCTCTGACCATCTCCTGTATCATGTCTGTAGTCTCTGACCATCTCCTGTATCATGTCTGCAGTCTCTGACCTTCTCTTGTATCATGTCCGAACGCAGTCTCTGAACATCTCTTGTATCATGTCCGCAGTCTCTGACCATCTCTTGTATCATGTCCGCAGTCTCGGATCATCTCTTGCATCATGTCCGCAGTCTCTGATCATCTCTTGTATCACGTTTGCAGTCTCTGACCATCTCTTGTATCATGTCTGCAGTGTCTGACCATCTACTGTATCATGTCTGCAGTCTCTGACCATCTCCTGTATCATGTCCTCAGTCTCTGACCATCTCCTGTATCATGTCTGTAGTCTTTGGCTATCTCCTGTACCATCTCCACAGTCTCTGACCATCTCCTTTAGCAAGTCTCCAATCTCTTACTCAAACTTAAACACATTGCTAATAATATTAGCTATCTGTTTATGCCAAAGGTAGAACTCTGCAGGGGAGGCAGAGAGGGCAAAAGGGGGAACTGTGATTAGAGAGATGGGGGGGGGGGGCAGACTGCAAGGGGCACTGTAATGGGGGGGGGGGGGCAAATGTGTGCAATAAATATTCTTGAAAACATTACACATTTTTGTGGGTTTTTTTACATTTCAAAGTTGGGGGGGGTGCCAGATATAGGATCCTCCCCGGGTGCCAATTTCTCTAGGTACGCCACTGGGCTGGTGTACTCACTCCTGGGTTGGTAGGTGGTGCTCCAGCCTGGGCCACAAGGCTTGAATCTGAAATGTCCTCCTCCTCCTCCTCCTCTCTCACTGCATCCCCACCACCACCATGTGAATCTGCGGCTGTCATCTTGGCGCTGGTGGTTCAGTGGCTAAAATGCGGGAGAGAGCCCTCCTTGCTGATCCCCAGACATCAGTGAGAACCTTAGGGTCCCTGGAGCCTACCCCGGTTGTGTGGATTGGGGAGTGCGCTACTCGGCTGCTGCTACGGGCGATGAAAGGCCGGAGCAGGATGGAGCTCTCTGCTTAAGCATTCATGCAGAGTGCTTCCGCGCATGTGCCTCAATTTTTCGTTTTTATTGTTGCACTTTAAGAATAATTAAACTCACTGCTCCTGAAAAAAGTATCGTTTTTTTTTTTTTTTTTTTTATTGATACATGTCCCCCAGGGCAGTACCCAGACCCCCATACCCCTTTTATGGCCAATTACTTGCATGAAAGCCTTCAAAATGGGCACTTTTGATTTTTCCTTATCGGCTCCCATAGACTTCAATGGGGTTCGCCATTCGAGTCGGAACATTTCCCCTGTTCAGGAGTTCTGCTGAGAACCAAAAAGGGGGGTGTTCGGCCCATCGCTATCCTCCATCCAGGAAATGAGGCAGGGCTCTATCTGACTTGTTGCAGCTTCTAATGCACATTGTAAGAAGCTCACAGTGTGCAGTGAAATCAGAGTAAGCGATTCCGGTACAGGAGTGGAGTTGGTACAACTGTGCAAGACTGAAAAGAATGCCAGACTTTCACTTTAATACCACAAAAAAACTCTGATGATAAGTTCAAACTTAAAACAAAATTGGTAATAAAAATATGTCATTATGACTGCTACAAGAAAAAGTTAAACGCCCTCCATAGTTCATTATTTAGCTCCATAAACGTCTGCTGTGTTCCCGATGATTAAAAATCCCATAAAAAAGGAAGACAATGAAATGTGGATGTTTGTACAGGAGAGGGGTGGCAATCAGCACTTTGATTGGCTTTTTTTTACAGACCAAATGACAATGTTTGAGTTGTTTATTGGCTGTTATAAAACACAAATGTTCATCATTTTAAGCAGCTGCAAATTTTATTATATTCCCAAAGAGGAAGCCGAATTGTTATTTAAGCGGGGATTTATTTCCTAAACTTGATGTGCGTTTGTTCACCTTTGTTACTAAAAAAAGTGAAGGAACTTTTCTATACATATTTTTTTTTTTCAAATTCCCCACCCTAAAGTCACATTTATTTTCTGCTATCTCGCCTGGTAAAACAGACATTTTCCTGCACATTATAGAAATGCATTGCAATGCATAGGAGTTATATATGTGAGTGGCAGTGTGTTGCCACAGATTGGAATGGCACCCCAAGGTAAAATGCATCCGCACTATAGTGCACCACAATGCAACAATGTGAATTCGCCATGGGTTTTGATGCACTGCCTTGGCAAAAATGGAGCCTCCTCTCACCTGGTGGTACATTACCTCTAGGATCTGCAAATAGACAGGGAGCAGGCCATGCCCCTAGACCAGGGATCCTCAAACTACGGCCCGCCAGCTGTTGTGGAACTACACATCCCATGAGGCATTGTAAAACTCTGACATTCACAGATATGACTAGGCATGATGGGAATTGTAGTTCCTGAACAACTGGAGGGCCATAGTTTAAAGACCCCTGCCCTAGATGTACGTGTGCTGTGTGTCACGTGTATGTAGCACCCTCCTGTTTAGGTAGGTGCTAGGTAAAAGCATCTGTTGCTTATCAGGGGAGCCTGATCTGTTAGTTTGCCTGTCACATGTTTCCAGGTGTGATTTACTGGGTCTGAGGGAGTGTCCCCACTGTATCCAACGAGGGAGCTTGTTGGACAGTGGAGGAAACCTAGCCAGTGACACATCATGTTTTATGGCAGTCCAAGTTGGAGGGCATTCCTGCAATGCATCCTGGGATTGACCATAAATACGGAGGGGACATTTGACAGGGTATCTTTTGGCGGGAGCAAAGTCCCAGGAGGAGGTGGACGGCTGTCCCTCCTCCTGCAGGTGTGAGGAAGGTGGTTCAGGCAGTCGGCCTAGTGAACCAGGTGTGGAGCTGAGCAGCAGAGGATCCAGAGTGCTGACAGTGGAGCTGCTGGCAGAGTCTTTTGGAAAAAACAGTGTCCGTGAGTACCAGGAGATTTGCCTAAGGATGTGCCCAGGAAGGGGAACCTCTCCAGAGAAGTCAGGGGGATCAAGGAGCTAGCTCACACAGGAAGTGTATCAGTAAAGGGGGTGCCGTGTAGTTGACCCTGAAGAATAGGAACAAAGGGGGTGCCAGGAAGGGCCCTGAAGAGTGTTCTGCAGTACAGTACAGTTTACTGCAGACAGTTCATTTCTTACTACTTCACTACTACTGACAAGGTGAAGCAGCGGCCTTGCCGCACTCAGCATTATTTAGTCACCCCAGCTAATTGTGCATAGTTATACAAGTTGGAGTATCCCACTCATTCCCTTCTCCCATCCAAGTTCTCAATAAAAACACAAAAACCAAAGCGCCTGACTAAGCCAAAATCACTTGGAAAATGTTGAACTGTCGTGCTGTTGCTAATGGTGACCCAGGGGAACCCGTAACCAGCAGCTCCCAAGGGAGTAGTGCTATATGTATGTGCCAAAGCAGGGCTTTTCGGCTATGGCTGGCTGCATATCTAAATGTGAGGTTGTGGGGTCTTTGGGAACATGCATTGGTGTGAATCCCTGACTCCTTGACACACAGGCCAAGGAGGGAGTGTACACTCCTTCCCTTTTGCTGGAGGTGCATTGACATCTTGCCTGGTTTGTGAGTCCAAGAATATTCTACCTTATTTCTGACTGTTGCTGGCCACCTGCCTCTAACCTCTGCCTGGACTTTTACTATACCTGCCTGTTGTCCGCTTCAACCGCTGTCTGAACTTTGACTTCCTGCTACCTGCCTCAACCTCTGCCTGAACATTTACTACATTGACTGCTGCCTGCCTCAACCTCTGCTTGAACTTTTACAACACCTGCCTGCTGCCTGCCTAGACTTCTACCTGGATTTTACTACATTTCCCTGCTGCCTGCCTTGACCTCTGTGTGGATGTTTACTACATTTGCCTGCTGCTTACCTTGATCTCTGCCTGGACTATAATTGCCTACTACCTGCCTCAACCTCTGCCTGGACTTTAAGGCAATCAGCAGGCAAGTGTACTTAAAGTCCAGGCAGAGGTTGAGGCAGGCAGCAGGCAAGTGTAGTAAAAGTCCAGGCATAGGTTGTTGCAGGCAGCAGGCAAAAGTAGTCAAAGTCAGGCAGAGGTCAAGGCAGGGAGCACTCAAATGTAGTAAAGATCCAGGCACAGGTCAAGGGAGGCAGCAGGGTAGTGTAGTAAAATTCCAGGCAGAAGTGGGGGCAGGTAGCAGGCTAGTGTAGTTTAAGGCAGTCAGCAGGCAAGTGTACTTAGACTACAATAGCCTGCTACCTGCCCCCACTTCTGCCTGGAATTTTACTACACTGCCCTGCTGCCTCCCTTGACCTGTGCCTGGATCTTTATTACATTTGAGTGCTCCCTGCCTTGACCTCTGCCTGACTTTGACTACTTTTGCCTGCTGCCTGCCTCAACCTATACCTGGACTTTTACTACACTTGCCTGCCGCGACCTCTACCTGGACTTTTGCTACACTTCTTTGCTGCTTACATTTTAGTGCTGCCTGCCTTGACCTATGCCTGACTTTAACTACAATTGCCTGCTGCCTGCCTGATCAACCTCTGCCTGAAATGTAATAATATTGTCTTCTGCCTGCCTGCCTCAACCTCTAACTAAACTTTTACTACCCTTCCCTGCAGCCTGCCTTGACCTCTGTCAGGACGTTTAGTACACTTGCCTGCCAGTGCCACCATCTTCCACCTCTGCCTGATTTTGACTACACTTGCTTGCCTTCTAACTTGACCTCTGTCTGGACTTGGACAACTCCTGCTCACAACCATTGTCGACCTCTGCCTGGATTTTGACTACTTATGCCTACTGCCTGCCTCAACCTCAGCCTGAACCTTGATCAGCTATAGTGCCATTTTCTCTGTTTCGGCATCATAGCCACCCTGTCCCTCTGACCTCTTGGTCCCAAAGAATGCGAGTGGTGACAGCTTGCACCAAGTTAGCCAGGAGGCACTAGGGTCAATGGAGCATCACTCCTTGTAGGGTTTTCTGGTGAAGATCAAGGTGTCCCGTGCATAGGCGGCTCTAGGCTTTGTGAGGCTGTATAAATTGCATATATTAAGAGCCTTAGCTTTTGTACTATGAATTCACAGTTTCTAGAATTTTCTCTAGCCAATTCTTTAATCAAAGATCATTAAACATCGGGTATTATTATACAGGATTTATGTATGTATGTATATATATATATGTCTGCTCTTACATCATAGTCCCCAGCATTTCCCTATAGGTCATGATTCCCTGAGTCCCTCTTTACATCAGAGTTCAGTGTCCCCCCTTACATAAGAGTTCTCCTTTAAATCAGATTGCCCCCAGCATCTCCTCCTTACATCAGAGTCAACAGAATTCCTCTTAACATTAGAGTCCCCCTCTTAAATCAAATTTCACAGAGCCCCCTTTACATCAGAGTCTCCAGAGTTTCCCCCTTACACTGTAAGAGGGAACTCTGAAGACTCTGATGTAAGAGGAGTTTTGGGAACCCCGATTTAATAAGGAATGCTGGAGACTCTGATGTAAGGAGAGTTCTGGGAACCCTGATTTGAGGGGGAAAGCTGGAGACTCTGGTGTAAAAGGGAACTCTGTGGTCACCAAAGCTCCCCCTTGCATCAGAGTTTCCAGAGACCCCTTTACACTTCCCTTCCTCAGTCCGCCACAGTCTAGGGCACGACAAGTCCCACTGCAGAAGGCTGCCATACCTGAGTCCCCACAGAGGGCACTGTAAATTCCAGTATAGTGCTCTGCTATTCCTCCCTGAGGAATGGAAGCCTGCTATGCTTGGACATGTACTGCTCTCTGTAGAGGACTGAGGAACTACTGCCTGCTATGCTAAGACTTGTAGTGCCCTCTGTGGGGACTAAGGCATGGCAGCCTGCTATTCTGAAACTTGTAGTGCCCTCTGTGAGGGACTGAGGATTCCTCAGTCCTCCACATTCTAGGGCACTATAAGTCCCAGCATAGTGGGCTGTCATTCCTCAGTCCCTCACAGCTGGGGGGAAAAACAACAGAGTTAAACATCTAAAGGAAAACTCCAACCAAAACTACCAATAATGTACAGAGTCCATATGCTATATAATGTCACAGCCCCGCTATCCCTCACCTTCCACCTCGGGTGCTGTCATTGTGTAGGGCAAAGGGCTCCAGCTCCACCATGTTTGGCTTTGATGTCAGATATGCAGGACTGGTACAGCTCCACTCTCTTCCCTGGCAACTGACTCTGGCGTCACGGGGGGCCTCTCCTCCTCCCCCAGCCACCAAGGGGCCCTCTCCTTCTCCCCCAGCCACCCAAGGGCCCTCTCCTTCTTCCCCAGCCACCCAGGGCCCCTCTCCTTTTCCTCCAGCCACTCAGGGGCCCTCTCCTTCAGCCACCCAGGGTCCCTCTCCTTCTCCTCCTCCAGCCACCCAGGGTCCCTCTCCTTCTCCTTCTCCAGCCACCCAGGGGACCTCTCCTTCTCCTCCTCCAACCACCCAGGGGCCCTCTCCTTCTCCCCCAGCCACCCAGGGCCCCTCTCCTTCTCCCCCAGCCACCCAGGGGCCCTCTCCTTCTCCCTCAGTCACCCATGGGCCCTCTCCTTCTCCTTCAGCCTCCCAGGGGCCCTCTCCTCCCTTAGCCACCCAGGTGCCCTCTCCTCCTTCAGCCACCCAGGGGCCCTCTCCTTTCCCCCTAGCCACCCATGGGCCCTCTCCTTTTCCCCTAGCCACCCGGGTGCCCCCTCCTTTTCCCCTCACCACCCAGGTGCCCTCTCCTTTTTCCCTAGCCACCCGGGGGCCCTCTCCTTTTCCCCTAGCCACCCAGGGGCCCTCTCCTTTTCCCCTAGCCACCCAGGGACCCTCTCCTTTTCCCCTAGCCACCTAGGGACCCTCTCCTTTTCCCCTAGCCACCCAGGGACCCTCTCCTTTTCCCTTAGCCACCCAGGAACCCTCTCCTTTTCCCCTAGCCACCCAGGGACCCTCTCCTTTTCCCTTAGCCACCCAGGAACCCTCTCCTTTTCCCCTAGCCACCCAGGGACCCTCTCCTTCTCTTCCAGCCATCCTCTCCTCCCCCAGCCACCCAGGGCCTTCTTCTTCTTCTCCTCCTCCACCAACCATTCTAAGACTCTTCCAACTTCCCTGGGGCTACTCACCCCCTTTGCGTAGTAGACACCACAAATCTATGACCAGCCTGCAGAGTGACAAGTCGGGGCCTGGTTACCTGTATGTTCCTGGGCCAGGGCAGAGCTCTCCTCCCTAAGCAACAACCGATGATAGCAGAGTGAGCTGACTGGGCAGTCACTTCCTACTGATGCAGGTACACGCCCACCGATTCCTCCACATCTTAGGATTACATGATCAGACAGCCAATCCCCAGGCAGAGAAGGCGTGGTAAGTGTCAGCGGACAACAGACACCTGGCAGCCGCAGTGAAGGGACTGCACCACACTGCTGCAACTTTTATATCCGAGGTTTTAAAACAATCTTTTACTTGGGAGATTTCCCTGACTGCGCCCTTCTAAATGTTGTCGCTCCACCACTGGCCGCGAGGCCCCTGTAGGTGCGAGGCCTTAGGCGACCGCCTAATTTGCCTAATTAGAGAGCCGCCTATGGTCCCATGTGATCCCATGTCCCCTGGGAGGGGCATCATATATAACACTTTCTGACTTGCTACAAAGTTACAATGTTGCAGTCTGATCACTGGGGAAGAGAAGATTGAGGAAATGCTTCCTCCTGCCTGTAGAAAACTGTTGACATCATTACAGCCTAGACAAAGTCACTGACTGGGGCTCAAGGAAGGCTTTTTAATGATGTTATATGGTGGTGTTTTTCTGGAAAATTATCCTTTTGCTGTATATTGTGATGTTTTTTAGGAATGTATTAATACTGACATGTAAACTTGTTTGCACATCCACTTTATATGCAGGAATGCTCATGTCTGGCCGCCACGTACCTATAATATTTTTCTAGAGAGCTCCTAATAAAGAGGTCCATGCATTAAACGCAGCCCACGCGGACTAACAGATGTGAAGGAAACACAGTTGTATCGGTTGAATGACTCTCCTGGAAGTTGATCACTGAGAATCTCTGGTCCTTGCTGTGTTACTAATAGCGGACCTCTCACCTGACGGGTTACTAAAATGTTTATTTTAGAAGTTGAAGCGCGGCCTGGGTCAACATTTGACTAAATATTTGCAAATTTTCCGGCCTCTTAAAAATCCATTTTTCACAAGTCAGTTCAACAGATGGAATAAATCGATCTCACCTGCCACAGCCAATCAGGAAAAAGGGCGGCTGGGGAGGGGAGGGGGGGATACCTGAGATTCCCTCCAATGTTCCCGTCGTCTGCCAGAACCTCATACATCACTGAGAGCTCTGAAATTAGGCAGCCGGAGAATACTCAGAGGCCTTGTCTTCTGTAACACCTGATTTCACCTCTGCGAGGCTGGAGCCCCTCATATCTCAGACTGTCGGCACTCCCATTCATACAGTTTATTCAGTACGTGATTTTTTTTTTTTTTTTGCATTTTTGTTATCATAAGGAATTTAATGTACAATCAGAGATTAAATTCTGTCTTTTCTTGCACTAATTGCATAGGTTTAAAAGGCAAGTTCACTAAAAATAAATAATATAAATACATTTATAAATTTATAAATAAATAATAATATAATACAATTTCTGCATTCTGTGGACATTAGAGATTTGCCTCACATAATAGTCTTCTGTCCCTTTTCTGGATAGACCAGCCTCGGGGGGGGGGGGGGTTTGGTAAGGGGTTCCCCTCAAAATTTATGTTTATCTGGTATGGGGGGGGCCTCCTCATGCTGTTTTTTTTTTTTTTGGTTTTTCTTTTCTGGCAATTCCTTTGCTTACATTCAGCTGTCAGCAGTATAAAAATGTTTTTTTTTTTAAATACCAATACGCGTATATTGATTGGTTTTATGCGAACGTTATAGCGTCTACAAACTCTGCTATATATATTTATGGAATTTTTTTGCATTTTTGTTATCATAAGGAATTTAATGTACAATCAGAGATTACATTTTGTCTTTTCTTGCACTAATAAAGGCAAGTTCACAAAAAATAAATAATGTAAATATATACATTTACAAATAAATAATACATTTATAAATGTATAAATAAATAATAATAATATAATACATCTTCTGCATTCTGTGGACATTAGAGATTTGCCTCACATAATAGTCTTCTGTCCCTTTGCTGGATAGACCAGCCTTGGGGGGGGGGGGGGTTTGGTAAGGAGTTCCCCTCAAAATTTATGTTTATCTGGTATGGGGGGACCCCATGCTGTTTTTTTTTTTTGCATTTTTGCATTTTTGTTATCATAAGGAATTTAATGTACAATCAGAGATTAAATTTTGTCTCTTCTTGCACTAATTGCATAGGTTTAAAAGGCAAGTTCACTAAAAATAAATAATATAAATATATAAATTTACAAATAAATAATAATATAATTCATTTTCTGCATTCTGTGGACATTAGAGATTTGCCTCACATAATAGTCTTCTGTCCCTTTGCTGGATAGACCAGCCTCGGGGGGGGGGGGGGTTTGGTAAGGGGTTCTCCTCAAAATTTATGTTTATTTGGTATGGGGGGACCCCATGCTGTTTTTTTTTTTTTTCTGGCAATTCCGTTGCTTACATTCAGCTGTCAGCAGTATAAATAAAAAAAATAAAAAAAATCCCAATACGCGTATATTGATTGGTTTTATGCAAACGTTATTATAGCGTCTACAAACTCTGCTATATATATTTATGGAATTTTTATTTTTGTTTTTTACCAAGAATATGTAGCAGAAGACATATTGGCTTACATTTATGAAGCAATTTGATTTTTAAGAACTTTTTATTGGATATGTTTTATAGCAGAAATAAAAAAAAAACAACATTTTTAGCATTCAGTGGACATTAGAGCATTGCCCCACATAATAGATTTCTGTCCCTTTGCTGGATAGATAGCGGGGGGGGGGGGTTCTTTGTGGGGTTCCCTCAAAATCCATACCAGATCCAAAGGGCCCGTTAAGATTTGGGGGGGGGGGGGGGGAAGTCCCCCCCCCCCAATCCTTAACAGGCCCTTTGGGTCATTCTTTTTTTTTTTTGTTAATTATTTTGGGTACATTCAGCAGTATATATATATAAAAAAAATACATATTCCATAAAAATATAGCATAGTTTGTAGATGCTATAACGTTTACGTAAAATCAATCAATATACACGTATTGGGATTTTTTATTTTTTTTTTTATATTTATGGAATTTTTTTTTTTTACCAAGAATATGAAGAATTTTTTTTACCAACAATATGTAGCAGAAGACATATTGGCTTACATTTATGAAGATTTTTGATTTTTAAAAAATAATTTTTTGGATACGTTTTATAGCAGAAAGTAAAAAAGTAAAACAAATTTTTAGCATTCAGTGGACATTAGAGAATTGCCCCAAATAATAGATTTCTGTCTCTTTGCTGATAGATCAGCCCGGGGGGGTTCCCCTCAGAATCCGAACAAGACCCAAAGGGCCTGTTAAGGATTGGGGGGGGGGGAGGTCCCATGCTGTTTTTTTTTTTTGTTATTTTTTCTTTTCCGGTAACCCTTTTGCTTACATTGAGCTGTCAGCAGTATATAAAATAAAAATGAATAAAAATTCCATAAATATATAGCATAGTTTGGTTTTACGAGGACGTTATAGCGTCTACAATCACTATACACGGATTTTGATTTTTTTATTTTTTACCAGGAATATGTAGCAGAAGACATATTGGCTTGCATTGATGAAGAAATTAGAATTTTACATTTTTTTTATTGGATATGTTTTATAGCAGAAAGTAAAAAGTCGGAATTGACGAAACGTGTCGGGACGTGGCTACACGGCAAACCGGACTGTCAATTTGAGGAGCGGAGGACGGTGCCCGAGGTTCCTGTACCAGTGTGGAGGTGGTGAGGACCGGAGAAACGTTCCATATCCCCTTATTTAACACCAATGTGCTTTTCTTTTACCAATTTTGTAAGTGCAATGGAAGAAGGGTTTTTATGCTTTAATACATAGCTTTGCTGAACGTTATCACACTAGTGGAGGTTTTCTTTTCTTATATGACTACATTGGAGTAGTGTGGAGGAGGATATTTAAAGATTGCCTACTAACCCAGAAGAGACTGGTGAGATTTAACCTTAAAAGCGCGTTTGCCCACACCATGAGAATGGGGGGCAACAATCTCGGGTAAGTGACCAACCGATGAGAGTGGTTGTTCACATTGGTGGTGGATATCAAGGTGATCTGTATAATTCACGGGAGTCAGAAGTTTATTGCTGATTTCATGGAACCTAGAACACTGAGAGGATCCCATCCAGGAGCACCTTTTGTCACAAAATTTATTTTGAACATTTTTTGGGATTTAATGAACTTTCACTGTTTATATTTAATTTTGCATTTTTTTGGCTATATCAAAGATATTCATTTATTTATTTAGATGCACGATTATTTCCATTTTTTTACGCAGCTTGGTGCTGTAATTTCATTAATATATACACTTTTAGTTGATTTTGTTTAGATAAGCTGCAGCAATACTACTGAACTAATCACGGTATGAGCCCGCTACTCCAACTAGTATGTTTGGAGTTTTAATATCATTATTATTTCATGGTATTAGCGCGAGGGATTATTTATTAATTCAGAAAGTAAAAAATGTATAGATTTTTTTTCTAACTTTTTGGTCTTTTGTCATGCCTTGCATGACAGGGCAATTGTCAGCCAGAAAAAATGCAGTTCCATATCGCAAAAAAAATGGCCTGGTCATAAAGGGGGGTAAATCTTCTGAAACTGAAGTGGTTATTGCCACAAGGTTTTTTGCATTCTATGCATGAGGGTAAAAAAAAAAAAAAAAAACCTTCTGTGTGCAGCAGCAGCCCCAGCACTTACCTGAGTTCCCTCTCTATCCAGCGGTGTCCACAAGAGTCTTGCCTATCCGGGGACTGGCACTCCTGATTGTCTTTTATCAGCTGCGGGAGCCATTGACTCAATTACAGCCAGTGAGCCAATCAGGAGATGGAGGGGGCGGGGCCAAGTTATGGCTCTGTGTGTGAATGGACACCCAGAGCCGCGACTCGGGAGTGCACCTGCTTGGGTGCCCCCAGAGTAAGCTGCATGCTGTGGGGGAACCTGGCAGGAGGGAGGAGCCAGGAGCTCCAGAGTGGGGCTGGAGGAGAGGAGGATCCGGGCCGCTCTGTGCAAAACAATTACACAGAGCAGGTAAGTATACAATGTTTAATATTAACCACTTGCGGACTGCCCACCGCATTTTTACTGGCTCGGCTGCGCTAATCGATGTAGGGGTACGTCAGTCAGCTGTGATTACAACAGTTGACCGTTCTTCTCTTTCAGCGGGGAGCGATCACGGGTGCCCGGCGGCAATCGCGGCTGCTGGTCCAGTGGATCGCCATTCCTGCTGCCTAGTGGGGGCATGAGCGTGGCGGCACCCCCACTAGGCAGCGTGGATGCCGATCCACAGGACCAGCGGGCATGATTGCCGCTGGACACCCACGATCGTTCCCCGCTGAAAGGAAAGAACGGTCAGCTGTTGTAAACACAGCTGACCATTCTTCTCCCTGGAATGATCACAGAGGTCATGTGATCCTTCTATATAGGAACACAGGTCTCTATGATCATTTCACAAGTCCCTCCCCCCACAGTTAGAAAACACTCCCCTAGGCTCACAATTAACCCTTTGATCACCACTAAGTTAACCCCTTCCCTGCCAGTGTCATTATTACAGTAACAGTGCATATTTTTAGCACTGATTACTGTAGTAAAGTCACTGGTCCCCGCAAAAGTGTCAAAATTGTCAGGGGTCCTATCTGTCCGCCGCAATGTCGCAGTCCCGCTAAAAATTTGCAGATCGCCGCCATTACTAGTTAAAAAAAAAAAAATTATATAAATCTTTCTCGTAGTTTGTAGATGCAATAACTTTTACGCAAACCAATCAAAATACGCTTATTGCAATTTTTTTTAACAAAAATATGTAGCAGAAAACAAATTGGCCTAAAAGGATGAAAAATTTAGATTTTTTTTTTTTTGGGAATGTTATATAGCAGAATAAAAAAAACATATCGTTTTTTTTTTCTTTTTTCAATATTTGTCGCTTTTTTTGTTTATAGCGCAAAAAAAAAAAAATCGCACAGGTGATCAAATACCACCAAAAGAAAGCTCTTGTGAAAAGAAATTGTTGGAAAAAAGGACCGTTTTATTTAGGTACAGTGTCGCACGATTGTGCAATTTTCCGTTAACCACTTGCTGACCGGTCACGTGGACCCTACTGCGGCAAAGTGGCTCAATATCGTCCAGCGACGTAGACCTACGTCGCTGGACTCCTCCCCTTGTGGGCGGCGCACGCGCGCCACCGGAGGCTCGCTCCTGCTGTATCCAATCACAGCGGGAGTCAGGCCAGGGGAGGAGAGGCGGTGATCACCGCCGCTCTTCCCCGATCGTCGGGGACAGAGTGTGGAGATCCGCCCACTTGTGTAAACAAAGCGGGCGGATCTCCTAAGTGACAAACAGTGACAGATTGCAGGGTTTAGCATAGCTGAACCCTCGATCTGTCCCTGTGTCACTCAGTCCCCTCCCCCCACACACGTCAGTAAGCACCAGGCATACATTAACCCCTTGATCACCAATAAAAGTTAACCCCTTCCCTCCCAGTGTCATTTTTACAGTAACAGTGCATATTTTTAGCACTGATTACTGTAGTAATGTCACTGGTACCCCCAAAAGTGTCAAAAATGTCAGTCAAGGGTCCGATCTGTCCGCCGCAATGTCGCAGTCCCGCAAAAAAAATCGCAGATCGCCGCCATTACTAGTTAAAGAAAAAAAAAACAATAAAAATTACATAAATTTCCCGTAGTTAGTAGAAGCTATAACTTTTGCGCAAACCAATCAAAATACGCTTATTGCAACTTTTTTTACCAAAAATATGTAGCAGAAAACAAATTGGCCTAAAATGTTAAAAAAATTTAGATTTTTACATATTTTTTTGGGGGGGGGAATTTCATATAAAAAAATGTGAAAAATATTGTTATTTTTTCAAAATTGTCGCTCTTTTTTTGTTTATAGCGCAAAAAGTAAAAATCGCACGGGTGATCAAATACCCCCAAAAGAAAGCTCTGTTTGTGGGGAAAAAAAGGACATCAATTTAATTTGGGTACATCATCGCACGACCGTTAAAGTAACGCAGTGCCAAATCGCAAAATATGGCCTGGTCAGGAATGGGGTAAAATCTTCTGTTCTTAAAGCGGTTAAAAATACGCTCATTGAGAATTTTTTTGTCAAAGACATGTAGCTAAATACATTTTGGCCTAAATATATGACAAAAATTGAATATATTGTATATTTTTTAACTGTCAAAGTAGAAAAATATTGTTGTTTTTTTCAAAATTGTTGCATTTTTTTTATTAATATCACAAAAAATGAAAATTGTACAGGTGAGCAAATACCACCAAAGGAAAGCTCTGTTTGTGGGAAAAAAAGGACGTAAATTTTGTTTGGATACGGCGTTGTATGACCGCGCAATTGTCAGTTAAAGTCGCATAGTGCCGAATCACAAAAAGTGGCCTGGACGTAGGACAGCAAAATCCTCCGGTGGTAAAGTGGTTAAAGTAACGCAGTACCGAATCGCAAAACATGGCCAGGTCATTAAGGGGGCAAATCCTTCCGGTCCAGAACTGGTTAAAAAAAAAAAAAAAGGTTTTATTATTATCGCTTTAATTTGCATCTTTTATATCTGCCCAGAGTTCAGCTTTAATAAAATATCAATAACTAAATTTGTCTCAGGTCCAATGGTAAGAGATTTCTGGGAGATGAATAATGGAGCTTTTATTCAATGCAAAGTTCTGTATATTATTCTCAGGCTTTCAATAAAGGATGACATAGGAATTTGGGATTTCAGAAAATGATGAAAACCAGCTGGGGGCCAAACACAGACAACATGTTGTCTTTATGAAGCCCCGTCTCCAGCACTCCCCACTGGAATCAGCGGGCCAAGTTTAGGGTGGTCAATCCTATCAGCAAGCGCTTGATGAAAAAAAAACAGGTAAAAAAAACATATTTTTCAATTGGTAAAATCTGCTGCAGAGTACACAATGGTGGATTGTTTTTTGTTGTGAAAATATGACCAAACAGATTTATTTGTAGCAAAAAGAGTGGAGATCAATGTTCCTTTCAACATTTCAGTTTAAATTAAAATATTTATAAAAAGCTGTCTACATTTTTGCAAAGTTTGTTGCATGTGGGCTGAACTCCTAAATCAGTCCTGCATCAAAGATGCCGAATTGTGACCTCAGTATTGGGCAGTGATGACAGTTGTGGGCGGCTGATCCCTTTGACTGTGGAGTCTAGGAGCTCTCCCTCCAAAAAATACTAGATTTTGGGGGGGAATAGCAAAGAAAAAATATATATAATATAGCGTATATAATTGCTACACAAATTCTCTTTTCTTCTCAATCTGCAGCAATGTAATATTCTGTGCAATATGGCAGCCTGGAGGTCTTCTGTATACAGATGGTGTAAGAAACACCACCCCAGATTTGTTATTTATTGCTTGTGTAGTGCCAGAAGTCTGCACTACTATTATACAGGATTTGTATAGCGCCAACAGTTTACAATGTAGGGGGGGGGGGGCAGTACAATTAAAATACAGTTCAGACGGGAGGCTTGTGGAGCTTACAATCTAAAGGAAGGGGGAGATGGTACAAAAAGTAATAGTTGAAGGGAATGATCTGATGGAGGTGGCTCTGGTACGGTTCTTAGGTGGAGGTAGGCTTCCCTGAACAAAGGCGGACAGGATAGGGGCTGACCAGACATATTGGGACAGGGAGTTCCAGTGGATGGGAGAGGCTCTGGAGAAGTCCTGGGGGCAAGCATGGGAGGAGGAGACTAGGGAACTAGAGAACAGGAGGTCTTGGGAGGAGCGGAGAGGACGGTTTGGGTGATATCTGCAGATGAGCTTGGTGATGTAGATGGGGGCAATGTTGTGGATGGCCTTGTACTGTATGTAGTGGTTAGTATTTTTAATTTTATACGGTGGGGTAGTGGAAGCCAGTGAAGGGATTGGCAGAGAGAAGCAGCAGTCACAGATTGGCTAGAAAGGTGTATTAGTCTAGCAGCAGCAGTCATAATAGACTGAAGGGGGGGGGGGGGTAGCTTGTGTAAAATGTAGGCCAGTGAGGAGCAGTGGCGGCCCGTCCATATGGGGCGCAGGGGCGCCACTCCCCTAAACTATGCGCCCAGACCCTAATCTACAAGCAGGGCACCGGAAGCATGAATTTCAATGGGGTGTTTTACAGACAGCCTGAATATTTATGGAACTCCAACCAATCCCTGGGGAAGTGTTCCCAGAAGGTGGAGGGAGAGCCCATAAGTAATCTGAGGCATGGCAGCAGAGTGCAGTGTTCCTGAGTCTAGTCATTCAGGAGAAGACCCCTGTGCAGGGGCTCCGGCCCTAGAAAAGGAAAGCTAAAGGAGCTAGTGTGAAGACATCGAAGTCCCAGATAGGGTTATGAATGAAACCAAAATGCTCACATATATACAGAACAACAGGTATTTAAGGGGATTATACGGTGCACCAAAGATAGAAAGAAATACTTTCAAATATAATATATTTGATACATGATTAAAATAAAATCATTAAAACTATGTTACACATGTCAGTTATATGGTCACAAGGTATGTTGTCATGGTCATGGTGTAGTGTCTGGTCCCAACATGTTTCGCCAGAATTGGTTTCTTCAGGGGATTTAAAGATCACTACTAGTTAACAGACTCAGAGCAGCCCCCAAGGAGCACCAGCACCAGCAGGGAGAGTGGAGGGCGACCTACAAACTTTTAGTGTTCGATATCAGCATTTCCATCCCTGAGGTTGGTTGCCCCTGCTAAATCCAGGCACCCTCGGTTTAACCCAAAGTAAAATCCTGGTCTATATGTGTCTCCTGTGGCCATACGGCGCCCCCTCCCTTAATGGGGCGGACGGTAGAGCTGGTGCTCCTTGGTGTACCAAAAGATATACTTTGCGCTCACCCAAACTAATATATACATGAATATATTAAAATGCTGCAACTAATGGAGAGTCTAAGTGCCCATTCACACTACCGTGACTTCTCAGGCGACTGGTCAGCCTGACATGTCGCGGTCCATGCAGTGCTATGGGAACCGTTCTAATAGGAACGACTCAAGTTGCTCCAACTTAGAAAGTAGTTCCTGTACTACTTCGGGGCGACATCGGAGCAACTTGCATTGACCTTCATTATATTAAGTCCGTGCAAGTCGCGCCGAAGTCGCGGTGCACGCGACTTCACAGGTCGCCCCCGAAGTCGTGCCGCGCTAGTGTGAATCGGCACTCAATACTCTAAATACTCAACTTCAAAAATCTGTGTAAACATAAAAGTGCGCAACCCAAAAATATTAAATTAATTGCTACGTGTTACAGAGAATATGGAAAGTCCATACACATACATAAATCACAATATAAAGAAAAGTCCAATTATAGTGCTCTTATGAAGGTGAAAAACTGATTCACAATAACACCGGTGCTTCAGATTGTGCTTTGCTCCAACACAGATCACTGCACGCCTCTTACCAGAAGAGTTGGATTCCAAATTAAAATGTGCTCCTTGGTGGCTGCTCTGAGTCTGTTGAATAGTAGTGATCTTTAAATCCCCTGAAGAAGCCAATTCTGGTGAAACATGTTAGGATCAGACACTACACCATGACCATCTGTTCAACATACCTGTTATGACCATATAACTGGTATGGGTAATATAATATTAATGTTTTTTTTTTTTTAATCATGTATCAAATAAACAATGTAAGTTTTATATTTTGAAGTATTTCTTTCTATCTTTGTGGCACCGTATATTCCCCTCAAATACCTGTTGCTCTGTATACATTATTACAGGTATGAGGTGCCTAAAACAGTGCTGTCACCTAGCCGCAACACCACGAAATCCCAAAATGCTCACATCTAAATATCTGCACCAATTATAACTCACCCATGGGAGCAGCTCATACATGATCCCATGACTGGCAAAGTGGTCTCATGTAATACTATAATACTACTATATGAAAAATAATTTATTTTACATGGATGATGTAAGCTATACTACTAAACCTTAAAGTGTCACTAAACCCACATCATAAGAATCTATTAATAAATGGTGTATTGCATGCTATTCATACTCACTCAGTCACAATGAGATTTGTTTTCTGTTGTCAGAGAAGTCTGGTCCATAGGATAGATGGAGTTCCTCAGCGTGTGCATATACGCATGCGCAGACCAGCAACTGGTGAAGCAGACGTTCTTGTTCGTGGGTTAGGGAGCACGCCTAGGCGTACGCGCACTCGTGCATTAATGCGCGCATTTGTCACTAATGATGGCGCCAGGCTGGCTATTTAAACTGGCCTTCTGCATGGACTCATTGCTGTTTTGGTCTGCAGCTTCTGTGTATTGTTCCTGAATCTGTGTGACCTCTGATCTTGATCCTGCTCAACCCTAACCTGTGATTGTCTGCTTCATACCCTGGCCCCAGCTTGTCTACTGGATTTCGCTTCTGCCTTCTGATCCTGCCTTACTAATCTCCTGGTACCAACTTGACTTGTGACCCAACCATCCTGCTGTCTACCGTCTATGTCCATCTGCTCGACCAGTACCGGCCCGGCTTGTCTGACCCTGCATCCTGCTCATCCGGCCTGCTACAACTTTCAGCCAAGCAAGTCTTGCTTCCAGCTGCCTTCTACCAGCCTGTTCGCTACTACATCTCCCTGCTGACTGCGGCCACGCAAACTACTGGACTGATTACAGGCACTCCTATGTCACCGTGCTCCTGTGGCTGCTGTCTCCCTATCAGTGGTCCTCGAGCCAGAGTTGTACGAGAGGCCCTCCTCGTCAGGCTCACTGACCAGGTATGTGACATCTGTATTCTGTAAACAAACCTGATTGATCCTACTGCTCTCTAGCTCCCCCTTCTGTCCATGTCCCCAATTCAGCTATGAATCTTGCAGCTGTGGTGGCCACTGTGCACATGCTCAGTTTTCAGTGAGTTTCAGTGTTGAGCATTTCCTCCCTATCACATCTGAGCAGCCCATGTGACTATAGAGTCACTTGTGGGCCGATACACAGTAGTAAATGCCAGCCCACTCCCTCTATCCTCCTCCATGCCCACTAACCAGCTAAAGACAATGGGGGTGGGATATTACATGTAGGGTAATGGAGGCTTCACCTCCCTCTTATTCTAAGACGCAGGCTGGAGGGGTGTGAAACAGCCTGTACCTGGCAGAAATCCACGCACGCCATGGTATTGCCAAAAGTAATAAAAATGTGATTTCAAATATATATTTTTATGATAATTTAAAAAATGTTATTGACATGAATTGTTTCTTTTTACTCTGTATTCAAAGCCTGTTTTTTTCTTTGCTAATGAACATGTGACCAGCAGCAGAGGACTAGAAGCTCCTCCTGCTTATGTTTCCCTGCAGACATGCTGGGAAAGAGCTGGGTCAGGGGACAGCTGTATATCGATTAGGAAAAAGATACTTAGATGTTTTTTTTTTTTTTTATTAAAATCATTACAGTGCCATCATCCACATACAGAAATAGAAGGGACAATGTAAATTAAACAGTGTGTGTCTAGTACCACTTTAAATGCACTCCAAGGAGTAATGTGACAATGGAAGGAGTAATGTGACAATGGAAGGAGTAAGGTCACAATGGAAGGAGTAAGTTGACAATGGACAGAGTAAGGTAACAATGGAGGCAGTAAGGTGAAAATTGAAGGAGTAAAGTGACAATGGAAGGAGAAAGGTGAGAAAGAAAGGAGTAAGGTGACAATATCGGGAGTCACAATGAAAGAAGTAATGCCTAGTACACACGGGCCGAATGTAGGGAGACATCGGCCGGTTCAATATAAACCGGCCCACATTCGGCCTGTGTGTATGTCAGCCGGTCCAACAGCAGCTGGCTGTTTGGCTTGCTTCTGTCGGATGAGCATGCTGGAAATCCAGCAGCTGATCGGCTTCTGTTCATCACTCTAGCACTCTCAGCCAATGGCTGAGAGCACTGATTTAAGTGCTCTGGCCAGGAGGGGGGCTGCCCTTTTGTCAGAACACAACAGCTCAGTGGGGAAGATTGCTGTACTAATGTTAAATCATTAGTACATTGGCTCCGACCAGAGCTGCCAGTTAGTGTGTACCAGGCATAAGGTCACAATGAAAGGAGTAAGGTGACAATAGAAGGAGTAAGGTGACAATGGAAAGATTAAGGCCGCAATGGAAGGAGTAAGCTCGCAATGGAAAGAGAAAAGCCACAATGGAAGGAGTAAGGCCGCAATGGAAGGAGTAAGGCTGCAATGGAAGGAGAAAAGCCACAATGGAAGGAGTAAGGCCGCAATGGAAGGAGTAAGGCCGCAACGGAAGGAGTAAGGCCGCAATGGAAGGAGAAAAGCCACAATGGAAGGAGTAAGGCCGCAATGGAAGGAGAAAAGCCACAATGGAAAGGAGTAAGGCCGCAATGGAAGGAGAAAAGACACAATGGAAGGATTTAGGCCACAATGGAAGGAAAAAAGCCACAATGGAATAAGTAAGGCAGTAATGGAAGGAGTAAGGCTGCAATGGAAGGAGAAAAGCCACAATGGAAGGAGTAAGGCCACAATGGAAGGAGAAAAGCCACAATGCAAGGAGTAAGGCTGCAATGGAAGGAGAAAAGCCACAATGGAAGGAGTAAGGCCGCAATGGAAGGAGTAGGCCGCAATGGAAGGAGTAAGGCCGCAATGGAAGGAGAAAAGCCGCAATGGAATGAGTAAGGCCGCAATGGAAGGAGAAAAGCCACAATGGAAGGAGAAAAGCCACAATGGAAGGAGTAAGGCTGCAATTAGAAGGAGAAAAGCCACAATGGAAGGAGAAAAGCCACAATGGAAGGAGTAAGGCTGCAATGGAAGGAGAAAAGCCACAATGGAATGAGTAAGGCAGTAATGGAAGGAGTAAGGCTGCAATGGAAGGAGAAAAGCCACAATGGAAGGAGTAAGGCCGCAATGGAAGGAGAAAAGCCACAATGGAAGGAGAAAAGCCACAATGGAAGGAGTAAGGCCGCAATGGAAGGAGAAAAGCCACAATGGAAGGAGTAAGGCCGCAATGGAAGGAGAAAAGCCACAATGGAATGAGTAAGGCAGTAATGGAAGGAGTAAGGCTGCAATGGAAGGAGAAAAGCCACAATGGAAGGAGTAAAGCCACAATGGAAGGAGTAAGGCCGCAATGGAAGGAGAAAAGCCGTAATGGAAGGAGTAGGGCTGCAATGGATGGAGTAAGGCTGCAATGGAAGGAGAAAAGCCACAATGGAAGGAGTAAGGATGCAATGGATGGAGAAAAGCCACAATGGAAGGAGTAAAGCCACAATTTGAAGGAGTAGGCTCACAAGTCAAACGCCTCAGTCAGCAATGGCATTCTATTCTCAGAGGCTTTCATGGACATATGTAGAGAGATCTTTCCTGCACTGTGGTCTTGTCCTGAGTCTGAACTCTACTTGCAGACAGCCCTAAGGCATGACAGAGTCCGTGCCCTCCAAATTCCAGGAGAAGTCTCACATTTCCTGGAGATCCTCATCTGAAATAAGATCTTAACCTTCTTACAGACCTCTATGATATTCTCAGAGACGCTTATCCCAACAATACAAGGTTGAACTGGGTGGCCATAAAAATGACAGTTTAAAAGTCTCTCCGGAGAGCCAAACAAACAATAATAAACTCCAAATTTATGGCTGTGATCTCTGAAAGTCTGCAGGGACTGAAACCTTTCCTGGTTTTATACCTTCATTATCCAAAGCTGGGGCTTCCGGCTTTAGCCATTCAGAATGACTTCAAGGCCTGGTAATAGGAGGATTGGCTCAGCGTGTGACCTATGTTAGGGGATCATGTTGTCAGCCTTCCATATCCACCATAATAAGTCAAACAGAGATCAAGCCATGACACATCAAATCCTCATGGCCCTTTATACCTCCTCGGGCAAAGTATCCACCACCATGCTCTCCAACTGGCCTTATCAAGGCTTTCTTATTTTGCCGGATGAATGAATGTTTTAACCTTTTTATTTTCATCCCTGTTCATGTAACAATGAAAAATATTCCTGTATATATCTGTTCAAAGTAAATTTATCCCTGACCCAGATAGATCAGGAAAAGAGAGAACCCGGAGAAAGACTTCTGTGCAATCGCATAAACATTTTTATCAGGACTGAAAAGCACATTAGAGGCACGTTAGGAATTACGACCTCCTTGATGTGCAAGATATAAAAAAATACTGATATTTCTGGAAATACATATAATGAATCAATATTTTATGGCACCAAAATACAAATTCAGTGTGGGATAAACTGTTCCTTGCTACATTCACTCTAATAAACAGGATTTTTGAAATCTGGGGTACATGTTCCCTGTTAGAGGTTTGTCTTCATTTTCATGCATGGCCTTGGAGAGGATGCTGTAAATGGCTCATTTACACATGGGGTAGCCCTGTCAAGAGAGATTTGCTGTGGATTACTTTTCAGAGGGTGTTTGACAGGCAGTGAGGAGGCAGGCAGTTATGTTGGCTCCTCACTTTCTGCTTTAACCCCTAAAAGCCCGCAATACTGAGCCGCAACCGCATGCGTTCATTCACTTGTGTTCAGTGGGTGGTACTGCCACACTTACAGAAGCATCTCAAAATTATTTGAATATCATCAAAAGTTAATTTATTTCAGTAATTTAATTTAAAAAGTGAAACTCATATTTTATATACAGTAGCTGCGTTACATACAGAGTGATATATTTCACATATTTCTTTCTATTCATTTGGATGATTATGGCTTACAGCTAGTGACAACCCAAAATTCAGTACCTCAGAAAATCAGAATATTACAAAAGACCATAATATATACTATATATATTACATAAGAACCAATAGAAGAAAAAAAAAAAAGGATTTTTAATACAGAAATGTTGGCTTAGTGAAAAGTCTCATCTTCAAGCAGCGGCCTGGCCGCATTCTCAAGTTAGAAGTCCTCAACATTGTGAATAGTTAACAGTTGGAGTATCCCACTCATCCCTTCTCCTATCCCAATATAAAATAAAACCACAAAACAATAACCCCTGGACTGATTATTGACTGTGCCAAGAACTTAAAGTGTTAAGTTTCTGCAAACAGTTGCTACGGGTAACCCAGGGGAAATACTAAAATGTAATATCCAGCAGTCCTTTAGGGGGCAGAGCTACACTTTATTTCAATAAAAAGCCAATAGGAGAACCACTCACAATGTTGGTGATCTTTAAATCCCTGTGTACAATGTAATATCACTTTTAAAATACATAAAAATGCCCCCTTAATGCCTGGGCATCTGCATTAGCTTCCTGGGCAATCTCTGGCTGTCACTTCTGGTCTAGCGTAATGATGTCACGATGCTCCGTCCAAACGCGATTCATCACATCCGCCTGTGACCTCCTCATGAGTATCAGGAGCCATCTACTGCAGTTGGTTGTGGGTCAGTTGCGACGTAGCCCCATTTACTTGAATGAGTCATATTCAACAGGTAGGTACTGCCACTGAACGTGACAAAAGAAAATATTTTTGTTGAGCCACAATGCACGTAGTTGTGAAGCAGTTGCGGTGTTCCCCCATTCACTTGAATGGGGTCACTTTTGGTCGGCTTTACTGTCCACTGAACACAACGGGGGCAGGGCCAGGACAAGGGGTGGGCAGGCGGGGGTAGTTGCCATGAGCACAGTAAAGCAAAGGGGACAAAATGGATGCAGGGTGGTACACCAATTCTACCACATGTATTAATAGTGGAGAAGGGGGTGCAATTTTGGTCCTTACCCTGGGTGCTGGACAACCCTTTCCTGGTACTGAATTTGAGGATCATTTTTGGTGAATCACAATTTGCTGCAGCGGGATATGTATACCCCTGTGCGGCTGCCTTTTCAGCTGTTGCACTCATCCCGCAGAAACCGGCTGTTTAGGTTCCTAGGGTCTTTTCCCTTAGTTGCACCCACAGTCAGGTATACAGTCACAGTCACTGCTTTGGCTCAATGAACAGTCTAGGGGATGCTTTTCTGATACTTTGTTGCAGAACTTTAACTTAGATAAGAGTAGGGTGACGGTGGGATATTCCAGTCTAGTAGCAACTTGAGGACACTAATTGCTCCGACTTAGAAAAAGGGTCCTGTACTACTTTGGGGCGACCTGGAGGCGACTTGCATTGACTTCAATTATATGAAGTCCGTGCAAGTCGCGCCGCGACCGCGACTTCACAGGTCGCCCCACCAAGTCGTGTCTCCGCAGTCTGAACGGGGTCTAAAGCAGCAGACTTTGTGAAAAATAATATTTGTGTCATTCTCAAAACATTTGGCCACGGCTGTACTTATTTTTGGAAGGTGCAAGAAATGCTGAGAACCTCTGCTAGGCTTTTATTGTTGTGTTTGATCCTCAATTTCTGAACTGAGAAAACCTGACAGAACTTTTAACTTACCCCCCTTGTTCCCTATCCTACAATTAATAAAAAGTTTTGGCTTGAGTTTGCAACGTTCAAGACTTGATGGATTCCCGAGCGGCGCAGCGAAGAAGGCCTGATGTGAGAGGGCTGGAAGAGTTAGTCTTGGTTCAAAACAAGTTTAAAAAATGACCTTTTCTCTATAAGAAAATGAGAGCCGTGGAAAATCTCCCGGGCTCGGAGAAAGACGTGAACCTCTGACTCTCAGGTGTGGGCAGGATAATGCATCCGTCTAGAGCCGGAACATTCCTGTAGACTCGGCCCTGTCATTAGGCCTGCTGCTTAATAGAACCATTACAGAGAGGCTTGCTGGAGCAGAGAAGATTTGTGTGCAATTTGCTCCAGCCAAGGGTAATGAGAGCGTCCATTAGACCCTCGTCATTCCTTACACCTGACTGTTCCACAACAGAGGTTGCAATTTTCCAGGAAGCCGGGGACATTTAGAAATTAAATTTCTAATCGTGTCGATTTTTGGACATTCATATATGTACATTATCTCCACAATGTTAACTCCTTCGCTGACCCGGGGAAAGGCTTTATGTAAATCCACCTCTCATCGTAAAACCATCTAAAAGGGACAATTTGTAGAAACCAATTCACTTATTTAAAGAACCTCTAACATTTTTCTGTTTTTAGTTTCCTAAAATAGAACTGAACGCAATCAATCAAACCTCACATAGGATTTAAGGCTGACCTCCCGTCTTCTCTTCAGTCTTTTAGAGGGGGGAGGACTTGTGCTAGAAGGGGGGGGGGATGGATTTGAAATCCCCCACCCCCACCTTCTAGCACAAATCCTTTCCCCTCCTAAAGAGTCCCCCTTCACATATTTGCCCCCCCCCCACCTTCTAGCACAAGTCCACTCCACTCCCAACACACCCCCAGCATATATCTGAGCCCCCCCCCCCCACATCCCACCCTCTAGCACAAGTCCACTCTCCTCCCAACACACCCCCAGCACATATCTAACCTCCCTTCCACCCCACCTTCTAGCACAAATCCTTTCCCCTCCAAAAGAGTCCCCCTTCACATATTTGCCCCCCCCCCCACCTTCTAGCACAAGTCCACTCCACTCCCAACACACCCCCAGCATATATCTGAGCCCCCCCCCACATCCCACCCTCTAGCACAAGTCCACTCCCCTCCCAACACACCCCCAGCACATATCTAACCTCCCTTCCACCCCACCTTCTAGCACAAATCCTTTCCCCTCCTAAAGAGTCCCCCTTCACATATTTGCCCCCCCCCACCTTCTAGCACAAGTCCACTCGACTCCCAACACACCCCCAGCATATATCTGAGCCCCCCCCCCCCACATCCCACCCTCTAGCACAAGTCCACTCCCCTCCCAACACACCCCCAGCACATATCTAACCTCCCTTCCACCCCACCTTCTAGCACAAATCCTTTCCCCTCCTAAAGAGTCCCCCTTCACATATTTGCCCCCCCCCCCCACCTTCTAGCACATATCTGACCCCCCCCCACATCCCACCTTTTAGCACAAGTCCTCTCCCCTCCCAGATCACTCCCAGCACATATCTAACCTCCCCTCCACCCCACTTTCTAGCACAAGTCCTCTTTCTTCCCAAAGTGCCCCTCCAGCATATATCCAAAGCCTGTATTTTGTTTACACATGCTCTTTAAGCCCCTCCCACTGTGAAATTCGACCACAGCCATTTTTTTTTGCCATAGCGCGCATAGTGTGCCGAAGATCTCTTCCTCCCTCAAGTGTCCCTCATTCCCAAGTTTGAAAGTTGGGAGGTATGCATACCTCCTTTAAATAACTCCTCCTAAGAGCCAGATCACCACTTGTATCAGGACTGAGGGTTCTCGAGAGGAGTACTGTGATGTTTTTAGGAAGCTTTGTACAGCACTTTGCCAGCTCCTCCTTGATTTGCCTGCATTGCATAAAGAAGCACAGAGATCCAGTGATGGCACTACTGGGTATAGCATAAGGAATATAATAAAAAAATGAAAGGTTATATTTAAAACTAACTAAACACAGGTCAATTCCTGCCTAAAAGGGTGCCCCCTAATGGTTTCCTCAAGACAAAAAGGCAACACTGGGACCTTTTTAGTGTTCTGTCAGGGCTCGGCTGTTTCACCCAGCAGCACACTCTCACAAAAAGAGAGAGAGAGAGCCCTGATCATCAGTTAGATCACGTATATAAAGGAGAGAGAGCCCTGATCATCAGTCAGATCACGTATATAAAGGAGAGAGAGCCCTGATCATCAGTCAGATCACGTATATAAAGGAGAGAGAGCCCTGATCATCAGTCAGATCACATATATAAAGGAGAGAGAGCCCTGATCATCAGTCATATCACATATATAAAGGAGTGAGTAAACCCCTCATATTTTTGTAAATATTTTATTCTATCTTTTCATGTGACAACACTGAAGAAATGACACTTTGCTACAATGTAAAGTAGTGAGTGTACAGCTTGTATAAGGGTCCTTTCACATGGCACAGTCCGTTTTTTTTTTCCGCTCAAACACTTTTTTTTTTTTAAACGGACATGGATGACACTTTTGTAGGGTCCGTTCCGTTTGCGGATGAAAAACGGACATAATGCATCTCTATGGGATTGGCGGACGTTAGCGGATGACATCCGCTGACATCCGTTTTTGCGTCCGTTCCGTTTTTTAAACGGAAGAAAAATAGGGTTCTCTTCCATCTCAAAAAACAGAACTGAACGGAATGGACGCAAAACGGATGTCAGCGGGAGGTCATCCGTTAATGTCTGCAATTCCATAGACATACGGACATACGGAAAGCCCGTGTGAAAGGACCCTTACAGTGTAAATTTGCTGTCCCCTCAAAATAACTCAACACACAGCCATTAATGTCTAAACCGTTGGAAACAAAAGTGAGCACACCCCTGAATTAAAATGCCCACATTTTGCCCAATTAGCCATTTTCCCTCCCAGGTGCCATGTGACTTATTAGTGTTACAAAGTCTCAGGTGTGAATGGGGAGCAGGTGTGTTAAATTTGGTGTTATCGCTCTCACTCTCTCATATCTCTGGTCACTGGAAGTTTAACATGGCTCCTCATGGCAAAGAACTCTCTGAGGATCTGAAAAAAAGTATTGTTGCTCTACATAAAGATGGCCTAGACTATAATAAGATTGTCAAGACCCAGAAACTGAGCTGCAGCACGGTGGCCAAGACCATACAGCAGTTTAACAGGACAGGTTCCACTCAGAACAGGCCTCGCCATGGTCGACCAAAGAAGTTGAGTGCACATGCTCAGCGTCATATCCAAAGGTTTTCTTTGGGAAATAGACATATGAGTGCTGCCAGCATTGCTGCAGAGGATGAAGGGGTGGGGGGTCAGCCTGTCAGTGCTCAGACCATACGCCGCACACTGTATCAAATCGGTCTTCATGGCTGTCATCTTAGAAGGAAGCCTCTTCTAAAGATGATGCACAAGAAAGCCCACAGTTTGCTGAAGACAAGCAGACTAAGGACATGGATTACTGGAACCATGTCCTGTGGTCTGCTTAGAACCAAGATAAACTTATTTGGGTCAGATGGTGTCAAGCGTGTGTGACGGCAATCAGGTGAGGAGTGCAAAGACAAGTGTGTCTTGCCTACAGTCAAGCATGGTGGTGGGAGTGTTATGGTCTGGGGCTGCCGACACTGAGGAGCTACAGTTCATTGAGGGAACCATGAATGCCAACATGTACTGTGACATACTGAAGCAGAGCATGATCCCCTCCCTTCGGAGACTGGGCCGCAGGGCAGTATTCAAACATGATAACGACCCCAAACACACCTCCAAGACGACCACTGCCTTGCTAAAGAAGCTGAGGGTAAAGGTGATGGACTGGCCAAGCATGTCCCCAGACCTAAAAACTATTGAGCATCTGTTGGGCATCTTCAAGCGGAAGGTGGAAGAGGGCAAGGTCCCTAACATCCACCAGCTCTGTGATGTCATCATGGAGGAGTGGAAGAGGACTCCAGTGGCAACCTGTGAAGCTCTGGTGAACTCCATGCCCAAGAGGGTTAAGGCAGTGCTAGAAAATAATGGTGGCCACACAAAATATTGGCACTTTGGGCCAAATTTGGACATTTTCACTTAGGGGTGTACTCACTTTTGTTACCAGCGGTTTAGACATTAATGGCTGTGTGTTGAGTTATTTTGAGGGGACAGCAAATTTTCACTGAAGAAATGACACTTTGCTACAATGCGAAGTAGTGAGTGTACAGCTTGTATAACAGTGTTGTCACATGAAAAGATATAATAAAATATTTACAAAAATGTTAGGGATGTAAGTGGTTTACTCACTTTAGTGAGATTATATATATATATATCCAAACGACTATACAACCGAAGAGCTCACTCTATTGGGAATTGTAGGCGTGCCACTCTCCTCAGATGGGGAAACTCCAAATACTAAAAGCAAACAAGAAAGGAGGTGCAAACACCCTAGTGCATTACCCTTCGACACCTTTAAAATGTATTAAAATCCCCAAAACATACTCACAAAACTTGAAGAGTAAAATTGCATAAAACATTACTCAAAAAACATTTTATTAAGGAATAAAGCATACATAGCACAAAAGAACACAGCAATAAAGGGCAGGTAATAGAGCCCACCAAAAATGAACAGGTACAAAAGTGATACACATATAAACAGTACTATGCACGTAAGGAGCAACATAAATCACGGGTAAACCCACAAAGTGTCATGTAACAACAACATGGTGCGAAAACAGAGGGCCAGTGGGAGAACCAAGTGGGCGTAAGGCTAATGGAGGGGTTCGCCGGGTAGGGCGCCCACCCACCTTATGAGAACCGGAACAAAAGGGTTACCCATGATGGAGCATAGTGGATCCCCCCAAGCCCGACACCCCGTAAAGGGAACTATCTGTGTCAAGGAGTGGGGGACCCACCACATAAAAGTGGGGAATCCGGTACGCACATCTCTGAACGTGGGCGCCATAGCTGTTGCCGGTGGAGGCAGAGCCACCACAGAGTGCAAAATAGAGAACCCTAAGTGATTTTTGAAAATGCATAGAAGGGAGGGAATGAGGAAGGGGGGCGGGGGAAGAGGATGGGGAAGGAGGCGGGTAGGGCAAATAAGGGAAACACAAAAGGAGGAAGGAAGAAGGGAAGGGAGAGGTGTGGAAAGGAGCAGTACACTCTGGAACACTACTAGCATCAGAAGAGGCAGAACGAACTGAACATCCAGGAAAGTACCCCAGAACGTGGGGTCCCTCCTCAGAACAAGCTCCAAGGAGCCACTGAGTGGCCTACGAGTATCAAGTGCTCAATCGTTGGAAGTCTGGCAAGGATTGAAAGTGGGTCCAGGGTGCCCAAGTTGTACGATACTGGCGGTGAGTGTCCTTGGCCTGAGCCACTATGTCCTCCATCTCCGCCACCCGCCGAACCCTGCGAAGCCAGTCGGCAACCGACGGGGGCGAGGTGGACAGCCAATGGCATGGTACGCACATCCGTGCTGCGTTGATCAGGTGCAAGGTCAGGGACTTCTTGTAGCTGGCGTAGGAGAGGGAGGTGTGGTGTAAAAGGTATTGCGCCGGTGAATAGTCAGGAGTGTACGTGGTGATACGGCAGATTAAGGCGTGGACCTCTTTCCAGAATGGTTGCAAAACTGGGCAATCCCACCATATATGCAGCAGAGTCCCCTTATGTTGCAGACACCTCCAACACAGTGGGGAATTCGAGGTGGAAAACTTGTGTAAAAGGTCTGGAGTCCTATACCACCTAGAGTATATCTTATAGCCGGTTTCTTGGGTCATCACGTTTAAGGAACCCTTGTGCATGTGAAAAAGCACCCTAGACCAATCTTCCTCTGCGAGGTCCACACCCAACTCCCGCACCCATCGAGCTTGAAGAGCGTCGGTGGGGGCGTGAGAGGGGGGGGAATAGCATGGAATATAAAATCGAGACCATGTGCCGGTGCGGGCCAGGGGCGTCACAAACACGTTCTAAAGAGGTCAGCGGACGGCCCCATTCCGGCAGTGGCTGCGTGTGAGTCAGGAAATGGCGGATCTGGAGATAGCAATAGAAGGGAACAGAAGCCTTCGGAAAGCGCTGACAGAGGTCCTGGTAGGAGAGCAGTCTAGAGCCGTCAAGAAAGTGACGAGCTTGAAAGGGTACTTCCGAGGAAGGGCCCTCGGCAGGCACAAATGGGAGGCCAGGGGGGAAATCGGGGAGGGAATGTAAGGGAGTCAAAGGGCTGCGCTGCGGCGAGAGATCCAACTGCTCACGAAGGGCATGGAACACCCTTAACGTAGCTCCAGTCAGGGGATTGGCTAAGGCGGGGCGTGGAATCTTGGAAAGAGCCGACCAAGGCAAGTGATGGGCTGGGAACGACGCCAAGGCTCCCTCAAGCGACACCCAATCCTTAGACATTGAGTGGGCATGCCAATCCACCACTCTGGATAGATGGCATGCCTGATAGTACTTGAGCAAATGTGGGAATCCCAATCCGCCCTCCTGTTTAGGACGAGTAAGCAAATCCCAGCTAAGCCTGGGCTTCTTAGAGGACCACAAAAATCTAGAGCACATAAGCCTGAAAGATTTAAAAAAGGCGGGCGGTACACGAATGGGCAGAGCCTGAAGGATGTAGAGCAAGCGAGGTAGGACATTCATTTTGACAATGGCAACCCTGCCAAACCAGGAAAAACGACCCTGCATCCAGGAGTGCAAGTCCTTTTCCACTGTTTTTAAGATCGCCAAGTGATTCTTGGAATAAAGGTCGGACAGAGAGCTAGGTAATTGGACGCCGAGATATGTGATGGAATGGGGGTCCCATTCAAATGGAAAATTGGATTGGCAGAGTTGTAAAAGAGAGGTAGGGAGGGAAATGTTGAGGGCCCGTGATTTGGAGTAATTGATTTTCAGATTGGAGAGATCTTGGAAATGAGCAAGAACGGATAAGAGATTGGGGACTGAGAGCAGGGGATCGGTGAGGAAGAGCAAGATATCATCGGCGTATGCCGCCAATTTGTATGTCTTGCCCTTCAAAGACACCCCCTTGATGTCCGAACTAGCTTGGATCCGACGCAGGAGGGGTTCCAAAGTGAGGATATAAATCAGGGGGGACAGGGGGCAACCCTGCCTGGTACCGTTCGACACGGAGAAGGCGTCCGACAGGGATCCATTAACTTTGACCCGCGCAGAAGGGTTGGAGTAAAGGATGGAGACAAAGCGCAGGAACCGGTCCTTCAGTCCAAGGGCTTCAAGTGTGGCGGACATGTAGTCCCAGGCCACCCTGTCGAACGCCTTCTCCGCATCAAGGGATAAAAAGAAGCCAGGCGTACGCGATGTGGATAACCAATGATGCAGGTGAATTGCCTTGGTGGTGTTGTCCCGGGCCTCACGTCCAGGGACAAAACCAACCTGGTCAAGGGACACCACCTCGGGGATGGAGGGAAGAAGGCGGTTAGCCAAAACCTTCGCAAACAATTTGATATCTGCATTGAGTAAAGATATGGGGCGGTAATTCGGTACCAACGTCGCGTCCCTCCCTGGCTTGGGGAGGACAGCGACATGGGCCTCCAAAAAATCCGGCCCCAAGGCAGGCATATCAGAGAAGGCGTTAAAAGCCCTCACCATGTGCGGAATCAGCTGATCCGCGAAAGTCTTATAGTAACCAACCGTCAATCCGTCTGGCCCGGGGGATTTCCCAGGTTTGGACTGCTTGAGGGCCGTCAAGACTTCCGTAGCAGATATAGGGGCGTTGAGAGGAGCCAACACTTCCTCCGATAGCGGCGGGGGAGAGTATTGGGATAAGAACTGGCGAATCTCACGTGCCCTAGATTGTAAAAGTTCAGGCGTGCTTGCCCTAGGCAAATTGTATAGGTCCGAGTAATAACGGACAAATTGTGCCGCTATGTCGGGGGTAGAGGCGTGCGCCTTGCCCGAGGAGTCGGTGATGGAATGGATGGTATTGGCCGCTCTTTTCTTTTTGAGAGCTCTGGCAAGGAGCCTACCCGATTTGTTGGAGTGCTCATAGAAGAAGCCGTGAGAGAGGGCAAAATTCCTGCGAACTGATCTACCAAGGTCCTCCAACAGCTCCTGACGGGTCTTAGTGAGCTCCTCCAGGGTATCAGACGCTAAAGACAACTTATGAGAACGTTCCAGCGAAGCTATCTTGGACATGAGCGCCTCTCTGTGCGCTACACGTTCCTTTTTCCGCTTAGAAGCTAGGGCAATTAGTTCACCGCGGATGACACATTTGTGTGCCGCCCACACAGTGACAGGGCTGACCTCTGGGGCTGCATTCTCCGAAAAATACAGCTTCAGGCGGTCAGAGAGGGCCTCAACAAAAGTGGGGTCATTCAGGAGGGAGCCATCCAGGCGCCACGCACCATGGCGACGTGGTAGAGCCGCAAAGGAGAGGGTAGCACTGATGGGGTGGTGATCAGATAAGAGCATTGGTTCGATAGTCGCGGAAGAAAGAGCCGGCAACAGAGCCTGGGAGACGAAGATACAATCGATACGCGAGTACCGGTTGTGTGGGGAAGAAAAAAAGGTGAAATCCTTGACGTCCGGATGGAGGGTACGCCATGAATCGTGGAGGAGTAGAGTAGTGAGCAACGTCTTGATGGACCGCAATGCCGCATACGGAATGGACGAGGACCCCAGAGAAGTGTCCAAAAGAGGCGATAAGGCAACGTTAAAGTCCCCGCCCAGAATGATCTGGCCGGAGCAAAAGTCTTGCAACCGTTGAAGAGTAGAGCGGAAAAATGGGACTATGTGTTTGTTAGGTGCATATACATTAGCCAGCGTCAGGGCCCTGCCGTGAACGGAGCCGGTAAGGAAAAGGAAGCGCCCATTCTCATCCGCCAAGGACTTAGACACCGCGAAGGGGCAATTCTTGGACAGGAGTATGGAGACCCCCTTGGATTTAGAATCCTTGGAGGTCGCATGATAAACCGTAGGATACTGTTTAGCGCAGAGTTTTTGGACGCTATCAGTGCGAAAATGAGTCTCTTGTAGGAGAATCACATCAGCCTTCGTCCGACGAAGGGTAAGGAGAAGCTTCGAACGCTTTTCAGGGATGTTCAGTCCCCTCACATTAAGGGAGTAGACCTTCAGGGAAGCAACCATGACAGAGATGATCAAGATTGTGAAAAGGGAGGGTAGGGATTAGCACAGTGGAAGACTTGTGGGGTGGACAATCAGACACAACTGGGAGGGAGAAGGGGGAGGAAAGCACACACTGGGGAAAAAGGTGGGGGGGGGTGAGACGGTGTAGGGTGGGGAAGGGACCACCACCAGACTCGAGTGACCGAGACCGGGGGAGATGGTCAAGGGAGAGTTCAGAAACCAGAAAATTCAGCGGCAGGGGAAAGTGGCACTACTTGTTCAACAAATTAATATATGGCAACGACCGCTGAGCGGGGTTGGAGTAGGACAAACCGGAAGACGGGGTGAAAACCAAGTACTCACCGAAAAGAGCCCGTCCTCGAGTCCAATATAACTGGAGCCCATGTTCAGAGATTATTCGACAAGCGGAAACCAGTAAGGGAAAGAGAGGTCATGTCAACAATAAGAACAGCAATGACAACCACAACATTAATAACAGTATAGATAACCTTGCGGCCGAAACCGCCTCCTCATCACGGGGGCCCAGCCTAGCATGTCGAGATCGTGACGGTGAGATGCAGCCCACCCAAGGGACGCGGCAACCGTATGGGCCACCGAGAACTAAGGCAAGGGAGGTGGGGGCTCGAGCAGGTGAGCAGAGAAATCCCCCTCCCGCCTCCCAGCCCCGGGAAAACCAACTACTGTAAACTACCAACTAAATGAGGAGGGGGCGGGCAGGAATGGGTCCAAGGCACCCTCCCAGGGATCCCTAAGGGGTATGTAACACAGGACATACAAGGAGGGGAGCCCGATGGAAACCTAAAGACTAAAAACGTGGTAAGGACCATATATATGGTCCACAGGTCAGATAAACAATAAGATAACAACATCCGAAGTGCCCAGAGCTGGCTTACATGAGCCAAGAGTTAAAGTCCCATACCTAAACTCAACAGGCGCCGAAGGCAACTGCAGTACCTGGGGCAACCACCTGTGCGCCGTGTCCCGCGAGCGCCCCCAGCCCGCAAAATCAAGCGGAGGTAAACGAAAGCCGCTGGAGGCACCACCCGGGGCACGGGCACAGGGCGGCGACAAGCGCCGACGGGGTGCGCAGAGACACAGAGGTGATGCGGAGCGCGACCCCCGTGAAGGCACACATCAACAGTACACCCCGGCATATCAGCCCGCGTAGAGGACACGAACATCGGAACCGCACGCCACCGCAGCCACACCAATAGGCACCGTGGGCGGCAGCGCGCAGTCCAGACAAACGCGTGTTATCGGGCATTTCACACACATAGGCAAACGTCAGAGTAACTGTGAAGCAAAAACTCTTAAACAAGCAAACAGACATGGAACCATAATGAATATGCCAGGGCATTCTAGGTCAACCAACCCACCCCACGTAGGCCCCATCGTGTTCTTCCGCTTGCGGCAAAGTGCCAGAACTGAGTCACTGCAAGCTGGTGAGGGGCCGGAGGTGACCCCTGGTAAGCGAAAACTCCAATGCTCTGCATCTGCGCCTCAGGCCCGGTGCGAAGGTCCCAGAACAATGGTTGCAAGCTCAAGGTGACGATGAGGGTGAAAGCAGGAGGCAACAAATACAACATCCGTGAATAGCCAGGAGGGGGAGGGGGGGCAAAGTACCGCAAACATTGCAGAATGGATTGCAAAGAGAGGCATAAGGAAAACTTTACCAGTTCCAGCGGCAACCCAGGTAGGCATTGGTAGATCATATCCAGGCGCGTTGTCAGTTGCGGAGATGGCAAGGTGTCTCCCAAGGCTTCTTCAGGCTTTGCCAGCAGTCCTGGGCAAGGTGGGAGAGGAAAGAGGTACCAGAACAAGGCACAACTAGACCAGCATTCGACCAGGAAGAAGAGGGAAAGGAAGGGTCAGCGTAACAGGGAGCGGCGTAAAACCAAGTGCTGCACCAAAGAGAGTCATCCCATAGTCGTTATGGCAGATCATTTACTTGTCCGAGCCCTGCTCCGTTGGGGAGGCTTGGTAGGGCTGAAGGCGTTAGCGGGGCCAGCTCCACCTTTTGCCGGTCTGTTCCCGGAGAGTGAGCGGGGTCTGCGAAAGCGTACTTCTTGGGCATCCATTGGTTCACCCACCGGAGGCGGTTCAAGGTCGGCTGCATTCCTGAATTCGGCGTACCAGTTTGGAAGTGCCATGAAAGGAATCCCCAGAGTGGAGCAGAAATGAGGTAAGTCTTCTGGCACCCTAAGGAGGGCCGTGCGGCCCTGCAAGGACGCAGCCAGGCAAAAAGGAAACTTCCACTTATATGTTATGTTTCGCGCTCTCAGGACGTCCAGCAGGGGCCTGAGTTCACGCCTACGTTGTAAGGTTATTCCGGACAGGTCTTGATAAAGTTGCACAGGTGCCCCCTCACAGTCTATGTGTGGCCTGCCCCTGGCCTTCCGCAGAATGTCCTCCTTAAGGCGATAATCCACCAAGCAGCACACCACATCACGTGGCGGGTCGCCCTCCCGACCCCGGGGCCGCAGGGCCCTGTGGATACGCTCCATATCGATGGGGGACAGTGGGGGTCTATCCAGTAAGGAGTTGAACAGTGCAGTCACGGTGGGTGCGATGTGTTCCCCCTCCACCGTCTCCGGCAGGCCCCTGATCCGCAGGTTATGGCGCCTACCCCGGTTATCCAAGTCCTCCATGTGGCGCTGCATATCCCTCATCTGTAATAGGTGCGAGTCAGATTTAAGGTATAAGTCCCGAATGGCCACATCCTGCTGTGCAGTAGCCTGTTCCACCTCCTGCACCCGGCCTGTGAGGGAGCGGATGTCTCCCCTCAGCTCCAATATGGCCGCCCCCAGCGTGTTTTTAATGTCCGCGGCGATGAGGTGGAGATCCTCCATGCAGAGCTGCCTCGGTGCGGGTGGAGGAGTAGGAGCCAATTCCGCTCCCCCTTGCGTGGCCGCAGCATACGACCGGGCGGGGGAGGGAGGGAGCGAGGTGGATGTGGAGGAGAGCCCGGACTGGGACATGGTTGCGGCCTGGGTTCGGAAGAGTTCCGGGATGCTGGGGCTCAGCTTGCTCGCCGGATCCCGCGGGGATCGAGAGTGGGTGGCCGAAGCGGATCGGGCAGCTGTTGCCATCCTTACCGGCGTTCTAGCAGCAGTGCAGACTCCGAGCGAGGCTTGTGAGGACTCGAGGCGGCGGGAGCTCCGTTCTCAAGCTGCCATCTTCCAGCGCGTCCAGACCACGCCCCCAAATTGCATAAAACATATCCACCTCGGTGTGGAAAAGGACACGTCCAGGTGCTAGGACCGCTGACTTTTGTGAGATACTATATGTATATATGTATGTATGTATATATATATATATATATATATTATACACTTACACAAACACAGTATATATAAAATAATATATTAAATATAATATATATAAAATACATAAAAAATAAATGGAAAAATTAACAAAATAAAAGGAGCCTTTGTAACCCCCCAGGAGCCATTCTGTTAAAAACGTAATTTTGCCTAACAATACTAATGATTACCTATGGCTGACCCTGTGTGATATACAAATACAAACAATACAGAGATGCATAAAGCAACAATACATACTAATAGTGAAATTTCATTGGAGCTTATAGTCACATCTGTGTATCTAAAAACCCCTCAGTTTCCCTATCTCATCTGGTGTTTTTTTTATTATTTTTCATTTTTTTTTTTTTTTTTTTTTAAATAAAATGAAAAGAAACCACAAGAAAAAGAACCTTTAAGAGAGATAGAGTGGCCTGTTAGAGCCAGCGCAGTTTGTATTTCTTTGTACGTATATGTAAATTATGATATGAGCCCCACGTTACATCATTTCTATATATGGTACATATATATTATATATATTTCAGCATCTCTGCTCAGACTGGGTCCAGGCGGATATCTTGTCTGTCTATCCTAGCCTTCCCTGCTGTCCTTGACATTTCATTTTATCTTTTCCTCCTATAAAGTTTTAAGAGCATTCGTGTTGTGCAGAGTGCGTCCCAGCGGGACCGCCGAATGGAAATCTAACACGTGCATTTTTATGTTCTCTCTCTATACTTTCATGCATCTACTTAACACATCCGTGACTGACTACATTCCTGCAGTACGGCGCCGGAGACGCTCGGTGTCTGTTATTTCCAGTGCGCTAGTTCTACACATCCAGCCTGGCTCGTCCTCTGCATTACACAATATTTTTACCCATATAGTTACATGGCAGCTTTCTCCAGGGGAAAGGGTAGTCCCAGGAATGAGAAGATGCCACTTGTTTCTGAATGTGATCCGCTGACCTCTTTGAATGTTTATATATGCAACAAACTGTGCTATTTTTTTTCTTTCTTTTTGCAAAAAAATGTATTATTTTTTAACCACTTGCCGACCGCCGCCCGACTATATACGGCGGCGGTCAGCCCCTCACAGGCAAAGTGACGTACCAGTACGTCACTAGCCTGTGAGCCAATAGGGGGCGAGCGCGCGCCGCCGGAGGCGCGCTCCCGCCCCAGCTCGTTCCCTAAGCAGCCCGCACGTGTGACCGGTGGACCTGATGTCCGCCGGTCACTCGCGATCGTCGGATACAGCGGGAGAAAGGCAGGCGGCTGATGTAAACAAAGCCGCCGGTCATTCTTCCCTGTGTAACAGGACAGATCATACGGTCCTGCTATGTAGGACCGTTGATCTTTGCTGTTACACACACAGCCCCATCCAATCACAGTTAGAAGCACGCCCCTAGGGACACACTTAACCCCTCCCTCTCCAATAAAGTTAACCCCTTCCCTCCCAGTGTCATTTTTACAGTAACAGTGCATATGTATAGCACTGATTACTGTAGTAATGTCACTGGTACCCCCAAAAGTGTCAAAAATGTCAGTCAAGGGTCCGATCTGTCCGCCGCCATGTCGCAGTCCCGCAAAAAAAATCGCAGATCGCCGCCATTACTCGTTAAAAAAAAAAAAAACAATAAAAATGACAAAAATCTTTCCCTTAGTTAGTAAACGCAATAACTTTTGCGCAAACCAATCAAAATACACTTCTTGTGATTTTTTTACCAAACATATGTAGCAGAAAACAAATTGGCCTAAAATGTTAAAAAATTTTGATTTTTACATTTTTTTTGGGGGGGGGGGGAATTCATATAAAAAAATGTGAAAAATATTGTTATTTTTGCAAAATTGTCGCTCTTTTTTTGTTTATAGCGCATGATCGAAAATTCGCACAGGTGATCAAATACCACCAAAAGAAAGCTCTGTTTGTGGGAAAAAAAGGACGTCAATTTCATTTGGGTACAGCGGCGTACGACCGCGCAATTGTCCGTTAAAGTCACGCAGTGCCGAATCACAAAATAGTCAGGAAGGGGGTAAAATCTTCCGGGGCTTAAGTGGTTAAAAATGTCATCAAAATAAAAGAAAAAAGAAAAGACTGGGAAAGACTGGAATACCATTACAGTAGTAATGATACAGGCAATTGACATCATATGAACAATGGGAGAGGTAATAGAAACATCTCAGAACATAGAAACCAAGGTCAGAAGTTAGAGTAACAATACAGAAAAGACAAAACAAAGCATGCGTTAGCATGAAATACCATGACTGAGCATAGTATTAGCATGAAGGTCACCACTATGGCAAATAACATAGATATAGTTCCATGTATGCATCAAATGATGTAGTAGTCACATGTTTAAGCACTTTAGCCCCGGAAGATTTTGCTGCTCAATAGCCAGGCCTTTTTTTTTTTCAACTTGGCACTGCACGACTCTAACTGACAATTGTCATGCAATGCTGTACCCAAACAAAATTTACATCCTCTTTTTCCCACAAACAGAGCTTTCTTTTTGTGGTATTTGAACACCTCTGCGCTTTTTATTTTTTGTAAAATTAATAACAAAGTTCAAAAATTTTGCAAAAAATTGACATTTTCTACTTTGACTGTCAAAAAATATCCAATATATTCAATATTTGTCATATATTTAGGTCAAAATGTATTTAGCTACATGTCTTTGACAAAAAAATTCTCAATGAGCGTATTTTTATACACTTTAAGACCGGAAGATTTTACCCCTTTCCTGACCAGGCCATATTTCGCGATTCGGCACTGCGTTACTTTAACGGACAATTGCGTGGTCGTGCGACGCTGTACCCAAATGAAATGTACATCCTTTTTTCCCCCCACAAATAGAGCTTTCTTTTGGTGGTATTTGATCACCTGTGCAATTTTTAATTTTTGAAAAAAAGAACGACAATTTTGAAAAAAAAAAAAAAAAAAACAATATTTTTCACTTTCTGCTACAGTATATATCATTCCCCAAAAAAAAAATAAAAATCTAAAATTTTTAACATTTTAGGCCAATTTTTTGTCTGCTACATATTTTTGGTAAAAAAAAAATTGCAATAAGGGTATTTTGATTGGTTTGCACAAAAGTTATCGCGTTTACTAACTACGGGAAAGATTGATGTCATTTTTATTATTTGTTTTTAAATTTACTAGTAATGGCGTTGATCTGCGATTTTTTGCGGGACTGCGACATTGCGGTGGACAGATCGGACCCCTAACTGACATTTTTGACACTTTTGGGGGGACCAGTGACATTACTACAGTAATCAGTACTATAAATATGCACTGTTACTATAATAATGACACTGGCAGGGAAGGGGTTAACACCGTTGGTGATCAAGGGGTTAAATGTATGCCTCATGCTTACTGACGTGTGTGGGGGAAGGGGGTTCTGTGACACAGACAGAGATCGCAGGTTCAGCTATGTGATCTCTCCCTGTCTGTCACAGAGAAGATCCGCCTGCTTTGTTTACATAAGCAGGCGGATCTTCTCACACTTTCCCCGACAATCGGGGAAGAGAGGCGGCAATCGCCGCCTCTCCTCCTCCGGCCCGACTCCCGCTGTGTCTAAACACAGTGGGTGCGAGCCTCCAGCGGCACGTGCGCGCCCCTAAAGCAGCGAGGAGTCCAGCGATGTAGGTCTACGTCGCTGGACCCAGGGGAGCCGATGTGCTGCAGTAGCAGCATAGTGAGCGGTCGGCAAGTGGTTAAGAAAGAAATGAAAAATAAAAAAAATGAAAGAACACCAGATGAGATAGGGAAACTGAGGGGTTGATTTACTTAAGGCAAATAGACTGTGTGCTCTGCATGTGCAGTTGCCCCAGAGCTTAGTAAATGAAGGGGAGCTCTGCTGACTTCCATCATCCAATAATGTGCAAGCAAAAATGCAATTTTTTTCATTTTCCTTGCACGTGATTGGGTATTCTTTGCAAAGAAAAGGTTTACCCCATTTAGTAAGCTCTGGAGCAACTGCAGTTTGCAAAGTTTATTTGCCTTTGGAAAATCAGCCCCTAAATCTCCTATCAGTTATCATCTGTGCTCTTAGGAAACCAGCCATTGAAGGTCCTAAGGGAAGCATATTTTCTAAAGCTTCAGTCTGCCCAGGGAGTTGGTAAGATTGGCATACAATTCTGTTTACTGAAAGGTGTCATGAGAAGGATGATTTCTGAGTCAGAAAAAGTATGTTCCATAAAAAAGTTTCCATCTGGCATAGAAACGTTAAGTAGGACCAACAAAATAAAGATTTGACTCAGGGGGGCTGAACATAAATATACGCCACACTTTTCAAATATTTATTTGTAAAAAATGTTGAAAACCATTTATCATTTTCCTTCCACTTCACAATTTTGTGCCACTTTCACATAAAAACCCAATAAAATACATTTACGTTTTTGGTTGTAAAAAATGACAAATGTGGAAAGTTTCAAGGGGTTTAAATACTTTTTTTAATAATGAAAATTATAATTATAATTAAGGGAAGAAAAAAAAAATATAAACATATCAAAATCTCCCCCCTACAAAAAATATATAAATAAATAAATAAACCTGGTTAAGTCCCCGTTCACACTGGGGCGACCTGTGAGGCGACCTGGTCGCCTCACAGGTCGCCGTAGGTCGCCTTCCATAGGGAAGCTGCGGACCCGTTCTAATAGGAGCGACACAAGTCACTCCGACTTAGAAAAAGGGTCCGGAGCTTCTTTGGGGCGACCCGGAGCGACCGTCATAGACTTCAGTATTATGAAGTCCGTGCCGGCCGCTCCGAGGTCGCGGCGCGCTGCTCGCACCGCGACCTCGGAGGTCGCCCCTGGAAGTCGGATCGCCCCAGTGTGAACGGGGCCTCATAAAAAAGAAAAAAAAAATTAAATAGCCTCTTATTTGTTTATCTTTTGAATATAAAGGGGGGAAAGGAAGAAAGAAAAAGGAAAAAATTAGAACAATAGCTAAGGTAAAGCAATTGTTTCCCCTCTCTCTCCGCAACTTGAATTTAAAAAATCATTCCCGAGAGATACTGATGAGGTCTTCTATTTATTTTCCAAAATATTAAAAAAAAAAAGCTTAATAAAGTACAGAAATACTAATGTTATTGAACAAATATCCAAAGATGGATGCTCCCTCCAATACAATCAAGTGCCCGAGTAAAATTAGCAAGATCCAAATAAATAGGCCTAACAGGCTGGCCCCCACCAAATGAAGTTTCTGCTTACCAAGAGCATAAACCCGGTGAATGTAGTCATAAGAAAATGAATAGCAAGGTTCTGAGGTCAGTATCAAATAAAAACACTTTATTAAAATAAACAGCACACTTACATAGAAGTTAGCAAGAAACAGCATGGATAGGGAACACCTGAGACCAAGGAGCTGTGATAAGTGTGAGGCTGTAGACATCACTGAGCAGAGACTGAGGATGACGGGGAGCCGGCCAGCTCAAAGTATGGATATTAGTAGCGGCGTTCTAGGCTGCACACGAGGATGACAGCTGTCAAAATGCCTGGTGGATGTTGGGAGAGGGCGTGTGCATGACGTGTTTCCAGGGACTTGCCCTCTTCTTCAAATGCATGGACAGTGAAAGGAAGTGATGGACTTATAAAGCCAAAATGGCAAGAAGGGGAGGAACATGGGAGGGGAAGGAGGGAGAAATCTGAGCTGCTTTTGCATAGAGCTAGAAGGGTGGGAGGGGGAGGAAAGTGGGAGGGGAGGGAAAAGCACAGAAGACGTAGCTGAGCCATTAACCCTTGGCTTGCAGACTGCCAGTATAAGGGAATTCAATGTTACTACTGGAAACAGGGAGTAAAACAAGAAAATAAAATAGCTGCACTGTAAATATAAGGATCAAGTATTACATAACAATATTACCATTAATATTACTAGAGATATATTCATATATGATTAAAAATGTATATATATTGGGAATAATAATGTATATAAGACAAATATATAGTAAAAAAAAAATCAAATAAATTAATATATGTAAATAAATCAGCCCTCACATTTTCCACTCGCCTGCTCGCATTTTGCGAGTGGAAAATGATTGAGGGTGAGTTTGGGGATGCCTCTGGAGCCGTTCTCCCAGCGATCGCCCAGGGGAAGAGAGAGGAGAGGAGAGGAAGAGGAATAATAAGCCGTATAATCACAGAGCGGGGATCCCCCCACTGTAACAGCTTTCATCTGAATTGCTAGGCACTTGTCGTCACAAACAGGACCACCTCCTGGCCCGGCTCCTTTGATAGACAAAACACCGGTCCAAAACCGGGATGTGTGACATCTATCATAGGAGCCGACCCAAGAGGCGGGACTGTGTGTGACAGCGAGTGCTGAGCAATTCAAACGAAATCTGTGATTATCCGGCCGGCTTTCCTCTTCCTCTCCTTACTCTTCCCCTGCACAGGTTAGGCTGCATTGATGAGCACAGGTTAGGCTGCATTGACGGGAACAGGTGAGGCTGCATTAATGGGCACAGGTGAGGCTGCATTGATGGGCACAGGGGAGGCTGCATTGACGGGCACAGTTGAGGCTTCATTGATGGTCACAGGTGAGGCTGCATTGATGGGCAGGGCCGCTGATAGGGGGGCCACCAGTCCTCTTGTAGGGGCCTGAGAAAACAGGGGGGCCCACACAGGGAGGGGGATTAGTGATGAGAAACATTTACAGAAATCTTCCTCCAGCAACTGAAAGCTGATGTCTCCCCCTCTCCTGGCTGCCAGCTTTTATCTACTGAGTAAGAGACAGTAGTCCCTCACTAATCCCCCTCCCTGTGTGGGCCCCCTCCCAGCCCTGGCTCTTATGTTAGCTTTGCTACAGAGTTTGTTATCTCTGTAATTTTGTTTCTCTCTATGCAGTTCTTCCTTTACTCCTTGTCCCAGCCTGTATATTTTTTTCATCTCTCTCCCCCATTGCTATGTCTCCCTGACACAGTCACAGCTGATCAGCTGCATTCCCATGGGGTGAAGAATTTACTGTTTCCATAGCTGTCTGTTTTCTTGTCCCAGTACAGCTTAGTGTGCTTTATGTAGCTGGACTTCCCACTCCTCTCCCCCAGACTGCTTCCTGACCCATGCAACTTTGCTTCTTCTCCCCTACACTGTCAGTTCCCTCTGCAAATCCATGTATCAACTCCTTCTATTTAATCATTTACTAACTGATCTGGCAGTAGAAAACTCCATTTTTTATCTTGCATCTACAGGTAAGCCTGTAATAGGGCTTACATGTAGGTACAGTGAATATCTCCTAAATATAGCAGCCGGTGATAGCAACAGCGCGTGTGCACTGAGCTCTCAATGGGTGGCATACTATCCATTGAGAGAGCTGTGCTGTGACCATGACACCCGTGTGCACATTCGTGTGAGTTACATCATTGCAGTTTGGCCAAAAGACTGGAACCCAAGAAATCAGAGAGAAGACCAGATGAAGATGGAATCCCTCTTAGTAGTGACAGCACATGCTGGAGAGATCCGTTTTTTAGGTTAGAAAAGTATAATTAGGGGCTCATACCTCCAGGTACTCTGGCTGTGTGAAGGAGGAGTTTGGTTTGGAGCCATATGTCATTCCATGGGGATGCAGCATGTGTATGAACACAGCCGCAGGCCCTAATTAGACAGGTGTGCAGGTGAGCGGTCCCCAAATGCACACCGTCTGTGTTCGGGCCGTACAAATTAGGACCTGCAGCTGTGTTCGTACAGATCCAGATGGCTCAAGCTACATAAATAAACCCCTTTCTCACAGATCACAGCACCCATCTGCACAAGCCCCAAGACCTTATTCACACACAGAGATTTATTTATCAACTCAGTATCATCTCTTAGATTGAGCAAGAATTCTGTGAGTTATGTTGTATTTGTGTCTGCTAGTCATGATTTTATTGTATTTTTATCGAAATATAGCTTTAATGTTTTCTGGGGGGGGGGGGGGTGTCTGTCAGGTAGTCTCTACGGGGCCCCACAATTTCTATCAGCAGCCCGTTGATGGGTACAGGTGAGGCTGCATTGATGGGCATAGGTGAGGTTGCATTGATGGGCTCAGGTGAGTGTCAGGGTGCCAGGAAACCAGACCACATGAAGATGCAAGTAAAATACAGCGATTTATTTACGCAACAATAATAATCGCACAGCAAGCCAGAGGAGCAATATCAAGAACAGCCGAGGTCAAGTTCAGAAGCAGGTAGTCATCCAAGCCGGGATCGAGTCCAGGACAGGTCGTCATCCAAGCAGAGATAGAGTCCAGAAGCGGGGTTGTCTGCCTATGCGGAATCCAGAGCCAGGAAGGTCATCAGCCAAGCCATGTCATGCATGGAGAAACCACAGAAACCAGAGGACTGCTAGCAGAGATGCACCTTGGAGCAGAAATGCAAGGGCAAGGTCTGAAAGCCATAAGGTGATATATATAGTCAGGTTTGCAGCATCATCACTGAGCTACGCCCAGGAAGCAGACAAGTGATGATGCAAACAGAGTTTATAAGAGACAGCAGTCTGCACATGTCCAAGATAGCTGCCAACAGGAAGGCAAGGTAAGACCTTGACAGTAGGGCTGCATTAAGGGACACACTCGGTCGACCATGGCGAGGCCTGTTTTGAGTGGAACCTGTCCTGTTAAATCGCTGTGTGGTATTGGCCACCATGCTGCAGCTCAGTTTCAATGTCTTGGCAATCTTGGTTTAGCCTAGGCCATCTTTGTGTAGAGCAACAATTCTTTTTTTCAGATCCTCAGAGAGTTCTTTGCCATGAAGTGCCATGTTGAACTTCCAGTGACCAGTATGAGAGAGTGAGAGCGATAACACCAAATTTAACACACCTGCTCCCCATTCACACCTGAGACCTTGTAACGCTAACGAGTCACATGCCACCGGGGAGGGAAAATGGTTAATTAGGCCCAATTTGGACATTTTCACTTAGGGGTGTACTCACTTCTGTTGCCAGCGGTTTAGACATTATTGGCTGTGTGTTGAGTTATTTTGAGGGGACAGCAAATTTACACCGTTATACAAGCTGTACACTCACTACTTTACATTGTAGCAAAGTGTCATTTCTTCAGTGTTGTCACATGAAAAGATAGAATAAAATATTTACAAAAATGTGAGGGGTGTACTTACTTTTGAGAGATACTGTGTGTATATATATATATATATATATATATATATATATGCAGATGCATGCGAATGTCCGAAGAAAAAAAAGAATGAATTTCAACTAATACGAAAGAAATGATAATGAAAATAAAAAAATAATTGATCAGCATGATTCGTTCTACAAGTTCTAATGAAAACAGCAGGTTGACTCTGAGTAAATCCTACAGTCCAATCAGCTGATTCATTTTGTGCTGGAGGTTGGATTACTAGCACTGGCAAAGTGTATTCCTGAGAACTGAGTGAGAAGGGTCTTGTATTTGAGCAAAGGAGACAAGTTTTGAGAAGCAGCAGAAGAGATATTGTGTGTGTGTGTGTGTGTGTGTGCTAATAAATGCAAGCTCTAAACATCAGGTTCCTCCTGGTACCAGCAGCAGTGTCAGCACAACCTCTGGCAAAGTGCATTCCCAAGAAGGGTGTTGTATTGCATTTGAGCAGAGGAGACGAGTTTTGAGAAGCAGCAGAAGAGACATTGTCATTGTGTGTGTTAATAGATTCAATAAACAAACGACTTTCAGAATAGCGATTCGTTATCACAATAATATATACATAAATAGCGAATTATCCAAAAATGAAACAATTAACCACTTCTGGACCGGAAGGATTTGCCCCCTTAATGACCAGGCCATATTTTGCTATTCAGCACTGCATTACCTTAACAGACAATTGCGCGGTCGTGTGACGCTCTACCCAAATAAAATTTATGTCCTTTTTTTCCCCACAAATAGAGCTTTCTTTTGGTGGTATTTGATCACCTCTGCGATTTTTATTTTTGCGATATAAACAAAAAAAGAACGACAATTCTGAAAAAAATATATATATGTTTTTCCCTTTCGGCTATATAACATTCCCCAAAAAAAAAAAATTATTTAAATCGCTCTCACTCTCTCATACTGGTCACTGGAAGTTCAACATGGCACCTCATGGCAAAGAACTCTCTGAGGATCTGAAAAAAAAAGAATTGTTGCTCTACATAAAGATGGCCAAGGCTAAAAGAAGATTGCCCTGAAACTGAGCTGCAGCACGGTGGCCAAGACCATACAGTGGTTTACCAGGACAGGTTCCACTTAGAACAGGCCTCGCCATGGTAGACCAAGTGTGCCCCTCAATGCAGCCCCACTGTCAAGGTCTTACCTTGCCTTCCTGTTGGCAGCCATCTTGGACATGTACATCGCCACACAATGCATCAAATTCACTATATCTGGTCCCCCACACAGCTTACAGAACATGGAAATGCATTTTAGTAAATATAAACTGCTAAATACCTTTTCTCATCAGCAGTATATAGCAGTCTTGTGACTTCTATCAGTGGCTGGTTAAAGCTTGTAGGAGGAGTTTTCATTGTCCTATGAGACTGCAGGACCCCTGACCCTCTGTCTGGACACTGTGCTGATCACATGCATCCTACCAAAAACAAACCCAAGGCTCTGTACTATCAGGAGATGGATTGGGGACAGTGGAAGAAGGGGCAGATCAGAGAAGACAGAATCAAACAGCATTTTGCGCAGGATTACCTCCTCAGGTTCCACAGTGAGCATAACAAGCATTTTACTGTTGAGGGTTTAGTAATACTTTAAGCATTCTATGCATTAATATAAAAAAAAAAACCTTCTGTGTGCAGCAGCCCCCCCCCAGCCCCACTAACATCTACCTGAGCTCCCTCTCTGTTCAGTGATGTCCACGAGTGTCTCAGCCGTCCGAGTTTCTCCCTCCTGATTGGCTGAGACACAGCTGCTGCCAATCAAAGTCAGCTAGCCACTCAGGGGAGAGAGGGGGCGGGGCTGGGTCAGGGCTCCATGTCTGAATGGACACAGGGAGCTGTGAATCTGCTCGGGTGCCCCCATAGAAAGCTGCTTGCTGTGGGGGCACTCAGGAGGGAGGGGCCAGGATCACAAAAGCGGGACCCGAGAAGAGGAGAATGGGGGCTGCTCTGTGCAAAACCATTACACAGAGCAGGCAAGTATAACAGGTTTATTTTTATAGGAAAAAAAAAACAAGGACTTTACAATCCCTTTGTCATTAAAATTACAAATATAAAAAATGGGGACCCCACTGTCATATCTACTTATATTTGGCCAACAAGGCATGCTGGTTCTTGTAGTCCCTTGGACTGGCTGCACCCGCTGTGCAGCTATTGTTGGGCCGGTTTGCACACAGCGCAGGTCTTGTTTATTCTGGGAATATTTGCCATGAATGTGATTTGTCACGATTGGCTCAGAGTCTAAACGCCTCCAGATGTTGGTACAATTGTGCATCTCTGTAAAACGATCCGAATACGGGTTCTAAATCACAGCTCAGCGCCGCCATCCTTTGTCTCCGCGCTATTATCTTCTGCATTCGGCAGCGTTTTCAGCCTCGGTGTTTATATAAATGGGGAAAAGCACAGAAAGCGGAGTTCTCAGGGTCCGGATCCCCGGAGAAATATACTGAAAATCGCAGCAATTATGTTTTCTCTGATTACTGGGGCTCAGGCTCTTAATCAATGCCAGAAAACAGCTGATAAAAGCAGCACCTAATTCCACTTAACGGGAAATGATGTAACGCACAACATTACTCACAGAGAACTGCGTGTCCCCTCCACCCCCCTACTGCCAGACCCAGCGCTGGGGAGACGGCGATACCTAGGAGTCTATGAGGTCACCACGGACCCCCGACCAATCGGTCACTCCGGGACTCATCTTCACTGAATTTACTAATAGAGGGAGATTTCTACATGTAGCAAAATTTTCATACAAATCAGTCTGACGTTATTACCGTGTACTGCTGGAGGACTCCTTCCTCTACCTACAGCCAGGACTGCTGATAGGGGGGACCACCAGTCCTCCTGTAGGGGACGCGGGTACACAGGGGGACCCCAACAGCATGGGGAATCAGTGCGGTCGGGCAGAGGGGCAAATACAGAAGGAAGCCCTGTGCGGCTCTCTGCAGGCAGCAGGTGAAAGCCAGTTTCTCCTCTCCTGCCAGCTTTCATCTGCTGAAGGTAGAGACACAGACACAGGGCATCATTCTTGTAATTGCTCCTCTGACACCGATCCCCCGCTCTATTCTGATCCCCCTCCCCATGTCCCCCTCTTTCACTGCCCCCCCCTCCCCGTGTGCCTCCCTTTCACTGCGCCCCCCTAGTGCCCCCCTTTTACTGTGCCCCCTCCCTGTGTGCCCCCCTTTCACTGCCGCCCTCTCTGTGTGCCCCCTTTCATTGCCCCTATCTCCGTGTGCCCCCCTTTCACTGCCCCCCCTCTCCGTGTGCCCCCTTTCACTGCGCCCCCGTGTGCCCCCCTTTCACTGCCCCCCTCCCCATGTGCCCCCCTTTCACTGCCCCCCGTGTGCCCCCCTTTCACTGCACCCCCCCTTCCCGCATGCCTCCCTTTCACTGGGATCCCCCCTCCCCGTGTGCCCCCCTTTCACTGTGCCCCCTGCGCTGCAGGCTTCCTTGTCCTGTAAAAAATAAAAAAAACAATAATTTGTAAAAAAAAAAAAGAAAATTAAAAATTGTAATAAATAATTACAAAAAATTGGAAAATAAAATAATTGTAAACACTCAACATTTAAAAAAATATACAGTATATATATATATATATATATATATATATATATATATATATATATATATATATGTAAAGAAACAACTAAAAAGGGCTAATTCACATGGGTTCTTTGTTAAGTTTAAAAAAATTATACAATAAAATAGTTTTAAACACTTAACAAAGAACCGTGTGAATTAGCCCTTTTTAGTTGTTTTTTACATAAAAAAAAAAAAATATATATATATATATATATACATATATATATATATATATATATATATATATATATTTTTTTTTTTTTTTTTTAAATATTAATTCACACGGGTTCTTTGTTAAGTGTTTACAATTATTTTATTTTACAATTTTTTTAAAAAACAAACTCAACAAAGAACCTGTGTGAATTAGCCCTTTTTAGTTGTTTTTTTACATTGAAAAAAATATATATTTTTTTAAAATGTTAAGTGTTTACAATTATTTTATTTTACAATTATTTTGTTTTACAATTTTTAAAAAAAAACTTAATATTTAAAAAAATATATATATTTTTTAATGTAAAAAACAACTAAAAAGGGCTAATTCACACTGGTTCGTTGTTAAGTGTTTACAATTATTTTATTTTACAATTTTTTAAAACAAACTTAACAAAGGAACTGTGTGAATTAGCCCTTTTTAGTTGTTCTTTACATTAAAAAAATATATATTTTTTAAAAATGTTAAGTGTTTACAATTATTTTATTTTACATTTTTTTAAAACAAACAACATTTCAAAAAAATATATATTTTTTTAATGTAAAAAAACAACTAAAAAGGGCTAATTCACATGGGTTCTTTGCTAAGTTTGTGTCCGCTAATAATAATTTTAGTGTATTTTTAGTGGAAATATTGTCTTTATATATTTGTGGGGGGGGGGGGGGGATGCCAGGTAGGCTTTTATATGTTTGTCGGGGGGGGAGCTGTCAGGTAGTCTGTACGGGGTCCCCTGATTTCTAACAGCAGCCCTGCCTACAGCTGGCCATAGATAGGTAACGCTTCCAACTAAAAGTCTCATGGAAAATTTTTACAAAATTTCTCAGAACATTTGATTGTTGTTTAAAAGATTAAGTTTGCTTTTAACGTTTGATGGAACAATAGACTTTGCCGAACGAAAACCACATACACGGTTAGAAATTCATTCAATCGAGGGAAAATTTCCATCCTGCTCCCTCAGATTTTCTTGTCACTGTGTCCCAAAACGAATGCCAATTCGACCCCGCTAATGACTAGAACAATGAGCAACCTTTCTTAAAAAATTGTTTTTCGAAAAATTCTCATTTTAAATTCTAATCATCTATGGGCAGCTTAAAGTGCTAATAAACCCACAACAGTAAAACCAGTGTGTATATGCAGTAAAGCATGCTTGTTATACTGTGGAACCTAAGGGGTTAATCCTCTGCATTGTGTAAAAAGGCTGTTTGATCCAGTCTTCTGTGATCCTCCCCTTCTTCCACTTTCCCCAGTCCATCTGCTGATAGAACAAAGCCTTGGGGGCACTCAGCTTGGTGTGTATTTTTTTTTTTTGGGGGGGGAGGGTGCATGTTATCAGCAGAGGGCCAATCAGCACCTTCCAGACAGAGGGTCAGGGGCCATGCAGCCTCATAGGACAGTCAGAGGAGAATGAAAACTCCTTCTACAAGCTGTATCCCGTGCTCGTCTATACACTAATAGGAGTCAGAAGACTGCTATATATGGCTGATGAGAAAAGGTATTTAGCAGTTTATATTTACTAAAATAATAGCATTTTCATGTTCTGTGTAGTGTGGGAGACCAGATGTAATAAATGCATGCTCCTGGGTAGAGCAGATATAGTGAATGCAGGCTCATGGGGAGACCAGATATAGTGAATGCAGGGTCCTGGGGAGACCAGATATAGTGAATGCAGGCTCCTGGGGAGACCAGATATAGTGAATGCAGGCTCCTGGGGAGAGCATATATAGTGAATGCAGGCTCATGGGGAGACCAGATATAGTGAATGCAGGGTCCTGGGGAGACCAGATATAGTGAATGCAGGCTCCTGGGGAGACCAGATATAGTGAATGCAGGCTCCTGGGGAGAGCATATATAGTGAATACAGGCTCCTGGGGAGAGCAGATATAGGGAATGCAGGCTTCTGGGGAGACCAGATATAGGGACTGCAGGCTCCTGGAGAGAGCATATATAGTGAATGCAGGCTCCTGGGGAGACCAGATATAGGGACTGCAGGCTCCTGGGTAGAGCAGATATAGTGAATGCAGGCTCCTGGGGAGACCAGATATAGGGACTGCAGGCTCCTGGGGAGAGCATATATAGTGACTGCAGGCTCCTTGGGAGACCAGATATAGTGAATGCAGGCTCCGGGGATACCAGATATCATGAATGCAAGCTCCTGGGGAGAGCAGATATAGTGAATGCAGGCTCCTGGGGAGAGCAGATATAGTGACTGCAGGCTCCTGGGGAGACCAGGTATAGTGAATGCAGGCTCCTGGGGAGAGCAGATATAGTAAATACGGGCTCCTGGGGAGACCAGATATAGTGACTGCAGGCTACGGGGAGACCAGATATAGTGAATGCAAGCTCCTGGGGAGAGCAGATTTAGTGAATGCAGGCTCCTGGGGAGAGCAGATATAGTGAATGCAGGCTCCTGGGAAGACCAGATATAGTGAATGCAGGCTCCTGGGGAGACCAGATATAGTGAATGCAGGCTCCTGGGGGAGACCAGATGTAGTGAATGCAGGCTCCTGGGGGAGACCAGATGTAGTGAATGCAGGCTCCTGGGGAGACCAGATATAGTGAATGCAGACTGCTGGGGAGAGCAGATATAGTGAATGCAGGCTCCTGGGGAGAGCAGATATAGTGAATGTAGGCTCCTGGGGAGACCAGATATAGTGAATGCAGGATCCTGGGGAGACCAGATATAGTGAATGCAGGCTCCTGGGGAAACCAGATATAGTGACTGCAGGCTCCTGGGGAGACCAGATATAGTGAATGCAGGCTGCTCGGGAGACCAGATATAGTGAATGCAGGATCCTGGGGAGACCAGATATAGTGAATGCAGGGGCCTGGGTTTAGTAACACTTTAACTCTGCTCTACTGAAATACTCTGCTCTGTTGGAGGACCCTGCTGATCTTTTATTGAGAATAATCAAGCAACAAATGTTATACAAAAGTAAAAAAACAAAACTATAGTACAATACTCCACCAGAAAACAAAGAAATACACATCCATTTTAGAATATATATATATATATGCATAGTCCACTACCAACATTTTTTTTTTAGAAAACTATATACATTAAGCAGCAGAGAGGATTTAAGAGGCACAACCCATCACCTATGTACGCAGCCATTTATAAAAAATTAGACTTCTTTCTTTAATAACTACATAACACAGTACTTGTACTTTTAGTTTCAGTACTTGAGTAGCAATTTTTTTCAAAACTACTGGTACTTTTACTTTCAGTACTTGAGTAGCAAAATTTTAAAAAAAACTACCTGCAATACTTAAGTACAAAAAATGTTGAATACTTTAGTACTTCTACTCAAGTCACTTTTTGATCGAGCGCTTCCACTTCTACTCAAGTCACTTTTTGATCGAGCACTTGTACTTTTACTCAAGTATGGGTTTTGAGTACTTTATACAACTCTGCAAGTAGCGCTCTATTCAGAGCAATGGAACCGTTCTAATAGGAAAAGGTTCCTGCACTACTTCGGGACGGCTTGCATTGACTTCTATTATAGAAGTCCTTTGCAAGCCGCGATGAAGTCGCGCTGCATTGGCAGCTTCAAAGTCGGGGTGACTTTGAGTCGCCCCAGTGTGAACCGACTCTAACTCCACTTTTGTTGAAAAAATGTTGACTTTAACAAAAAAAAAAATGAAAGTTGAATTGGTCTTTCATAAAATTAGGCATCCAATTATTAAGATGTTCCTTTTGATGGCAATGCTCATGAAGAAGTGTCGGGACCTCCCGGAGGACAGCCTATTTACACACTTTGGTAATTCCCTTGAAGACCTCCTATTACTCTTTATTTCTGTTATTCCAATCTTTACCTTCATCCAATGTTATTTTTATGAGACCTCCCTGGTTGGGTTTTTCTTGTCAGTCAGGGTCTAACATTCTGTTTGCGTTTCGTCTTGGTCAAATACAATTTTCGGGCTGTTTTTGGAGTCATTATTGCACTTCTCAAAGTGAAGCAGAATCGGAGGAACATTCTAAAGTGCCAGAAAAAAGCAGGTTCAGGAGGAATAATTAGATAATTGTCCTCCCCACCATTAAACTCTGACCTGCCTTGAGAGTGTTGGCCCATTAGCGCTGTTATTTATGTCTCTCCAGCCGCTAGGTGGGCCTTCCATTATGAGGGACCATCTCATTCATCATCCATCAGAGCTGCTCTCCCTGGGATCCAGGCAGTTGACCTGCAGGTCAGAGAGTGCTTAACCCCCAGCCTTTCTCTTAGTGCAGGAGAGTCCCATGTGTGCTTCCATCAAAGATACATCAGGATCTGTGTGTTAGCACAGAGGAAATCCACATCCGCCATACATGCCAAAGCATCGGTGACCGCAGAGAAGGATACAAGGAGAATATGTAACAATCTGAAATAAGCTAAAAGAAATGCTTAGACCCCATTCACGCTTGAGGGAGTCCCTCAAAACTCAACGCTCAACATCAAGATTCTCATTATATACAGGCCTGGATTTCCCAGTAGGCACCGTAGGCATGTGCCCAGATGGGCGCCCGCTTGTATGAGGTTTTTTTATTTTTTATTTTTAACTCTTTCGCTGACCGGTCTGTACGTCGCTGCAGCCACTGGGATCGTATGTAAGACTGCTTTCACACCTCACCGTGTTGAACCGATTTGCTGCAATTCTGCCCGCAATTTCAAAGCGCCGAGTTGTGAATGACAAATCTCAGAACGCACATTTGAGATGCCATTTATTTAAAGGGCACCTAAAATCGCAGTGCAGTTCTGCCACGATTGTTGCATAATAAATCGCACTACAATCACGGCAACCCGCATCGCATGAAGTATGTAGCTCCTGAACTTTTTTTGGGCGCCAAGCTTCACACAAAGCGAGTTGCCTCGATTATGTTATCATCGCATCGCAATTTTAGGTGCCATCAATGAATGGCATCTCAAATGTACGTTTTGCGATTTGTCCTTCACACCTCGGTACTTTGAAATCGCGGGCAGAATCACGGCAAACCTTCCCGTGATTATAAACGCAGAGGTGTTGATGCAGCTGAAAATTGACAGGCCACCCGATTGCTTCCACACAAATCCGATACTGGCGCCCCCCCGCCATGTGTTCTGGGCTCCGCTTACCCATCTGGAGGCCCGGGACTGACATGGCAGGTGCCGGCAGGTGGAGGGGAGGGAGAATAGCAGACACACCTCCGTTCACCTCCCCTTCTTCCTCGGCAGTTGGAGGGGAGGAAGAATAGCAGACACACCTCCGCTCTCCTCCCCTTCTTCCTCGGCAGTTGGAGGGGAGGGAGAATAGCAGACACACCTCCGCTCTCCTCCTCTTCTTCCTCGGCAGTTGGAGGGGAGGGAGAATAGCAGACACACTTCCGTTCTCCTCCCCTTCTTCCTCGGCAGTTGGAGGGGAGGGAGAATAGCAGACACACCTCCGCTCTCCTCCTCTTCTTCCTCTGCAGTTGAAGGGGAGGGAGAATAGCAGACACACCTCCGCTCTCCTCCTCTTCTTCCTCGGCAGTTGGAGGGGAGGGAGAATAGCAGACACACTTCTGTTCTCCTCCCCTTCTTCCTCGGCAGTTGGAGGGGAGGGAGAATAGCAGACACACCTCCGCTCTCCTCCTCTTCTTCTTCGGCAGTTGGAGGGGAGGGAGAATAGCAGACACACCTCCGTTCTCCTCCTCTTCTTCCTCGGCAGTTGGAGGGGAGGGAGAATAGCAGACACACTTCCGTTCTCCTCCCCTTCTTCCTCGGCAGTTGGAGGGGAGGGAGAATAGCAGACACACCTCCGTTCTCCTCCTCTTCTTCCTCGGCAGTTGGAGGGGAGGGAGAATAGCAGACACACTTCCGTTCTCCTCCCCTTCTTCCTCGGCAGTTGGAGGGGAGGGAGAATAGCAGACACACCTCCGCTCTCCTCCCCTTCTTCCTCTGACGTCACAGTGGCATGTATGACATAACTTCTGGGTCACCCTGTCACTTTCCCTAAACTTTTTGTCCAGTAAGTGATAAAAAAAAAAAAAAAAAAAGCAAAAAAAATATATTTTTTTATTTTTTGCAAAAAAAAAAAAAAGTTACACTCAAGCACATAAAATCCCCCCAAAAAACAATTTGCGGTAATTTATCAAGAAAAAAAGTTGGTCTTACCGCCTTTTTTTTTGGGGGGGGGGGGGAGATTTCAGAATTCTCTGCCTATAGACTTCAGAGATGTAAATCGGCCCTGATTATACACTGCCTGGCCACAAAAAAACTCGTCACCTGGAATTAACTAAGCAGCTAACTAAACTAAGCCTGCAGTAACTATCCTACTGGATAGTTACTGGATGTGCCCGAAGAATGAGGTCAGCTGACTACCTGAATATACTGAATAACCAGGTTATTCCATCAATGGATTTTTTCTTCCCTGATGGCACGGGCATATTCCAAGATGACAATGCCAGGATTCATCGGGCTCAAATTGTGATTTATGGTTCAGGGAGGATGAGACATCATTGTCACACATGGATTGGCCACCACAGAGTCCAGAACTTAACGCCATTGAGAATCTTTGGGATGTGCTGGAGAAGGCTTTGCGCAGTGGTCCGACTCTCCCATCATCAATACAAGATCTTGGTGAAAAATGAATGCAACACTGGATGGAAATACATTTTGTGACATTGCAGAAGCTTATCGAAACAATGCCACAGCAAATGCGTGCCGTAATCAAAGCTAAAGGCGGTCCAACTAAATATTAGAGTGTGTGACCTTTTTTTTTTTTTTTTTGGTGGGGACTTTTTTTTTGGCTGGGCAGTGTATATAATGATGCCTGATCACACTTAAGCGTTGTGTTGCTTGAAGCTTGTAGCTTGAAGCTTAAAAAAAGTACATGGGCTACTTTAAGCCATTTTGACATAGTTACGTCATAGATAAGTTGGTAAAAGAGTCAGGACCATCCAATTCTACCTATGTGTGTGTAATTTTGTGTCTAAGGCCAGCCATACATGAAGCGAATTTCTTTCCTGCAACCACGGGTGCTGATAGGTAAATCCCTCCCCCCAAGCCACTGTTTTCCCCCAACAGGGGAAGCCGTCCATGTTGGGGGAAGACAGTGATTATTGCTGGCGGCTATCCCAGCTCACTCACTGCTTCAGTCTGCTCTGCCTCCTGACATCATGTCCTGCATCTGACTGCAGCAATGGGCGACGGCAGTGAGCACTTGAAACCCCACCCCCCTGTGGGCGACCCCCATAGTGGGAGAACAGGTGGGCAGGGCCCTCCACAGTGGCGGAACGGGTGGGCAGGCCTCCCCCCACAGTGGCGGAACTCCAGTCACAAGTGTGTCTGCTGCAACCCTGGTAGTTCTGCCACTGCACCGTTGCTCATTAGAGGCTTTGGAGTGAGGCTGAGGAGCCCCTTCCATGGCGAACGCCGAAAGCTGTAGACCCATAACTTATACTGCTACCAGAGAATAAGAGGTGCAGTTGGTGTTCTGCCCTCGGCAACTCGCATACTACAGCTACACCAGCCTTGCATAGCACCTCTACTAGACCTGCAATGCACCATGTCAGCTCTTTACCATTGTTCTATTGAACTGCCCTGCTTCTTACCTGCATCTACTCTGTGTCTGTGCAAGGACCGTACCACCCCTATAGTATACATTGACTGCATTCAGGTTCATCAGGACTCTGATTAAGTGCACCAACGCCTCCTAAAGGGCCCCAACAATAGCAGGCAAAAGAAAAATCTTAAGAACTGCCCCAGTCACTTAACCTGCCCACAAATCCCCCTCCATATCCTTATACCCACCCTTGTCATGTTGAATACTGAAAGTGGTTATCAGACAGTCTTAGGCCTAGCATAGCTGCCATTAGTGCACTCTGGCAATTTAGCTCTGGTGGTTTATAGATTTGGTCTTATTACTGCTCACAGCTGCACTTCAGGTGCCACTGGTACAGTTTTTGCTGATTTGGACAAAAGGGTTGATTTACAAAAACAAGAGTGCAAAATCTGGTGCAGTTCTGAATAGAAACCAATCAGCTCCCAGATTTTTTTTTCAAAGCTTAACTGAACAATCTGAAATTAGAATCTGATTGGCTACCATGCACAGCTGCACAAGATTGTACACTCCCCGGTTTTAGTAAATCAACCCCAAAATGTCATTCTATGCCTTGTATTTTTTGCAAATTACTCTGCATACTAAAGTGCATTATTCCCATTGTTATTGCTTTTCCTTTTGCTGTCTCTTTATCTCCTTTTCCGGGCAACAATTTACGAAGTTTGCTTTTACTAACTATCTGCGTTATTGCTGGATTCTTAGAGTTACTGTCAGTTCTTGTGATATTTGTGTGTAGTGCAATCAACCTGCTGTGTCAGAGAGTTTGGGGTCATAAGAAGGTTGAGGTCAGAAACAGAGGACCCATCTTAACAGGCAGCTCCTTTGGGGGTAATGCTACACAATATTCTGTGGCAGGGATTCTGAGGCAGGGGATTCTCTTCACTCTCAGAATACAAAGACACAGCAGGGAGGATTCTCACATCCACACCAAATGTGCGCATGGGTCAGCCGAAAAAAGCCACATATGGGCAGCTCAAATCTGATTGTTCTGGGCCGCCAAGTATCAATGGTTCCTGGATCTACATCTGTTACACCAATCAGTGGCAAAACTACCAGGGTCGCACTTGCGAGCGGGCCCTGGTGTTCGACCACTGTCGGGGGGGGGGGGGGGGGTAGTGGAGTTGTTGGCTGCAGGGCTCTGAACTCAGAGCGTCTCTCTCATACAGCCCAGAATCTGCACTGACAGTTCCCCCTCCCTCCTCTCTCACATGGATGGGAGAGGAGAGAGCCAATGTGCTCCTTCTCCTCCCACCCCTCTCCTCCTGTATGCACCGCAGAAAGTATGAAGCTAAGAAGCTGAATTTGATAATTCTGCTGCTGGACTTCCCACTTCATGTGGTGCACACACAGGAGGAGAGGGGCAGGAGGAGAAGGAGCACATTGGCTCTCTCCTCTCCTACCCATGCGAGGGAGGAGGAAGGGGGAACTGTTAGTGCAGGTTCTGGGCTGTACGAGAGAGACGCTCTCAGCTCAGAGTCCTGCTGAGGAGGCACTGACAAAGTGGAACTGATAGACAGCTCTGATAGGTAGCACTGATGGCCAGCACTGATAGGCTGCACTGGAGGGCACTGATAGGTGGCATTGATGAGCACTGATAGGCAACACTGATGGACACTGTTAGGCTCAGAGTCCTGCTGAGGAGGCACTGATAAGGTGGCACTGGTAGACAACACTGATAGGTAGCACTGATGGGCAGAACTGATAGGCTGCACTGGTGGGCACTGATAGGTGGCATTGATGAGCACTGATAGGAGGCACTGATGGACACTGTTAGGCTCAGAGTCCTGCTGAGGAGGCACTGATAAGGTGACACTGGTAGACAACACTGATAGGTAGCACTGATGGGCAGAACTGATAGGCTGCACTGATGGGCACTGATAGGCGCATTGATGAGCACTAATAGGCAGAACTAGTAGGCTGCATTGATGAGCACTATCAGTGGTCCTCAATGCCGTCTATCAGTACCCAATAGCGCTGCCTATCAGTGTCCATCAGTGCTGCCTATTAGTGCTGATTATCAGTACAGTCTATCAGTACTCGTCAATGCAGCCTACTAGTGCTGCCTGATAGACTGTACTGATAAGCAGCACTGATAGTCAGCACTGAAGAGCACTTATAGGCGACGTTGATGAGCACTAATAGGTGGCACTAATAGGCAGCATTGATGAGCACTGATAGGCATCACTGATGGGCACAGATAGGTGGCATTGATGAGCACTGATAGGCATAACTGATGGGCACTGATAGGCATCATTGATGAGCACTGATAGGCAGCACTGATGGGCACTGATAGGTGGCATTGATTGGCACTGATGGGCACTGATAGGCAGTTTTGATGAGCACTGATAGGTGCCACTGATAGGCGACACTAATAGGCAGCACTGATAGACGGCATTGATGAGCACTGATAGGCAGCAATTCATGCTCAACGGGGTCCTGAAGGTTCTAGTTATGCCTCTGACACCAATAATCTAGGAACCCCATTCCATTTTCCTCTGCTACAATTCAGGTTTTGAAGAAAATACCAATCAGTACTCCAGATCTAAAGATTTTGTTCTGCCATAGACTTTCTGTGCCTGTCCTATTATCTCCCATAATCCATTGTGAACATTTCAGTCATTCAGCTCTGTTATCTCTACATCTGGCGGAAACGTGACAATTAGAATTTACTGCGCACATCTCAGCGCTCTGATAAATATCCAGTCAGCATTTCTGCTTTGTGATTCATCCTCGCTGCTCACAAACACCAGAAATCTGGAACACTTCAGGATGGATTCCAACTAACAGGGAATTTCATGGCCTTTGACTTCTTTTTTCTCTTTAATTTTCTGATTCGTTTTTCACATCACGTTGCCGGGACACATGAGCCCCCAACGTGAGTCAGGACCGAACAACGATATTTAAGATTACTGTATCACCACTTTCCACCTGGAGCTCTGCCTAGCCAAACAATTACCCAGATTATTATGATGCAAAGCAAACAGCCGCCAGGCCAATGGCCATCCTCCTGGAACCCAACCTGGAATTAAAAGCTTTTCCAATTACACGACTGCCAGGCAAACACTCGGGTGTACGTTACACCAACACGCTGGAAATGACTTTTGATGATAGCAAGGTACGAAGAGAGACCGACATTTATTTACACGCCGGCTTTTTGCTGCTCTGCTACACGGGAACATTTTCTATTTTAAATTTTTGTCGGGATGGAAGTCAATGGCTGCTTACCCTCATCAATGGGCCTTAAAAGGTTTATATCCCCTCGAACTTCGAGTGAATTTAAAGTGTGTGGAAAGCCAAATGATGAACTTTTCTTATTTGCTCTCTTTAGTTTGTTTAATACATCATTGAAAGCATATTGTTATACAGTCTCTATTCTATGAATGCAAGAAAGCCCTGATTGATCCTGCCAGAAATTCAGTGAGCTTGTTGGTTCCTGCACATTCTGCAGTCTTATTGTTATGACATCTCCAGCTTCCCTGTAGAATCCTGGCCAGGACTTCCAATGGTACTCACAGAATCCCTGCCAGGACTTCCAATGGTACTCACAGAATCCCTGCCAGGACTTCCAATGGTACTTACAGAATCCCTGCCAGGACTTCCAATGGCACTCACAGAATCCCTGCCAGGACTTCCAATGGCACTAACAGAATCCCTGCCAGGACTTCCAATGGTACTCACAGAATCCCTGCCAGGACTTCCAATGGCACTCACAGAATCCCTGCCAGGACTTCCAATGGCACTAACAGAATCCCTGCCAGGACTTCCAATGGTACTCACAGAATCCCTGCCAGGACTTCCAATGGTACTCACAACATCCCTGTTAGTACTTTCAATGGTACTTGTTGCAGCATCCCTGCCATAACTCCCAATGGTACTTACAGAATATCTGCTAGTACTTCCAATGGTGCTCAAATAATCTCTACCAGGACTTCCAATGGTACTCGCAGCATCCCTGTTAGTTCTTTCAATGGTACTAGCAGCATCCCTGCCAGGACTACCAATGAGATTTACAGAATCTCTGCTAGTACTCCCAATAGTGCCCAAATAATCTCTGCCAGGACTTCCAATGGTACTCGCAGCATCCCTGTTAGTACTTTCAATGGTACTTGTTGCAGCATCCCTGCCATAACTACCAATGATACTTACAGAATCTCTGCTAGTACTTCCAATAGTGCCCAAATAATCTCTACCAGGACTTCCAATGGTACTCGCAGCATCCCTGTTAGTTCTTTCAATGGTACTAGCAGCATCCCTGCCAGGACTACCAATGAGATTTACAGAATCTCTGCTAGTACTCCCAATAGTGCCCAAATAATCTCTGCCAGGACTTCCAATGGTACTCGCAGCATCCCTGTTAGTACTTTCAATGGTACTTGCAGCATCCCTGCCAGGACTACCAATGATACCTAAAAAATCACTGCTAGTACTTCCAATAGTGCCCAAATAATCTCTGCCAGGACTTCCAATGGTACTTACAGAATCCCAGCTAGTACTTCCAAAGGTTCTCAAAGAATTGCTGCCAGAACCACCAATGTTACTCACAGAATCTATGCCAGGAGTTCAAGAATCTATGCCATCACTTCCAATGGTACTTGCAGAATCCCTGCTAGTTCTTCTAATGGTGGTCACAGAATCCCTCCCAGGAGTTCAAGAACCTTTTTTGTTACTTTGAATGGTACTGGCAGAATCCCATGGTACTTCCCATTGTACTCAAAGAGTCCCTGCCAGTACTTCCAAAGATACTCACAAAACCCCTGCCAGTACCTAAAGAATCCCTGCCAGTACTTCCCATGGTACTCAAAGAATTCCTGCCAGTACTTCCAATGATACTCACAAAACCCCTGCCAGTACCTAAAGAATCCCTGCCAGTACTTCCAATGGTAATCACAGAATTACTGCCAGGACTTCTAACGGTACATGCAGAGTTCCTGCCAGGACTTTTAATCAGTTTACAATCCATTAGGGTATATAGGAGGTTACAAAGGTCAGAAGAGCATATAGTCTATAAGGCAGGGATTCTCAAACTACGGCCTTGCAGTTGTTCAGGAACTACAATTCCCATCATGCCTGGTCATGTATGTAAAAGTCAGAGTTTTACAATGCCTCATGGGATGTGTAATTCTGCAACAGCTGCAGGGCCGTAGTTTGGGAATCCCTACTATAAGGTATAAGAGAGTGTATAAGGGAAAATTTAGATGGTAGAAGAGCTTACAATCTATTAGAGTATAAGGGAGGACACAGAAGATGGAGCGCTTACAGTCTCTTAGGGTATAAGGGAGGACACAGAAGGTGGAAGAGCTTACAATCTATTAAGGTACGAGGGAGGACACAGAAGGCAGAAGAGCTCACAATCAATTAGGGTGTAGGGGAGGATACAGAGGGAGGAAGAGCTTACAATCTATTAGGGTGTAGCACCCTCCTAGGTAAGTGCTAGTGAGAGAGTATAGTTTTTGGCTCTGTTTGCCTATCAGAGAAGCGGAAGGCAAATCTATATTGCTCTCTATTAAAGAGCAGGATCTGTTAGTGAGGTCTGCTCATTGTGCTCAGTATGTGATTCGTTATGTCTAGAGAATGTTTCACACTGGTCTAATAGGGAGGCATGTTGGACAGTGGGGGGAAACCTGACAAATGGATGCATAGGCTTTGGTACAGTCCTGGTGATTGGCAGGGGCAGGTCGCCTAGGTGCATTCTGGGATACTGTATAAAAGCCAGGAGCACATGTGCTGCAAGGTCTTTGGCTGGAGAGCAGAGTCCCGGAGGGAGGGGGCGGCTGCCTCCTACTCTGTAGCAGTGGCACGTGGTCGCAGGAGGTCGTTCTGAAGACCGGAGGAATGGATAAAAGGAGCTGAACCCAGAGGTCCAGGAGAGCTGACTGAAGGGGGGACCCTGGAAAAACAGTATAGTGAGTACAGGGACTCGTGTCAAGGGGCCTGACCTGAGGGGGGCCACCCCACATGTAGGATAGTCAGAGGACAGGTGTCAGCAGTAAAGAGAGAGAGAGAGAGGATGCCGAGGAGAGAAGACAATCAATAGTTCACCAAGTCATCTTAGGAAAGAGACTTAATTCTAATTCACCTTTAGTGGCAGGGTGAATCAACAGCCTGGCTGTACCTGAAGATAGGAGTCCTCAACCAATTGTGCATACCACTATTCCCTTCTCCCATCCCAAATTTATCAAATAAAATACAAAAAACGACATACCCTGGATGGATTTTTGACTGGCACCAATACTAGGGGTTATTACTGCATAAACTGGCACCAATACTAGGGGTTATTACTGCATAAACTGGCACCAATACTAGGGATTAGAACTGCATAATAATAAAAGTTATTACTGTGTAAACTGGCGCCAATACTGGGAACTATTGCTGCAAAAACTGGCACCATTACTAGGGGTTATTACTGTGTAAACTGGCACAAATACTAGGGACTATTACTGCGTAAACTGGCACCAATACAAGGTACTATTACTGCGTAAACTGGCACCAATACTAGGAGCTATTACTGCGAACACTGGCACCAATACTAGGGGTTATTACTGTGTAAACTGGCACCAATACTATTGGCTATTACTGCATAAACTGGCACCAATACTAGGGGTTATTAATGCGTAAACTGGCACCAATACTGGGGGATATTGCTGCATAAACTGGCACCAATACTAGGTGCTATTACTGAGCAAACTGGCACCATTACTAGGGGTTATTACTGCATAAACTGGCACCAATACAAATAGCTATTACTGCTTAAACTGGCATCAATATAAAGTGTTATTACTGCATAAACTGGCACCAATACTAGGGGTTATTAATGCGTAAACTGGCCCCAATACTAGGGGTTATTACTGCATAAACTGGCACCAATACTAGGGGTTATTACTGCATAAACTGGCACCAATACTAGGGACTATCACTGCGTAAACTGGCACCAATACTAGATGCTATTACTGCGTAAACTGGCATCAATACTAGAGGCTATTACTGCATAAACTGGCACCAATACTAGGGGCTATTACTGAGTAAACTGGCGCCATTACTAGGGGTTATTACTGCATGAACTGGCCCCAATACAAATAGCTATTACTGCTTAAACTGGCACCAATATAAGGAGTTATTACTGAATAAACTGGCACCAATACTAGGGGCTTTTACTGCATAAACTGGCACCATTACTAGGGGTTATTACTGCATAAACTGGCACAAATACTAGGGGCTATTACTGCGTAAACTGGCACCAATACTAGGAGCTATTACTGCTTAAACTGGCAGCAACAATAGGGGTTTTTACTGCTTAAACTGGCACCAATACTAGGCTTTATTACTGTGTAAACTGGCACCGATACTAGGGGTTATTACTGCCTAAACTGGCACCAATACTAGGCTTTATTACTGCATAAACTGGCACCGATACTAGGGGTTATTACGGCATAAACTGGCACCAATACTAAGCTTTATTACTGCGCAAACTGGCACCGATACTAGGGGTTATTACTGCGTAAACTGGCACCAATACTGGGGGTTATTACTGCATAAAGTGGCACAAATTCTAGGCTTTATTACTGCGTAAACTGGCACCAATGCTAGGCTTTATTACTGCGTAAACTGGCACCAATACTAGGGGTTATTACTGTGTAAACTGGCACCAATACTAGGGGTTATTACTGCCTAAACTGGCACCAATACTAGGCTTTATTACTGCGTAAACTGGTACAGATACTAGGGGTTATTACTGTGTAAACTGGCACCAATACTAGGCTTTATTACTGCATAAACTGGCACTGATACTAGTTGTTATTACTGCCTAAACTGGTACCAATACTGGGCTTTATTACTGCGTAAACTGGTATGGATACTAGGGTTTATTACTACGTAAACTGGCACCAATACTGGAGGTTATTACTGCATAAAGTGGCACAAATTCTAGGCTTTATTACTGCGTAAACTGGCACCAATGCTAGGCTTTATTACTGCGTAAACTGGCACCAATACTAGGGGTTATTGTGAGGGGTTGTAACAAATGAAAAACATCAATTACAGAGTGCGCTAAAAAGTTATGGAACACAAATATTCACAAAAATGGTGATTGCTGATGTTCAGCTAAACACAAAGTCTATATTCTAAATGATGAGACTGTGCAAAAGTCTTGAAAATCCAAAGAATATAGTGAGGTTGGGGAGTGATGAAGGATAAGGGTAACCTCTTCCCAAACGGTGATCCAGACAGTGCTCAAATGTACACGTGATGCACCCAGTGTTAAGAAGGGACTCTTACCAGATAATGGAGAGATGCAAACATATAGTGTATAACCCTGGAGTCCGTTAGGTCAGCTTGTAGGAGAGAATTCACAAGAGGAATAAAGCGACCATCTGCTTCCAAAGTGTGGGGATCTAGAGGCTTCCACTCAAGGGGATATCGCCACCAACAACATGCCCGAGGAAGAGAAGGGGACTATAGTGCATTACCTCACTTTATTGAACCAATAAGAAAGAGTAACACTTACATTTTCAGGAGAAAAAACAGCATATGTAAATTTTGGATCGAGGACCTCTGCAGTAGTCCGGGATCATAGGCAACACGGCTAGCTCCCCCCGACGCGTTTCCACTAACAAGTCGGCTTCTGGGACTGGAGCTTCTGGGTTATTACTGTGTAAACTGGCACCAATACTAGGGACTATTACTGCGTAAACTGGCACCAATACTAGGGGCTATTACTGCGTACACTGGCACCAATACTAGGGGCTATTACTGCGTACACTGGCACCAATACTAGGGGTTATTACTGTGTAAACTGGCACCAATACTAGGGGCTATTATTGCATACACTGGCACCAATACTAGTGGGTATTACTGCATAAACTGTCACCAATGCTAGGGTTTACTACTGCGTAAACTGGCACCAATACTAGGTGCTATTACTGCGTAAACTGGCACCAATACTAGGAGCTATTACTGCGCACACTGGCACAAATACTTGGGGCTATTACTGTGTAAACTAGCACCAATACTAGAGGCTATTACTGCATAAATTGGCTCCAATACTAGGGGGTTATTAATGCGTAAACTGGCACCAATACTTGGGGTCATTACTGCCTAAATAACAGCTTTTAAGAGTTTTCCTTTCTCAAGTCTGAAGCAATACCTGAGGAAGAAAGGAAAACTCTTGAAAGCTTGTCTTTTAAGTGTTAGGTAAGTACAATAAAAAGGTATCATTGCACACTGCATTACTCTATTTAGTTTTTTTCAGTGGTATGATATAGTGGTGAAAATTCTGAGTGCCCCCCCCCCCCAGTTTTGACTGTGGTATCCTATGTGCCCCCACCCATATATTGTTCCTTGAGTCGCCACTGCTTACAGTCTTTTAGGGTATATAGAATTTGAAAGTGCAGTGGCCCCCCAGATACCATGATTATTTTGTTGCCACCCAGATACCATGATTCTTTTAGTCCAACACTAGAAAGGGGCAGCCACAGACAACAGACCACAGGCAGAAAGGCTTTCAATCTATAGGGTAAAAAGGAGTATACGGGAGGTAGAAGAGCTCACAATTTATTAGAGTATAAGGGAGACTAAAGAAGGTGAAAGAGCTTTCAATCTATCATGGTATAAAGAAGGATACAGAAGGTGGAAGAAAGAGCTTACAGTCTATCAGGGTATAAAGAAGGATACAGAAGGCGGAAGAGCTTACAATCTATTAGGGTACAAGGGAGGACACAAAAGGCAGATGAGGTTATATTTTTTAGGGTATATAGAATTTGGAAGTGCAGTAGCCCCCAGATACCAGGATTCTTGTAGTTCAGCACTAGAAAGGGGCTGCTGGAGACAACGGACCACAGGGAGAAGAGCTTACAATCTATAGGTTAAAAGGGAGAATACAGAAGGTGGTAGAGTTTATAATTTACAGTATTACAGTGTAAGGGAGAATACAGATTGTAAGCTCTTTTACCTTCTATCAGGGTATAACTGAGGATACAGAAGGCAAAAGAGCTTACAATCTAACAGGGAGGGTATAAGGGAGGATACGGAAGGTGGTAGAGCTTACAATTTATTACAGTATAAGGGAGAATACAGATTGTAAGCTCTTTTACCTTTTATCAGGGTATAATGGAGAATACAGAAGGCAAAAGAGCTTACAATCTAACAGGGAGGGTATAAGGGAGGGGTATAAGGGAGGATACAGAAGGTGGAAGAGATTACAATCGTTTAGGGTATAAGAGAAGATACAAAAGGCAGATGAATTTACAATCCATCCGGGTATAAGAAAAGGGATAAAAGGCAGAAGAGCTTACAATCTTTTAGGGTATACAGTATTTGGATGTGCAGTATCCCCCAGATACCCAGATTCTTGTAGTCCAGCACTAGAATGGGGTGGCCGCAGAAAGCTGTGCACAGCTACGTATATAAACCGCCAGTTATGGAGGTCTGCGGGTGAGCACAGGAAGCTGGTGGATATTTCCTGAATGTTTTGTAAGTAAGGCTGCATTCACATGTCAGCGTATGGATCGCGGGCAGAATCGCCGCGATTCCGCCCGCGGTCCGGAAATCATTGCAAATCGCGGGAAGCATGTGCGTTGCCCGTGATTTGCAATAGCCCCCCAAACGCTGAGCGATGTTGCCGCGATTTCCACCTGCCGAATCGCGGTAACATCGCGCAAAAAAAAAATCGCGGGACGCATTACGCCCAAAAAAGTACAAGAGCTTCTTTGGAGCGTATTGCGTCCCGCAATTTTTTTTGCGCGATGTTACCGCCATTCGGCAGGCGGAAATCGCGGCAACATCGGTCAGCGTTTGGGGTGCTATTGCAAATCACGGGCAACGCACAGGCGTCCCGCGATTTGCAATGATTTCCAGATCGCGGGCGGAATCGCGGCGATTCTGCCCGCGAGCCATACGCTGACATGTGAATGCAGCCCAAATCATTATTATTATTATTATTATTATTATTATTATAACTTCAAACAAAAAAGAAAAAAAAAAATCAATCCTGCCAGGAGAACAATAATAATTTACAGTTGCCGGGTTTTTCATTAGTCTGAAATTTAGCTTTAAATGTCAGCTTATCAGAATCTATTATTTAGGACCCCCCCTTCCCCCAGCGGGGTGCGGGAAGGATGAGGATGCCACTTACATCTGATTTACCTGTGCGCCAATGTGTCAGTTCACTGACAGGTACAGGCTGCGGATGGGCGGAGACGTCAGTCACTTTTACTGCCTCGTCTGCATTTTGCCACCCTAAAGGCCGGGATGGTGAGCCAGCCATTTGAATCGCAGAATTCATTCCATCAGAGCTCACAAAGGAGCAATCTCCGCACTCATCTAAAATGCATAATATCCCTGCGGATCAGAGAATGGGCTCCAGGCTGGAGCGTTAACCCTTCACTGGAAGAGCACAGCGCCACCGCACATCTAAATACAATGTATCCAGCCCGGGCACATATGGAACTCTTAAAGGATCTTTTACTTTAAACATTATCAGATATATTTTTTTATGTTAGGTGTATGTACTAGTGATCGACCGATATCGTTTTTTTATTGCAGATACCGATATTTTGGTCATCACATATCGGTATTGGCCGATATCTGCTGATATTTTTGGGCATTTAAAAACATTTTTTTTTTAAATTTTTTTTTTTTTTTTACAGGTACTCTTGTGGAGGGATCTGGGGGTCTAAAAGACCCCAAACCCGTCCTCTGCACTTATAAGGATTCAAAACGCCAAGTTTGGCTGTTTTGAATGCTGTCATTTTTTTAAATTTGACGCAGAGTCATGACATCACTTCTGGGTTTTTACATGGAGACCCGATCAGAGCTGAATGCGGCTTTGATCGGGTCTTCGGCGGCCGTGCAGGTAGGATGCCCAGGTCTCCTGGTGGGACGGGAGACCTGGGCGAGCCGCAGAAGGCGGCTGGAGGGGGGGGGGGCGTCCCCTCCCACTCCTTGTAATTTTTTTTTTTAATCTCCTACACTATGTGCCTTTTGTGTTCTATCCTAGCCATCTTTATTGCGCTCTTACATTTCTTATTGCATTCCTTGTAATGTTGAAATGCTGGCAATGACCCCTCAGCTTTCTTTTTTTTGAAGGCCTTTCCTTTTGTTTTTAATGCATTTTTACGTTGGAGTTTAGCCACCCAGGATTTGTTTTAGCTCTTTTAAATGTATTCCCTTTTGGAATGCACTGGTCAATGCTTTTATTTAGTAAAATATGATGGGGGATCACTGATGTGATGGGCTCATGCATAATGGGGTAATGCATAATAAAAAGAGGTCCCAGATGTGAATGGGACCCTGATATGATGGGGGACCTCTGCTGTGAATGGGGTTTCTATTATGCGAAAGGGGGACCTCTGATGGGAAGTGGGGCCTCTGTTGTGATGGGGGGACCACTGATACGATAGGGGACCTCTGATGTAATGGGGGGAACTTTGATATGATGGGGGACCTTTGATGTGATGGGGGATGTGATGGGGGATCTATGCTGTGATGGGGAAACCTCTGATGTGATGGGGGATCTATGGTGTGATGGGGAACCTCTTATGTGATAGGGGATCTCTGATGTGAAGGGGGGCTCTAATATCATTGGGGATCTCTGATGTGATGGGCTAATGCATAATAGGAAGAGGTCCCAGATGTGAAGGGGCCCCTGATTTTAAGGGGACCTCTGATATGATGGGGAACCTCTGAAATGAAGGGGGGCCTCTGATGTGATGGGGGAACCTCTGATATAATGGGGAAACCTCTGATGTGATGGGGGAACCTCTCATGTGATATGGGATCTCTGATGTGAAGGGGGGCTCTAATATCATTGGGGATCTCTGATGTGATGGGCTAATGCATAATAGGAAGAGGCCCTAGATGTGAAGGGGCCCCTGATTTTAAGGGGACCTCTGATGTGATGAAAGGACCTCTGATGTGTTGGGGGACCTCTGATAGGATGGGGGAAGCTCTGCTATGATGGGGGAGTAGGGGACCTCTCATAGTGATGGGGGAACCTCTGATATGATGGGGGGACTTCTGATGTGATAAGGGGACCTGTGATGTGAAGGGGGGCCTCTGATGTGATGAGGGGACCTCTGATGTGAATGGGGGGAGGACTTTGATATGATGGGGGAGCTCTGATGTGAATGGCTCATACATAATAGGATGGGGTCCTGGATGTGAAGGGGGCCCCTGATATGATGGGGGACCTCTGACGTGATGGGGGGACCTCTGATGTGATGGGGAACCTCAGATGTGAAGGGGGGCATCTGATGTAAAGGGGGGGCTCCAATATGATGGGGGATTTCTGATGTGATAGGCTAATGCATAAAACGAAGAGGTCCCAGATTTAAAAGGGGCCCCTGGAATTACTCTGATGTGAGGGGGCAACCTCAAATATGAAGGGGGGACTCTGATGTAAAGGTAATGCGGGTTGTGTGCATTATCCCAGGCTTCATATTGATAAGTAACCTTTACGTTTTTTACATTATAAACTGGGGTACCCCTAGATTTTTGCATACCCACCACAACTAAAAAATGTTGAGAAATGCTGTTTTAACAATATGCCTAGCTCTCTATAATGTTTGCTCAGAGGTTGCTGGAGCTGAGTGCACAGATGTCAGGTTACAGTAATGTAATGTAAAGAGCAAATAACTGGGATAGTGTGCTGGACCTGGCATACCAAATAGAGGGAAATTCTTCAGGAACTAGTGGAGGTAGGTTGCCTTGATCTGGTAAGTCATTTCGTAATCAAAGTGGTTGAAATAGGGCTGGAAATTGATGCATGTTGGGCGGCTACATGTATGGTAATAGAAAAGAAACCCCCAGTATGATATACTTGATATTATTTTACATTATCCATAGTAAGTGTACAATCATCCCTCCCAAGGGGAGAAAAGAAGGTGATCAGATTGACAGCACACCTGCAATGCATTAGAGATAAGGGACCCCTGGGGGCGAGGGGGGGGGGGATAATCTTATCATACGGTAAGATACACGGAATTTCGAGGGAATACAAGGTCGTTCTTTCAGATAAGGACATAGAGAGCCACAATATAAATGCTATGGGCTCTTCTGTACAATACCTGATAGCCAGCAACTCAACTGAGATACATGCAAATAGCAAAGCCGAAGTCACAGCACCATTTAAACAACAGCAGCCAATCACATTTGTTTTCCAGTTAATATAGATCATTAATTATGAGTTGGGTTTCTACGTTTTGTCCTTTTTAAAACTGAAACCCCGGTCAAGAGCTTATATTTGTATATATATTACAATACATTATGTTCCTCAATAACCACAGAGAGTATAACTCCACTTTCAGTGCACCAAATGCTTTCGCAAACTCAGATATAGTAAAACCTTGGATTGTGAGCATAATTCTTTCCAGAAACATGTTTGTAATCCAAAGCACTCTTATATCAAAGCGAATTTCCCCATAAGAAATAATGGAAACTCAGATGATTCGTTCCACAACCATTTATTTATAAATCCTTCGGTTTATAGTCCATATAAAAGTATTATAGCAATGTGATAGGTTGTGTAACCATAAAATGACCATTCACAAATGGTGCCTCCACAAGGGGATTAGAAGCAAAATCCAGCAGGAGCTACAGAGTATAAAAGAGAAGAGAGGCGCCTCTAAGTGTAGCAATATGGTTCCATTTATTGAAGGTTCAACATTTAGCAACTCACATGGTTGATGGTTAAAAGAGGCACATCTAAGTATGCAGGCATTCGGGATAAAGCTGTTCACATAGACCAGTGATCCTCAAACTACGGCCCTCCAGCTGTTGCGGAACTACACATCCCATGAGGCATTGTAAAACTCTGACATTCACAGACATGACTAGGCATGATGGGAATTGTAGTTCCTGAACAACTGGAGGGCCGTAGTTTAAAGACCCCTGACATAGACCATCCTCCACACCGTCGGCTCTCACCGCTGTCAGTCTGCAGTAGTGAACGGGAAGAATACCCTGCAGTAGAGCGATCTGAAAGTGAGGCTTGAAGCACTCGTGGAGCGCAGTGTGGAAGGGATGATGTCGATGGCGGTGAGGATGGTCTATGTGGACAGCTTTACCCCATATGCCGGCATACTTAGTTGTGCCTGTTTTATTCATCAACCATGTGAGTTGCTAAATGTACTTTCATTAAATGTAACCATATTACTACACTTAGAGGCGCCTCTCTTCTCTTTTATACTCAGTTGTGACATGACGCTACTTGTATATCAAGACATCGCTTGTTTATCAAGTCAAAATGTAAAAAAAAAATTTGCTTGTCTTGCAAAACGCTCTCAGACCAAGTTACTCTCAATCCAAGCTTTTACTGTATTACCTTGTAAATGTAGCAGTGACATCATCACTGTGCTGCGCAGAGCACAGAGCTGTAGGAGGGACCCAGCAGGCTCCACCCACTACAGAAAACCAACAGGAGGAGAGAGAGACAAGAGTAATTCACCAGGAATCCTGTGAAAGGGTCAGCAATAGGCAGTAACAGGCCCTGCTGCCCCACTCCAAATCTGTCCTATTGTGCAGTGTGTGTCAGAGCTTAGTGGGCCCCACCACCTTCGGGGGAGCCCAGCACCATGGAGGATACCCCACTGGGGAGCTCTCAAATCCTGCTCAGGTCCTGGATGACCTTGTCCCGGCACTAGACATAAATGTATCCTTATGGTGTCCAGTGAAAGTCCCAAAAATTCTGAAGTTAAAAAATCCTTTTTCAGTAGACAAAAATACAATGTAGAAGAGTATATTCACATTGTAAAGCGCTGCGCAAACTGTTGGCGCTATATAAATCATGTATAATAATATATATGTGGGCGCTTCCGTTTCTATGCTCCAATAAATGGTCTATATTGCACTTAGAGGCGCCTTGTTCTTCTCCAAAAATACAATGTAGGACAGTCCTAAGATTAAACTTAGCACCAATCTAATTAAATAAGGGTGGTGTTGACTGATTGTTTTTCCTTAATATTTCACAACAGGCCTGAAGTGAAATTGTGTTCCAATAAAATGAAGAAGAAGAACCTAGGGTAGGCATTGTGTTTAATAACATGTTTAGACCTACACTGATCAGCCATAACACTATGACCACCCACCATAACACTATGACCACCCACCATAACACTATGACTATCCACCATAACACTATGACCACCCACTATAACACTGTGACCATCCACCATAACACTATGACCATCCACCATAACACTATGACCACCCACCATAACACTATGACCACCCACCATAACACCATGACTATCCACCATAACACTATGACCATCCACCATAACACTATGACCATCCACCATAACACTATGACCACCCACCATAACACTATGACCACCCACCATAACACTATGACCACCCACCATAACACCATGACTATCCACCATAACACTATGACCATCCACCATAACACTATGACCATCCACCATAACACCCTGACCATCCACCATAACACTGTGACCATCCACCATAACACTATGACCACCTACCATAACACTATGACCATCCACCATAAGACTATGATCATCCCCTATAACACTATGACCATCTACTATAACACTATGACCATCCACCATAACACTATGACCACCTACTATAATACTATGACCATCCACCATAACACTATGACCACCTACCATAACACTATGACCATCAACCCAAAACACTATGATCATCCACTATAACACTATGACCACCTACTATAACACTATGACCATCCACCATAACACTATGACCACCTACCATAACACTATGACTATCCACCATAACACTATGATCATCCACTATAACACTATGACCACCTACTATAACACTATGACCATCCACCATAACACTATGACCATCTACCATAACACTATGACTATCCACCATAACACTATGATCATCCACTATAACACTATGACCACCTACTATAACACTATGACCATCCACCATAACACTATGACCACCTACCATAAAACTATGGCCATCCACCATAACACTATGACCATCCACCATAACACTATGATCATCCACCATGACACTATGATCATCCACCATGACACTATGATCATCCACTATAACACTATGACCATCTACCATAACACTATGACCATCCACCATAACACTATGACCACCTACAATAACACTATGACCATCCACCATAACACTGTGACCATCCACCATAACACTGTGACCATCCACCATAACACTGTGACCATCCACCATAACACTATGACCACCTACAATAACACTATGACCATCCACCATAACACTGTGACCATCCACCATAACACTATTACCATCCACCATAACACTATGACCACCCACCATGACTATCCACCATAATACTATGACCACCCACCACAACACTATGACCAACCACCATAACACTATGATCATCCACTATAACATTTTGACCACCCACTATTATTAGGTAGGTCCCACTTTTGCTGCCAAAACAGCCCTGACCTGTGACGGTTTGGGCTCCTCTACACCTCTGATGGTATGCCTTGGTATCTGGTGCCAAGCCATCAGTAGCTGATCTTAAAAGTCTTGTAAGTTGTGAGGTGGGGCATCCTTGGATCTGACTTTTTTTTCCCGCACATCCCACAGAGATGCTTGACAGATTGAGATCTGGAGAATTTTGGGGTCAAGTCAACACCTAAAACCTTGCTGTGTTCCTCAAACCATTCTTGAACTATTTTTGCATTGTGGCAGGATGCATTATCCTGCTGAAAGAGGCCACTGCCATCAGGGAATGCTGTTTTCATGAATGTGTGTACTTGGTCAGAAGCAATGTATAGGTAGGTGGTACGTGTGTAGCACTCTCTAGTGTCAGAGTGGGTAAAAGCATATTCTGACTCATGTTTAAACCCTGTGAGTTGTAATTGGGTCAGGGTTACTAGAATTCATGGCAGCATGACTCATACAGGCAGCTCTCCGGTGCTTCCCCCAGGTTCTGAAACATTGGAGAACCTTCTGGAAGCTAGAGGGCAGAGGCTAGGAGGGTTGTCCTGCATATTTAGGGGCCCTTAGCCAGTCCCCATGAGGTGGGTATGGCAGCCCTTAAATAGAGATGTGTCAAGCTGGGCAGGGAGTCGATGGAAGATGGGGATGAAGTGCTGAAGAGACTGTCGGTAGCCCTTGAGGCAAACCCCCTAGACTGGGGGGGGGGGGGTTCTCTGCCTTTGGCTGGGGCTCAGGTGCTGGCCTGGAAGGATACTACTACAGGAGAAGTTGGAAGGAGGGTTTCCTGAGAGGCAGCGGGAGCAAGGGGAGAACAGTGTGAGTACTACAGCACAGTGCAGGGACTTATAAGGAGAGAGACTGCCACTAGGGATGATCGAACGGTTCGGGTCCACCATCGGTTCGGCCCGAACATTGGGTGTTCGAGGTTCGGCCGAATTTAGAACTTTTTGCCCAAAAAGTTCGGAATTCGGCAACCAGAACCGCCCAAAATGCAATGCTTCAGGAAATGGGCTTTAAAAGCCCGTGATTGGACCAGAACCATTAGCAAAAGCCAATTGAGGGGGCAGGAGAATGCTAGGAATGTGATTGGAGTGACTAGGGGGTCCCTAGACCAATCATTAGTGAATACGCCCCCCAGTATATAAGATCGCCCCCGCCATATTCCTAGCATTGTTATACTGGACATGGAAGAGAGTGGAAGCAGTTCTGTGAATTTTACTTTAAAAGTGTCATTTAGCTATTTTTAGTGTGAGGAAAGGGATATCTAGTGTAGTTAGAGTGCTCCTTTACACTTTAGTTAGCTTCAAAAATTTAGTTTCTGTAGGGAAAGTATGAAGTGTCAGGGGACCGTAGTGTAGTGTAGGGTTAACTGGCAGTGACTGCTATGGCAGGGTGACAAAACCCTTCCATAGCAGGGTGACCGCTATAGAGAAATGATCATTTCTCTGAATAGCTTCGGGACAGGCATATGGCTTCTCACCAGCCAAGCATTTTTTATGCTGCAGGGGCTGCCACTGCCAGTGCTTTTTTGAGGACATGTTTGATGTCAGACATGACATCTGAACATGTGTATAGGGGGTATATATAGACATATATGTCTGAATATATACCCCTAGACATATATAGGTGTGATAGTAGCAGAAATATAATGAAATCATTTACAGTAATATATTTCTGCTACTATCACACCTATATATGTCTAGGGGTATATACTCAGACATATATGTCTATATATACCCCCTATACACATGTTCAGATGTTTTGCCTGCCTCAAAAGAACCCAAAAAAATGCCAAAAAAAATGCCCAGGTGTGTTTTTGCTGGCATTTTTTGGGGGGTTTTGGAGGCAGGCAAAACATTAGAACTTGTGCACAGTACCACTATACACAAGTTCAGATGTTTTTCCTGACTGCAAAGAACTCAAAAAAATGCCTTCTATTAAACCGGCAAGGTGTTAAAGCAGCGAAGCAAACCCCCTGTCAGAAAGTTTTCTAATACAAACGATCTTTTTTTTTTATGGTTCTGGACATGCTACAGAGCTGAAACTTCACATGCACACCTTTTAGACCCCCCAGATACTAAATCCAAAAAATCTCTTTTTTTTTTTTTTTTTTTTAAATTTTCAATAATTGGCTTTTTTTTATCAAAAATTACAATTTTTAAGAACTTTTGTTGTGTGATTTAGTGTCTGGGGGGTCTAAAAGGTGTACCTGTGAAGTTTCAGCTCTGTAGCATGTCCAGAACCAGAAAAAAAGATCTTATAGGTGTTAAAGTTAAAGGAGGGTCCCGACCCACATCCCTGTTCTACTGAAAAATTATCTTTTTTTTTCATGGTTCTGGACATGCTACAGAGCTGAAACTTCACATGCACACCTTTTAGACCCCCCAGATACGAAATCCAAAGTAAAAATCAAAAATTCTCTCTTTTTTTTTTTTAATTTTTTCAATAATTGGCTTTTTTATCAAAAATGACAATTTTTAAGAACTTTTTTTTGTGTGATTAATAGTTAATGGGGCATGACCCAGAACCCTATGCACTTTTTAGGGGCATTTATTGGGTTTTAGGGCTTCAAAATGGTGTTTTTTGATTACCGAAGTTCGGGTCCCATTGATTTCAATGGGGTTCTGAAATCCGGGCCGAACTTTCAGGAAGTTTGGATGTTCTGGCCGAACCGAACTTTTCAAAAGTTCGATCATCCTTAACTGCCACATGTAACAGGTCTCTCTTGAAAACAGCAGTGTGCTTAAGCCTTACCCTGGGAGATCTCCAGAGTTAGTCGGGTAGACTGGTGAAGAAGCAGCACGGTGGGCTGGCATTTCCTGCAGTGGTATAGCTGGGAGCAGTGTCTACAGGGAAGTTGGAGGTGCTCCAGGATGCAGTTTTACAACACATTGCGCTACTTTATAAAAGGGACTGAGAGTTCCTAGTCTGTAAGGGACTGCTGCTAATCTAACAGAGACTGTTAGTTACTAAAAGAAATAAATCAATTGGAGCTGTACAAAGGATCAAGTGGAGTTATGTATTAGGGTTAAGTGGAGCTGTATATAGGGAGGAAGTTGTCCCTGGTTTTTGTTACTGTCAAGATAGGCATCCCATAATGCCTATTCAAAGCCAAGTTATTACCCCCTAATAAAACACAAAAAAACAAAGCTCAAGGACTGTTCTCTTTGTTTGGATGAAAGTTTAAAATGTTATGTGCCTGGCTGTTCAGCCATGGGGAACCCTGTCATTTGCAACTCCTACGGGGGTAGCGCTATACGTGTCTAGAAAAATCGGGGGCGACCTGTGACTTGCACGGACTTCATAAAATTAATGTCTATGCAAGTCGCTCCAGATCGCCCTGAAGTAGTACATGACCCTTTTTCTAAGTCGAAGCGACTTGTGTCGCTCCTATTAGAACGGTTCCCGTACTACTCAATGGCAAGTGACGGACCGCGACTTGTCAGGCTGACAAGTCGCCTGACAAGTCGGAGTAGTGTGAACCGACACTAATGGTCCCAAGGTTTCCCAGCAGAACATTGCACAAAGCATCACACTGCCTCCGCCAGCTTGTTCTCTTCCCATACTGCATTTTGGTGCCATCTCTTCCCCAGGTAAGTGATGCACAAACACCTGGCCATCCACATGATGTAAAAGAAAATGTGATTAATCAGACCAGCCCGCCTTCTTTCATTGCTCTGGGGTCTATTTCTGAAGCCCACATGCCCGTTGTAGGCGCTTTTGGCCATGGACATGGGTGAGCATGGGCACCCTGACCAGTCTGCAGCTACACAACCCCATACACAACAAACTGCATGAACCTTTTTAGCAATTTGGGCTCCAGAAGCTCTTCAACTGTATCGGACTACATGGGCCAACCTTCGCTCCCCACATGCATCGATGAGCCTTGGCCTTCCATGACCCTGCCGCCAGTTCGCCAGTTTTCCATCTTTGGGCCACTTTTGGTAGATCTTGACCACAACAGGCCAGGAACATCCCACAAGAGCTGACATTTTGGAGTTGCCCCCTTGTCATAGTCACTCAAATACGCTTGCCCAGTTTTTCTGCTTTCAGCACATCAACTTAATAGACAACATGTTTACTTGCTGCCTAATATATCCCACCCACTTTCAGATGCCATTGTAACAATACAATCAATGGCATTTACTTTACCTGTCAGTGGTCATAATGTTATGGCTGATTGGTGTATATGGAAACACTACCCAACAAAGCAGAAAAAAAGGGGAACACCAGAAAGGTATAAAAGCCACAATGTGCAAGACTGAAGGTCGGCTTTAAATTTTCTGTTTCAGGAAGCGCCCGCATTGTATATAATCCTTGCAGGAATCCATCTTTCCCTACAATCCATTCGTCTCCGTCACCTGTGGCTGACAAACTTTGCCGCTGACACTTTGTCAATCCAGGCACAGTAACTAATCACTTGCTAATTAAATTTAATTAAAAAAATAGAAGATAGAGGAGCTTTTAGTGCCGTGTAAGCAAATTGGAAAAGAATTGTAATTATTGGTGCAAAAATGGTCACCCTGTCATTGTGCGATCAGCATGACTGCTTTGAAAACCACCACCCAGAACCCCCCCACTAGCCAGTGATCGGGACGTTTCTTAGATTTCAATAAAAACAGAAGTCTCTGTTCATACAGTTCCAAATAAATATGGAAACCTGACAAGATATTTCTTCAAAAAGTTTTGCACTTTTAGTAGGTTTTTGTCGAAGCTCACTACCAGGCATTAGGAGGCTGGAGGAGAGTCATGATGGGACATGTAGTCCTTAAAGGAGCAATGCACAAATCCAAGCTATGGGGTGACAAACTACAAGGACCAGGTTTCCCTGCATATAGAGGAGGAGAGGACAGAACTTTTCCCGGGCAATTTACCAGAGGTCTAGTGCGGGGAACCAGAGAGTGCAGTTCTGTTGATGGGGTCTGTACACTACATCTGAGGGACTAGAGCTTATGTGGAGTCCTGGGTGCCCTTTTTGGTGTTCTATGTAACCAAAGACAGACCCTGAAACTTCTCCTGCTGTGCTGAGACCCGAAGCTGGAGGGACCTGTTGCCATGTGTGCCTACAGTTTGATTGTGAGGACCTGATTGTGACAACTGAGTCTTCTGGGACAACTGACCACCAAGTGTACGGGACTGCTTCCATTCAATACCAGGAAAGGTGAGTGGAACAACCCAACCTAATCCCTTACTGCCCACAGTTAATGCCTATAGAGACTGTTCCTTACTTAGCAGCTCATCACCAGCTGTCCATTGGGTACAGTCTTCAAGGGACAGCTTCTTGTGCACCACCTTACAGACAGGCCCCAGTGATAGCCAGCTTAGTACTGGTAAACAGGTGCTAGGGTGCTTAGTGTCCTTGTTCAGGTTCTTCCTGTTATACAATGACAACACTCTGCCGTGCACTCTGTATACCTGGATTTTTCAACAAAGGGGCTAAGGAGAGCCTGTAAATGTTAAAAATTGATACAGAGTCTTATTGCCAAAGCTGAGATTTACATAAAAAAGGAACCACTCCTATCCAATGTCTACAGCTTACCTTTGCACCCTCCTCCACAAATCACCTCTGCACCCACTCTGCAATTCACCTCTGCACCCCTGTCTTTTATCTTTTTATTCTCTATCCACAGCTCACCTCTGCACTCCCTGTCCACAGCTCACCTCTGCATTCTCCATCCAAAGCTCACTCGCCCCCCTCCCCCCCTTTCAACATCTCCTTTCTGCACACCCCTCCAATGTTTCCTCCCCCACTCTCTCCATTTCAGCTCACCTCTGCACCCTGTCCACAGCTTACCTCTGCACCTCTGCCCAAAGCTCACCTCTGCACTCCCTGTCCAAAGCTTATCTCTGCACTGCTCTCATCACTCCACAGCTCACTTCTGGACACCCAGTCCAAAGCTCACCTCTGCACTCCCTGTGCACTACTCATCTCTGCACCCCCTCTCCACAGCTCTCCTTCTGCGCTCCCTGTCCAAAACTTACTTCTGCGCTCCCTGTCCAAAGCTCATCTCTGCACTCCCTATCCCAAGCTCACCTCTGCACTTACTGCCCAAAGCCCACCTCTTTTTCCCCTGTCTTTTATCTTTTTATTCTCTATCCACAGCTCACCTCTGCCCTCCCTGTCCACAGCTCACCTCTGCACTCCCTGTCCAAAGCTCACCTCTGCACTCCCTGTCCAAAGCTCATCTCTGCACTCCCTGTCCAAAGTTCACCTCTGCACTGCTCTTATCACTTCACAGCTAACTTCTGCAGTCCCTATCCAAAGCTCACCTCTGCACTTACTGCCCAAAGCCCACCTCTGCACTCCCTGTCCAAAGCTCACATCTGCAGCCCCTGTCCAACGCTCACCTTTGCACTTCCTGTCCAAAACTTACTTCTGCGCTCCCTGTCCAAAACTTACTTCTGCGCTCTCTGTCCAAAACTTACTTCTGCGCTCCCTGTCCAAAGCTCATCTCTGCACTCCCTATCCCAAGCTCACCTCTGCACTTACTGCCCAAAGCCCACCTCTGCACTCCCTGTCCAAAGCTCACATCTGCAGCCCCTGTCCAAAGCAGCTCACCTCTGCATTCCCTGTCCAAAGCTCCCCTCTGCACTCCCTGTCCAGAGCTCACCCCTGAACCTCTGTCCACACCTCACTTCTGCACTCCCTGTGCACAGCTCATCTCTGCAACCCCTTTCCAAAGCTCACCTCTGCACTCCCTTTTCACAGCTCACCTCTGCACTCCCTATCCAAAGCTCACCTCTGCACTCTCTGTCCAAAGCTCACCTCTGCACTCCCTGTCCAAAGCTCACCTCTGCACTGCTCTTATCACTCCACAGCTCACTTCTGCAGTCCCTGCCCAAAGCTCACCTCTACACTCCCTGTCCAGAGCTCACCCCTTAACCTCTGTCCACAGCTCACTTCTGCACTCCCTGTGCACAGCTCATCTCTGCAGGCCCTGTCCAAAGCTCACCTCTGCCCTCCCTGTTCACAGCTCACCTCTGCACTCCCTGTCCAACGCTCACCTCTGCTCTCGCTGTCCAAAGCTCACCTCTGCACTCACTGTCCAACGCTCACCTGTGCTCTCCCTGTCCAAAGCCCACCTCTGCACTCACTGTCTAAAGCTCACCTCTGCACTCCCTGTCCAAAGCTCACCCCTGCACACCCTTTCCAAAGCTCACCTCTGCATTCCCTGTCCAAAGCCCACATCTGCACTCCCTGTCTAAAGCTCACCTCTGCACTCCCTGTCCAAAGCTCACCCCCGAACCTCTGTTCACAGCTCACCTCTGCACACCCTGTCCAAAGCTCACCCTGCACTCCCTGTCCAAAGCTCATCTCTGCACTGCTCTTATCACACCACAGCTCACTTTTTTTCTCCCCGTTCACAGCTCATATCTCCCCACTGCTCCACTGCTGCTCCCCCATTTGAGCTCACTTCTACATTCCACATTCACAGCTCCCCCCTCTTTCTCAGTTCATCTTTCCACCCCCACCCTACCCCACCCAAGGCTCACTACTCTGCCTCAGGCTACTTATGCAGTCCTTTTACCCCTCACTCTGCCTAGCTGTCTCCTTTCTTCCAGCAGCCAGACTGGCTCATTTAACTCCCACGGTGTTTGGTGTATTTGTCTATTGATAATGTTGTTGTCATCCTGTCAGCCTACAACAAACAGAATTCTGTTCCATTTGGGTAAAATGTTCTAGTAACTAAGGACAATGATACATGGCACCTCTCAAAGTTATTTGATCAGAACATTAGTAGGTCTCACCTATACACAAGCATTATTTGTACTTTTTCCATCAACATTCTGTGTGGTCAGGAATACAAACAAACATTTCAAGGCCAACATTTTTGCACTTCCACCAACATCTCAAAGGGAATAAGTGCTGGTTTTATTCACATTTGATTTCTTTATTGTGATCTGAGATAAATGGCACAGTTGAATAAAGCTGAAATAATTTCCTATACAAGTTGCAATGATAGATAGATAGATAGATAGATAGATAGATAGATAGATAGATAGATAGATAGATAGATAGATAGATAGATAGATAGATAGATAGATAGATAGATAGATAGATAGATAGATAGATAGATAGATAGATAGATAGATAGATAGATAGATAGATAGATAGATAGATAGATAGATAGATAGATAGATAGAGATTAATGTAAATATAAAATATTGCAGGGCAGTAAACTAGGTGGTGAAGCTTGTAGGTCTGTTTAACATTCCCAGGCCACTCTTAGTGTATACAGAGTTCTATAGCCCAAGCTGAGATTCTACAGCTTAAAGAGGAAGTAAACCCTCCTCTGCAACTTGTACCTATAGGTAAGCCTATATTAAGGCTTACCTATAGGTAATGTAAATATCTCCTAAACATGTACCGTTTAGGAGATATTTACCTTAAATGTAGCCAGTGACATCACTGGCGCATGCGCTCTGAAGAAACAGCCGCTCGTGTCGTTCCTTCAAAGCCCCGTGCCGTGACCGTCGGCTTCAGTGTGCATGCGCGGGAGTGACGTCATCGCGGCTCTAGTCAATCAGATGGCTGGATGCCGCAAACCCGGAAGAAGGGCGACAGAACGTGTCACCCATGAGAGAGGTGAGCGGGCGGCACTTTGGGGCTTCGTTCTAAGGTAAGTATTTCATAATGAGCTAGTATGTGATGCATACTAGCTCATTATGTGTTTGTCTTTCAGGTGTTCGTTTTAAAAAAAAATAAACATTCTGAGGTTTATAACCTCTTTAAGCCACCTATCCTACCCCTCCCCAGAGTAGTGGCTCCTTCCACTGCCCTTCAGAGCATTGATACCTCCCACCCTCTCCACAGCTGTGACTGTCTCAATCCATCTTCCCATCTTCCTCCCCCAGTGGAACAGTGGATCCTCCTACAAACAGTATCTCCCCCTGCATAGTAGTTACTCCTTCCATATCCCTCCTCCTGTGCACAAATCCAAAGTTTCAATGAGATCCAGAGCTTGTTTAGCTTTCATTGTGCTCTGGAACCCTATGTATTAAAAGTGTGTAAAACAAACATTGTTTACAACAAAAATTATAAAAAGCAAAAAACTGACCAAAAACCAAATTGTAGTTTCCCTCTATAGACTGCCAGTCTGCTGTTTTTTTTCTATAGAATATTTATTGTTTACATTGTTTCCTCCACCGGAGCCATGTTGGAAAAGATGACCGGACACTCAGATCAATTCTGGTGGGTCTCTGGGGACAATTAGCTCCTGTTCCTCGATCCAAACTGGCATCATAATGGAAGCCGGCTTATTTAACACAGAAAGAAGCCGCACCGTCGTCTCTTGTCCAACGTTCAGGGAGAAGAAAAAAAGAATAGTAAATTAGAATCTTATTTGAAGGCTCATTTACTGCCTGTAGGTCTTGCTGCCCTCTCCATATACCAACAAATTGCAGACTGGAAGAGTGAATAATATAATTAAATACGCCCACTCCAAGAAATCTATATCGTAAGAAAGAAATCCCAGAGAATGGAGCTGTGCCAAGCTGAGTGTCTTTATATGCTGAGGAAAGGGGTGCAGATGGGCACATCACGGCCAGAAGAATGATAGATATCAGAAAATCTACAAAACAAATAATGACTAATGAATACTAGAGAAGCGACTTAGGATACTAAATTCAAAATTCTGGAACTATTGGTACCAGCAAGTCTTAACTACCGAGTTTAAAATCGAACAGCAAGCAAAAGTTGACCTGTATATTTCAGCAACAACCGAAAGTACCACTAAACTCTTCAAGCTAAATGATAAGACTAAACGTCTTCAACAATTCTGAAACCTTAATGTATCTTCTGGGAGCTTATTGCTGAGGGGGGCTTAATTGGGTTGGGCCAATACAAGGGAATGGTTAACAATGTTGTTGTAAGAGGGAGAAGTGTTAGTGAAGGTGAGCTATCAAATTGGTTTAAAGTTGGTGGGTGGCACTCTTAGTGGTAAAGGTGGTAGCCTCCATTGGCAGGAAGCCATTTTACTAGGGAAGAACATTGTAAACGGTCTTGCCTACCCTCTCGTAGACTGTGGGGTCTTTTTTGTTTTTTAGTCAAAAGACAAGTGTACTTGGGTGTTAAATGTGGTGTCAGAGGTGGGACAGCTAGAATCGGTAGATTTTGGTTGGCAGGTTTGTTGCTGCGTTTGAGCTTCTGCACATGTAGGCAGGTGCAGTCTACTTTCTCCATTGCAGGTGGCACTCAACCACAGCGGCATTGCAGAGGGAGCAGAAATCAAGTGGAACCTAGTGCCTCTATGGTTTCCCGGGTCACAGGGGGCAGCTATCCGATTTGATGCTGGCATCCCATGTGACTCTGGCGACCATCTTGAGTCCGGCAGAGTGTTTTTAGGACCCTGGCTCCCGGGCTTGGTGTGCATTTTGCCTGTGGCTAGGGAAGGGACAGGTCATCCATTGTCAGGGACAAATCCTATCATCAGGAAGAGGTTCTTGAGGTGTAAGGTAAAGAGCAGGTATATGCTATCCTACCTGGAAACCTCCCCCACTTGGGTATGGACTGGCCTGGCATTTCACTTCTCGAGAGAGACACTGTCAGCATGCCTGTGACTTTCTGCTGCTGACTTCTTGCTGTGACCTTTGAGTGCTCCCGATCAAGTTGTCTTCCTGTTAGGCTTGTTTTGTATTGCTGAACTTTAATTACAATATATTCCTGTTTCTGTGTATCTGGACTGAGTGCTTTCTGCTGCCTCACCATGATGCATCTACCCACACACAGGTCTGGTGGGCTCAGCAAAAAATCTTTGAAAAAGAAATGTGAACAAGCCAGAAGTCAGAAGATTGCTTTGGCTGCTAAACAAGCTGCTGATAAGGCCTGTGCTTGTAATTCACACTGGAAAAGGTAGGTCCAGTTCACTTCTGGTTCACATTGTTGCCAGTCAAGCTCTGATGAAGGTAATGTTTGGACCCCTGAAACATGTTGGCTACTTTTTTGGATTGTACATCTGACTTTTAATGAAATATAGTTGTATCTGGATCTCTTAGCAGTAATGTGTCAGTTTCAATTCACGTTGCATTCTGGAAGTGTCCCTTGGGAAAATCCAAACTTTCTTGTAGATGATAATATAAGACGTAGACCTTTTAAGTCTTTCGGGAGTTTGCACCTTCACTCAACTCCTGGCCTAAAGAAACGGCATCATGACTACTTACCAAAACCGCCTAAAGAAACAACATCATGACTACTTACCACAACCGCCTAAAGAAACAGCATCATGACTACTTACCACAACCGCCTAAAGAAACAGCATCATGACTACCTACCACAACCTTCATTTTCAAAGTATTACCATCAGAATCCCTTCTTCTTAACAAAAATTTGGTCTACATTGATGTATAAATGAGACGTTATACATATACAACCCATCTGATCATCCAATACCTGCCCTTGTTGAAGGGCCGAAATGGTTTTAAAAAGTGGGCAACTATGACCCATCTGTTGTCCCCCCCAAGCCCTTCAGGTCTGGCATCAATTTTAAAATGGACCGCACTCCAATAAATAATAGCCTGGCCCCCCCCCCCCCCACAAAATCTATACTAGGTCCTTAGGCATAGTATGGATTTTAAGGGGAACTCCAGGCCAAAAAAAATGGTGTGGGCCCCCCCCCCAAAATCCATACTAGACCCTTATTCGAGCATACAGACCAACAGGCCAGGAAAGAGGGGAAACAAACGGGCACCCCCCCCTTCCTGAACCATACCAGGCCCCATGCCCTAAACATGGGGGGGGGGGTTTGGAGGAGGCTGGCTATCAAGACCTCTTAGCAGTGGTGTGGCACTTCAATTGCAATTTACGTTGCAAACTGGAAGTGTCACTCAGGAAAATCCAAACTTTCTTGTAAGGGATCTTGGAGATCTTGGAGATGATAATTTAAAATGTAGTAGACCCTTTGTCTTCCAGGAATTTTTACCTTCAAAGTCCTTAATTTTCAAAATACTAACAACAGAATCTCTTCTTCTTAAGAAACATTTGGTCTACATTGATGTACAAATGACAACTCACACATATACAATCCCTCTGATCATCCAATACCTGCCATTGTTGAGAGGCCGCAATGGCAAGGCCAAATTATAGAACCACTTCCCTCCTTGATTAAACAGTGTGAGTAAAAAAATCCTCTTGCTAGAGATTGTTTAATGGCCCAGGTTCATTAACAACCCTTTTCTGGGTGAAACATTAGAAGGAGATGGATGAAGACTCCGAAGGTTTTCGGTTTGATGGAGCCTCTAGAAGAGGACTGATCTAAGGCTGTCGATTACATCCAGATGAGTTTTTGTTGTGCCAAACTTTTTTTTCTTGTTTAATTTTCCAGATAAGACAGTGACATTGAGCTGCGGGTTTTATGTGGCTGTTAACACATGGTAAAATAACATGGTTTGTGATGTCTCCATTACCCTTCCCAGTAATGTTTGCCGCCGAACACTCACGTTGATTGAATTAAGCTCAGGAAAGTTTTGTAAGCTTCTTTTTCTATTCTTCTGCACATTCCAAACCATCATTTGGGACAGGCTGGATGTGGAATGTTGTTTATAAGGAGAGATTTATCTAAATTAAAATAGCATGTGAGAACATTAGAGAGTCGAAGTGCTGAGCCAACACTTACTATTACTGGGAAGGGTGGGGAATGAGCCTCTGCTGGATGGCTCATGTCAGTATTAGTAACATTTAAAAAAAAAACAGCGATACTAGCTCCCCAACAAATACGCTTCCCAAAAATTGATGCCTGGTTATTACTGACATTTGGAGAATTAACTTTTTTTATAGGGTGTCTAAATTAAAATTGGAGTCTTTTCCATTTTGGACATTTAGTAATACTTCTCTTCCCCAAACTATAGCAGGCCATGAACTATTGTAGCCAAGCTGAAACCTTTGGTCTCTTACCCACAAGAGAATCCCCTCTGACATGTTTAGCCTCATAGACGATTTGAGCTGATTAAGCCCCTACTGGGTGAACCATGTTAGAGGGCATTCTACTGTGGGTAGGAGACCAAGCTGAAGCCATTTTTTACTAAGAGGAGTTCACTATATGCCAAGGCAGTCTGCGGACATGCACCCTTTTGTTGTAGTCCTCGATGCGTCTAACGAGCCAGTATTCACACTGACGGGCACCTGCAAACATGGTGGCCAGTCACCCGAGATTACAGGTTGGGGTATTCGAGCAGTATCAACTTTTTGATTTTTGGTCTACCAAGCTGCAACCCTTGTCATTGCATTGGCTCTTCTAAATGTAACATTTCTGTAGCAGAAGAAAAAATAAAGCTTTAAATAAAGTATGACGCTGTCTACATTTTTCTTGGTTATTTACCTTTCTATTGAGGTATTGCGTTCCCTGTCCTTTCTGCAGCTTAGGGTCACCCAACATGGCTATCATGGACAAGGGGAGGAGATTGGAGAACAGTCCAGGTCATTTCAACAACATACCTGAGGGTAGATAAACAGGTTACTGAGGTAGCAGGCCAGATGACTGTAGAGCTTGCCAGAAACTGCATGGAGGCACAAGGAGGTGCCACGGAGGTACACAAGGAGTACTAGGAGTCATTAGATGATACAAGATGCTCTGCATTGCACTGGAGTCATGGGGCTCACAGGGGCTTACTAGTGTCAGTAGATGTTCAAGGTACACTGGAGACAATTGGGTTGATTTACTAAGAGCAAATAGACTGTGCACTTTGCAAAGTGCAGTTGCCCTCTGCAAGTGCAGTTGCTCCAGAGCTTATTAAATGAGGTAAAACTTCACTTTGCAATGAGTACTCTATCACACACAAGGAAAATAAAAAAACAGCATTTTTGCTTGCACATGATCGGATGATAGTAAATGAGCAGAAGCTCTGCTGACTTCCAAGCTCTGAAGCAACTAAACTTTGCAAAGTGCACAGTCTTTTTGTCACGGAACCATGAACCAGACGTACAACAACAGATAAGTGAAAATAAGAAGGCTTTGTTGAAAATCAAGCTGTAAAGCAAAAGTCCAAACGGATGGCGAAACCGAGGCAGAGTCCTTGCGAAGCCAGAGGTCAGGAACCAGGAGGGTAGTCAGACGAAGCCAGGATCAGGAACCAGCAGGGTAGTCAGACGAAGCCAGGATCAGGAACCAGCAGGGTAGTCAGACGAAGCCAGGATCAGGAACCAGAAGCAGCAGCAGTCTTAGAAGCATGTGAACACAGGAGGACCAAGCAAGGAACTGAAGCCACAGATCTCCTATATATATGAGCTAGGCATCCAGCTCCTCCCAGTGGGAAGGAGGAGCCGCAGGGTGGGAGGCTACAAGAAACCCAGAAACCAAGATGGCCGCCAGCACATGTCAAACGAAGGAGAACAGCAAGGAGGTAAGACCATGACACTTTTTGCCTTTAGTAAATCAACCCTGATGAGTACTATGGGTGTACTGGAGTAATTGGGTACAATGTGCGCAATGAAGTCACTGGATGTACTGTGCACACTGGAAGCACTGGCCACACTAATGTCACTGGGTGTATTGGGTGCAATGGAGCGTGAGGGAACAGTCAGTGCACTAGAGTCATGGAGTACAGTGGGTGTACTGAAGTCACTGGATGTACTGGGCACACTGGATGTACTGGGCCCACTGGAGTAACTAGGTGTACTGGGCACACTGAAGGCACTGGTCACACTGGAGTTATTGGATGTACTGGGCACACTGGAGTCATTGGATGTACTAGGCACACTAGAGTCATTGGATATAATGGGCACACTGGAGTCACTGAGTGTACTGGGCACACTAAAGGCACTGAGTACACTGGGCACACTGTAGTCAAGGGATGTACTAGGCACACTGGAGTCACTGGATGTACTGGACACACTGGAGTCATTAGATGTACTGGGCACACTGGAGTCATGGATGTACCAGGCACACTGGAGTCATTGGATGTACTGGACACACTGGAGTCATTGGATGTACTGGACACATCGGAGTCGTTGGATGTACTGGGCACACACCAAAGGCACTAGGTATACTGAGCACATTGGAGTCATTGAATGTAATCGGCGAACTGAGCAGTTTGGAGTCACTGGGTGTACTGGAACCACTGGAGTAACAGGGTACACTGGGTTCACTTGAGTCACTGGATGTACCGTTTGCACTGGAGTGACAAGGTACACCACTGGGCACACTAGATTTACTGGATGTACTGGACATAATGGTGTCATGTCATAGGATACACTGAGCATGCTAGAATCAATGGATGTACTGGGCACTAGGGATCATCGAACGGTTCGGGTCCACCATCGGTTCGGCCCGAACATTGGGTGTTCGAGGTTCGGCCGAATTTAGAACTTTTTGCCCAAAAAGTTCGGAATTCGGCAAACAGAACCGACCAAAATGCAATGCTTCAGGAAATGGGCTTTAAAAGCCTGTGATTGGACCAGAACCATTAGCAAAAGCCAATTGAGGGGGCAGGAGAATGCTAGGAATGTGATTGGAGTGACTAGGGGGTCCCTAGACCAATCATTAGTGAATACGCCCCCCAGTATATAAGATCGCCCCCGCCATATTCCTAGCATTGTTATACTGGACATGGAAGAGAGTGGAAGCAGTTCTGTTAATTTTACTTTAAAAGTGTCATTTAGCATTTATTAGTGTGAGGAAAGGGATATCTAGTGTAGTTAGAGTGCTCCTTTACACTTTAGTTAGCTTCAAAAATTTAGTTTCCGTAGGGAAAGTGTTAAGTGTCAGGGGACCGTAGTGTAGTGTAGGGTTAACTGGCAGTGACTGCTATGGCAGGGTGACAAAACCCCTCCATAGCAGGGTGACCGCTATAGAGAAATGATCATTTCTCTGAATAGCTTCGGGACAGGCATATGGCTTCTCACCAGCCAAACATTTTTTATGCTGCAGGGACTGCCACTGCCAGTGCTTTTTTGAGGACATGTTTGATGTCAGACATGACATCTGAACATGTGTATAGGGAAATAAATGCTTGCGCTAATGAAATCATTTACAGTAATATATTTCTGCTACTATCACACCTATATATGTCTAGGGGTATATATTCAGACATATATGTCTATATATACCCCCTATACACATGTTCAGATGTTTTGCCTGCCTCAAAAGAACCCAAAAAAATGCCAAAAAACGCTAGCGTCAAAAAAAAAGAAATGCCCAGGTGTGTTTTTGCTGGCATTTTTTGGGGGGGTTTGGAGGCAGGCAAAACATCTGAACTTGTGCACAGTACCACTATACACAAGTTCAGATGTTTTTCCTGACTGCAAAGAACCCAAAAAAATGCCTGCTTTGAAACCGGCTAGGTGTTACAGGAGCGGAGCCAACCCCCTGTCAGAAAGTTTTCTAATACAAACAATCCTTTTTTTTTATGGTTCTGGACATGCTACAGAGCTGAAACTTCACAGGTACACCTTTTAGACCCCCCCCCCAGACACAAAATCACACCAAAAAAGTTCGTAAAAATTGTCATTTTTGATAAAAAAGCCAATTATTGAAAAAATTAAAAAAAAAAAAAAAAAAGAGATTTTTAGATTTTTACTTTGGATTTCAGATCTGGGGGGTTTAAAAAGTGTACATGTGAAGTTTCAGCTCGGTAGCATGTCCAGAACCAGACAAATAAAGATAGTTTGTATTAGAAAACTGTCTGACAGGGGGTTGGCTCCGCTCCTGTAACACCTTGCCGGTTGGTTTAATAGAAGGCATTCTATAGAACATAGACATATATAGGTGTGATAGTAGGAGAAATATATTACTGCAAATGATTTCATTAGCGCAAGCATATATTTCTGCTACTATCACACCTATATATGTCTAGGTGTGTATATAAATATATGTATGTGTGTATATATACCACTATACACAAGTTCAGATGTTTTGCCTGCCTCAAAAGAACCCCAAAAAATGCCAAAAAAAATGCTAGCGTCAAAAAAAAATGCCCAGGTGTGTTTTTGCTGGCATTTTTTGGGGGTTTTTGGAGGCAAGCAAAACATCAGAACTTGTGCACAGTACCACTATACACAAGTTCAGATGTTTTTCCTGACTGCAAAGATCCCAAAAAAATGCCTTCTATTAAACCGGCAAGGTGTTACAGCAGCGAAGCCAACCCCCTGAACTGAAAGTTTTCTAATACAAACAATCTTTTTTTTCTGGTTCTGGACATGCTACAGAGCTGAAACTTCACATGTACACCTTTTAGGCCCCCAGATACTAAATCCAAAGTAAAAATCAAAAAATCTCTTTTTTTTTTCTTTTTTTTAATTTTTTCAATAATTGGCTTTTTTATCAAAAATGACAATTCTTAAGAACTTTTTTTTGTGTGATTTTGTGTCTGGGGGGTCTAAAAGGTGTACCTGTGAAGTTTCAGCTCTGTAGCATGTCCAGAACCAGAAAAAAAGATCATATAGGTGTTAAAGTTAAAGGAGGCTCCCGAACCACATCCCTGTTCTACTGAAAAATTATCTCTTTTTTTTCATGGTTCTGGACATGCTACAGAGCTGAAACTTCACATGCACACCTTTTAGACCCCCCAGATACTAAATCCAAAGTAAAAATCAAAAAATCTCTTTTTTTTTTTTTTTTTTTAATTTTTCAATAATTGGCTTTTTTATCAAAAATGACAATTTTTAAGAACTTTTTTTTGTGTGATTAATAGTTAATGGGGCATGACCCAGAACCCTAGGCACTTTTTAGGGGCATTTATTGGGTTTTGGGGCTTCAAAATGGTGTTTTTTGATTACCGAAGTTCAGGTCCCATTGATTTCAATGGGGTTCTGAAATCCGAACCGAACTTTCGTGAAGTTCGGGTGTTCTGGTCGAACCGAACTTTTCAAAAGTTCGATCATCCCTAGTGATTAATAGTTAATGGGGCATGACCCAGAACCCTAGGCACATTTTAGGGACATTTATTGGGGTTTGGGGCTTCAAAATTGTGTTTTTTGATTACCGAAGTTCGGGGTCCCATTGATTTCAATGGGGTTCTGAAATCCGGGCCGAACTTTCGGGAAGTTCGGATGTTCTGGCCGAACCGAACTTTTCAAAAGTTCGATCATCCTTACTGGGCACACAGGGTACACTGGGTAGACTGGGGTCACATAATAAACTGGGCACACTGAAGTCACTGAATGCACTTGGTGCACTGGTGTCTCAAGATACACTGGGTACACTGGAGTAACTGAATGTACTGGACGCACTGGAGTCTCAAAGTACACTGGGTATACTGGAGTCACTGGATGCACTGGGCACACTTTAGTCTCAAAGTACACTGGGTACACAGGCATCACTGAATGTACTGGGCACACTTTATTCTCAAAGTACACTTGACACACAGGCATCACTGAATGTACTGGGCACACTGGAGTCTCAAAGTACACTGGGCACACTGGCATCACTAAATGTATTGGGCACACTGGAGTCTCAAAGTACACTGGGCACACTGGCATTACTAAATTAAAAAAAAAAAACCAGCAAAAAAGAAGAAAAAAAAGCATGTGGAATGCATCCAGAAATGCATAAAAAATGCACCAGAATGTGTCAAAAACGCGTTAAAACAAACAAAAAACAAACAGTGGGAACGCGCATGCCTGCTGTTCGAAGAGTGAACCTCGTCTTTTGGGTTTGTAGATTTTCACTTTATTTTGCGGTCTCTGTAGGAAGGCGAGTCCTCTCCCTTCGCTGTAACAATGTCTTCCCATCACTCTCACAATGTAACAATGTCTTCCCATCACTCTCACAATGTAACAATGTCTTCCCATCACTCTCACAATGTAACAATGTCTTCCCATCACTCTCACAATGTAACAATGTCTTCCCATCACTCTCACAATGTATCAACGTCTTCCCATCACTCTCACAATGTATCTTTTTTTTAAAGATAAAAAAAAAAATTTGGATCAGACTTGATGGACCATTCGGTCTTTTTTTCTGCCATCACTTGTCTATGTTTTCTCTGTATCTATGTCATGGGTCCCCCATCTGCCCCCCCAGGCAGCCGCTCCTCTCCTTTGAGAACAATGCCCTCTCTGTTGGCAGTGACACACAATGCAGCTCTCAGTGACCCCCATGCCACAAGTGTGCCACCAGCACCAGCCAAGAGCAGAATGAAACAACAATTTAACACAGAGATAAAGTTTGTTTTCTGTCCCCCGACAGCCTGAAAGACGATCGGCAACCTCACAGCTGCCTGACAAATGCGATGACACGGGTCACCCGGCCAGGCAAGGGGGGTGGGGGGGGGGGCGTCGGCTCGGCGTCATTTCACATTAAATGGAGGAATTTCTAGAGTGATAATAAAACATTTTTATTCTAAAATTCTCATAATGGGCTCAGCAATCCAGAGATAATTACAGCTCGGGGGAGGCTAATTGATTGTGTCGGGGGAAAGAGTGTCCGCTGTTACGAGCGCCTTACGAGCGCGCAGACAAAATCAAGGGACTGAAAAGAACCGCAGAGTTTAAGGAGAGCTCCGACAAAATAAAAGCACAGGATTTTATAATATTAGACAGCTGAAATCACTATTACCAATTCATACTGATACAGAGAGAGAGAGAGAGAGCAACCAATGTACTAACCCAGAAACCTCATAAACTTGGTATATACAGTGCTTAGCATAAATTAGTACACCCCTTTTGAAAAGTAAGATTTTAATCAATATCTCAATTGTATCACTGCCCCCTTGAGGAAGGCTGGATTTCTCACCTTTTGGGGTCCCTCTGGGTTACCGATAGCAACTGCATGGAGAATCTTAACACTTTACTCTCCGGCTCAGTCAATAAATAGTCTAGGGATTGTTGCTTTTGCTGTTTTTATTTTATATGGGGATGGGAGAAGAGATGAGTGGGATACTCCAGAACTTGAACTATTCACCTTGCCACTAGATGAATCTGAGGTAAAGTTCCTAAATAGACAGCTGACTTAGCACTTATCTTCGGGTACTCGCCTAGCACCCCCTTTCACTCCACCAGCTGACACCCGTCCTCTGACTACTCTACTCCGGAGAGGCCCCCTTCCTGGTCAGGCCCTTTGACACGATCCCCTGTACTCACGATACTGTTTTTCCAGGTTTTCAGTGTCTCAACTCCTCTTGGTCAGCTCTTTTGGACCTCTGGGTTCATCTCCTGCCATCTGGCTCACCAGGCCGACTGCCTGTTACCATACACCAACCACTGAAGAAGAGGAAGCGGGCCGCCACCCTCCTTCCAGGACTCTGCTCACCAGCCAAAGACCCCGAGCACATGTGCTCTTGGCTTTTATACTACACCCCACAATTAGGAAACTTTCAGCCCAGGGGGGCAAGTACAAACCAGAGGCCCATGGTGCTGTGACTCGGCCCCCCACCCACTCTCCCTCTTCCCGGCCTCCTCTTGACCCCCATTCCAGGCTGAGCTCTGCTCCAGGTACTCTCTATTCCCAACCTGGCCAGCAGGGAGTGGTTGGGGTAGCTGGGACAGCTTGGTTGGAGCTGGCTGGGGGAGGAGAGTCTCCAGTTTACACCATCCATGCTGGGCTTTGTCCTTGTCTTCAACCCACACTTAGTAGGTCAGCGGCAGGGACCTTTTACTTCTCTTCACCAGGAATCCTTTAGTCATGTCTTTGGCAGAAGCGGTGCATCCTTTTTATGGGGCATCAGAGCGGCCCAGGGGGCAATTACCTCCCTGCCCCAGTCCTCCCCTGCCCACAATGCACCGAGACAACCAGTCTGTGCCAATCACTGGGGCTGTATCAAAGCCTGTGTCCTCATTGGCCAGGCTTCCTCCACTGTCCAATGTGCCTCAATATTGGACCAGTTGGGACAATCCCTCAGACCATATGAATCACACACTGAGCACATCGAGCAGACCTAACTCACAGATCCTTCTCCCTGTTAAGCACAGAGCAATATAAAATTTCCCTGCTGCTCCTCTGATAGGCAGACAGAGCCAAAAACTATACTCACTCTCTAGCACCTACCTAGGAGGAAGCTACACAATGAACACAAAAACAATTTAAAAAACTTTGACAAAACTGAGTTTTATAGAACATTTGTTTAGCTCATTACATGAAAGGAAGTTTAATAATAAAATTTAGATTACAAAATCTTCAGTTTTACTCAAATTATTTGATTCAAAAATGATTACACCCCACAACAAAAACTTCTCCATCTAGTTTTAGCACTGCCCTTGTAAGAGCTGCTAGATGTTCACTCTGCGGGTCTCCCTGGTTACCAGCACATGGCTATAAGCAAATGTAATTTCCTTATGCGTCTTGGCTCACACTTCAATAATCAATGCAAGGGTATTTGGTTGTTTGGTTGTTTATTTTATAATGGGGATAGGAAAAGGAAATAGTGGTATACTCCAATTTACTATTCACAATATTTGAGGACTTCTATCTTCTCTACTTTGCTTTTAGATGAGGATCAGCCAGGCTGTTAATTCATCCTGCCACTTTGGATGAATAGGAATTAAGTCTCTTGGTTCCGTCAAGACGACTTGGTGGACAATCTCTTATCTTCAGGACACTCTCCCTAGTATCCTCTCTCTCTCTCTGCTGACACCCGTCCACTGACTATTCTACAAGCAGGGGTGGCCCCCCTAAAGTCAGGCCCCTTGGCACAAGTCCCTGTACTCACCAAACTGCAGCCACAGGACCTCCAGTGTCTCCCCTTTCAGTCAGCTTTCCTGGACCTCTGGGTTCAGTTCCTCTCAACCACTCCTCTGGCCCTCAGGACGACCTCCAGCGTTTGCATGGCACCTCTACAGAGGAGGAGGGAGCCGCCCCCTCCCTCCGGGACTCTACTCTCTAACGAAAGACGCCTCAGCTTCTGACTTTTATACAGTATCCCAGAATGCACCGAGGTGACCTGCCCTCTGCCAATCATCAGGACTGTATCAAAAGCCTATGAAACCATTCCTCAGGTTTCCTCCCACTTTCCAACATGCCTCCCTATTCGACCAGTGTGAAACACTCTTTAGACTGAATGAATCGCATACTGAGCACAATGAGCAGACCTCACTAACAGATCCTGCTCTTTGGTAGACAGAGAGAAACATAGATTTACCTACAACTCTGGTAAGCAGACAGAGCTCAAAACTAGGGATCGACCGATTATTGGCACCACCGATATATCGGGGGCTGATATGCACTTTCCCGATATATCGGAATCGGCCCCTGAGGTTACCGATATTGCCGATATTTAGGGAAAGTGCTGTACCGGAGTGATGCCTGCAGCTAGAGGCATCACCGCGGTACCGGCATCAATAGCCAACGGCCGGCTGTCTTGCAATGACAACCGGTGCGGCTGAGAAGCCACTCGGCTGTCATTACAAGGAGTGGGAGGGGACGTCTCCCCCCTCCCACCGCCTTCCGCAGGTCGCCCGGGTCTCCCGTCCCATCGGGAGACCTGGGCATCCTACCTCCATGGCCACCGAAGAGAAGACCTGATCAAAGCCGCATTCATCATGACATCACTTCTGGGTACTCGGCGCCAAATTAAAAAAACTGACAGCATTCAAAACAGCCAAACTTGGCGTTTTGAATGCTTTTCAGTGCTGAGGAGGGGTTTGTGGTCTTTTAGACCCCCAGATCCCTCCACAAGGAGTACCTCTGAAAAAAAAAAAAATGTTTTTACATGTGCGAAAATATCGGCCAATACCGATATCCGATGACCAAAATATCGGTATCGGCATTAAAAAAACGATATTGGTCGATCACTACTCAAAACTATACTCTCTAACTAGCATCTACCTAGGAGGGTGTTATATAGTATTTTTTTATATGTCCTCCATGATTTGTAAGGACAGCACCAAGTCTTCTAGGCATGGAATGAACAAGTTGGCGACCTTTTGCAACATTTATCTTTTTACATTCTTCAAGAACGACCTCTTTTAGAGCCTGGATGCTGGATGGAGAGTGTTGCTCGTCTTTTCAGAATTCCCCATAGGTGTTCCCCGTTTTGTTCAGATCATGAGACATACTTGGCCACCGAATAACTTTCACCCTGTTCTTCTTTAGAAATGCAACAGTGGCCTTAGATGTGTGTTTTGGATCGTCATGTTGGAAAAGTACACGACGACCAAGGGCGCGGGGTGATGGTGGCATCTTCTCTTTCAGTATAGAGCAGGACATCTGTGATTTCATGATACCATCAATGAAATGCAGCTCCCTGACACCAGCAGCACTCATGGAGCCCCACAGAAGGACCCGGCCACCACCATGTGTCACTGTAGGCATTTTTCTTTGTACTCCTCACCTTTGTGACACCATACAGTTTTGAAGCCATCAATTCCAAAAACATTTATCTTTTTCTCATCACTCCAGAGTACAGAGTCCCAGTAGTCTTCTTCTTTTTCAGCATGGGCCCTGGCAAATTCTAGGCAGGCTTTTTTGTACATGGGTTTTAGGCAGGGTTTTTTTTCTCAGAAAAAAAGGTGCAGGAACTCAACCCATACTGCACTTGGAAAACACAGGAATCCAGACCTCAAGTGATAGTGATAAACAGGGAGCAGAGGGCCTGAGCCAAAGGTGGTGGAACTGAGTTCCACCAAGTTCCAGCTGAAAAAAAGCCCTGGCTTTAGGAGAAGCTTCCTTCGTGGATGACACCCATGCATGCCATTCCTTAGCAGTGTACGCCGTATTGTGTCACGGGAAACAATCACCCCAGTTTGGCTTTCTATTTCTTTAGCTAACGGCAGTGAACTTGCATGGTGATTTCCTTCAGCCCTTCTCATCTAAAGACTCTCCTGTCGAGGTGATCACTTCCATGGACGGCCTGGACATCTCTGTGAGATGGTTGCAGTTCCATCTTTCTTACATTTTTGTATCACTTTTGCTCCAGTATTCTGACTGATAAGTAAAGCTTTGCTGATCTTCTTGTAGCCTTCACCTTTCTTGTGTAAAGAAATGATTCGCTTTCTCAGGCCTTGTGACATTTTCTTCCATGTGGTGCCATTACAGACAGCATGAAATGGGAGGGGTTTTCTTTGTTATTATATATACTCTATCAATATTTTTATAGAATCCCATTTGTATGGCTAGCTGAGGCATTAGTGATCCCTCCATGGAGATTTGCACCTTCTCTCCAGTCCTTGCATACCCTTATGACGTGTGTAGGCTTCGTTCCTCAGTTCCCGGGTTAGACATTCCCAGAGAACTCCACACATCATGTGGAAACAGTTTTCAGTTTACTTGTAAGTTTGATCTGTGGTAGGCATTGATTTTAGGGTTTGATAACCATTTGGATACGCTGCTGTTCACACATATATGCAGTGGTGTATTTTGGTTTTGAGCTGCCCTAGGCAAGACTAAAACTGGGCGCCCCCCTCCCACTCCTATGTAAATTTGCCCCACCTCCTTCTGTATAACAGATGTGACTCTTCCCAGCAAGAATCCCTGAGATCTCACGGGGGGGGGGGGTTGATAAGGGTGGATGAGAGAGGGAGAAGGTGGTGGGAGAGAGAGATAGATAGAGAGGGTGTTGGGAGAGAGAGAGAGGGTGTTGGGAGATAGAGATAGAGGGGGTGTTGGGAGAGAGAGAGAGATAGAGAGAGAGAGGGGGGTTCGGAGAGCTAGAGAGGGGGTGAGAGAGTGATATGAGAGAGAAAGAGAGAGAGGGGGGTGAGAGAGAGGGGGGGTGAGAGAGAGGGGGGATGAGAGAGAGAGGGGGGGCGAGAGAGAGAGGAGGGGATGGGAGAGAGAGAGGAGGGGATGAGAGAGAGGAGAGGAGGGGATGAGAGAGAGGAGAGGAGGGTGAGAGAGAGGAGAGATGAGAGAGAGAGAGGAGGGTGGGAGAGGGGGTGAGAGAGGGAGAGGGGGGTGAGAGAGAGGGAGGGGGTGAGAGAGAGGGGGGGTTCGGAGAGCGAGAGAGGGGGTGAGAGAGTGATATGAGAGAGGAAGAGAGAGAGAGAGGGGGGATGAAAGAAAGAGGGGGATGAAAGAGAGAGGGGGGACCAGAGAGAGAGGAAGGGATGGGAGAGAGAGAGAGGAGGGGATGAGAGAGAGGAGAGATGAGAGAGAGAGGAGGGTGAGAGAGGGAGAGGGGTGAGAGAGAGGAGGGGATGAGAGAGAGGAGAGAAGGGTGAGAGAGAGGAGAGGGGGGTGAGAAAGGGAGAGGGGGGGAGAGAGAGAGGGAGGGAGGTGAGAGAGAGAGAGAGAGAGGGGGAATAGAGAGAGAGGGAGAGGGGGAAAGAGAGAAGGGGTGGGTGAGAGAGAGAGAGAGGGAGTGGTGGGAGAGAGGGGGGTGGTGGAAGAGAGAGAGAGAGAGATGGGGGTGGGAGAGAGAGGAAGAGGGGTTGGGAGAGAGAGGAAGAGGGGGTGTGATGTCACTGATTGCTAGACGCCAGTGGCTCTAGCAACCAGTGGCTAATGGAGTCTCAGATGGAGGCGAGGGTGGCTATTTTGCTGCCCCCCTGCAAAGTGCTGCCCTAGGCCTGGGCCTTGTCGGCCTAGGCCAAAATACAGCACTGCATATATGTTTTTTGTAGATACATATAGATTGCATCTTTTCCTGAGGAAGTGTATTTCATGAAACGCGTCGAGCATATAGGAGGCAATCCTATTTTTATTTTCTACATCAATATGTATTGAATTGCTTGTTGGTACTACCTTTGTTCAAGATGTATCTACATCAACGCTATTCCAGTCCATTAATTCTATACTTTATCGAACCTGTTATGACTATATTGTGCCATTTATGTATTTATACAATTATTTGATGTACTTTTCCCCCCAGGATGTACTAATGTTATCATCTGTGGATCAGTTCATTTAATAAATTATTGTTTTTATAATACATCTATCTGTTTTCTCATATCTACAGTATGTATTCATACATTATATTTATACATCATACAAAGCTTGGTCACACACCTCACTCAAAGTCCCAACTCCCTTTTCCGGTTCTCTTTGTTAGCCACTTCTGGACCGGAAGATTTTCTCCCTCAATGACAAGGCCATTGTTTGCGATTCGGCACTGTGTTACTTCAACGAATAATTGCGTGGTTGGGCGACGCTGTACCCCAATAAAATTGATGTTGTTTTTTTCCCATAAAAAGAGCGTTATTTTGGTGGTATTTGATCACCTCTGCAATTTTTATTTTTTGCGCTATAAACAAAAAAGTGCCACAATTCTGAAAAAAATAAAAAAAAAAACAATATTTTTCACTTTCTGTTATATAATATTCCCAATAAAAAAAAAAATTAAAAATCACATTTTTTCATAATTGTAGGCCAATTTGTATTCTGCCGCAATCCCAACAAGCGTATTTTGATTGGTTTGCGCAAAAGTTATCATATCTACAAACTAGGGGAAAGGTTTATGTCATTTTTATTTCTTTTTTACTAGTAATGGCGGCGATCAGCGATTTTTAGCGGAACTGCGACATTGCGGCGGACAGATCAGACCCCTAACTGATATTTTTGGGGGGACCAGTGACATTACTACAGTAATCAGTGCTAAAAAATCTTGTAATAATGACACTGGCAGGGAGAGGGTTTTTTTTTTTTATTTATCTCTATCAATTTAGTAACTATCTATTATAAAGGTTGGTGGGAGGAGTCACTATTCTGGGGCGGGGTAGAATAGGTGGAAGGAGTCACTGCTCTGGCTCAAAGTGATTAAAAAAGGTAAATTTAAAAAGATAAAAAAAATAGCAAACACATCTATACTTACAGGCACGTACCATTGCACAGAGCGACCGCGAATGTCCTCTTTTTGGGTCCCCCGCCAGTGCTCCTGGCCCCTCCCCTCTGTCCAGTGCCCCCATGGGAAGCCGCTTTCCATGGGGCACCCATGCTACTTCCTCCGACACAGACAGCAGGACTCGGCCCTGCCTCCTGCGTCACTTGATTTGATTGACAGCAGTGGAAGCCAATGGCTCCCGGTGCCCCAGCAAAGCCAGTGAGACCCGGAAGAGAGGAGATCAAATGAGGGCTCAGGTAAATAAAAGGAGGGTAAGGGGGGATGCTAAGGAATGCATTAAGGTTAGCCACTCACTAGATTAAAGTAGAATCTCGGCTTGTACACTCCGGTGGCGGGTCAGAAGGTGGATGTAGCCCCAGGGGTCCCGCAGAGTAGAATGCTCCGTGCTGGTCGGATGGACGACAGGACGCTAGGCAAAGGATCCTCAAGTCTAAAGTCTACCGGGTTCCAGGTACGGATGGGCGGCAAAGGGCCACACTGGAACGCAGCGCATGCTGCGTGACGTCACCGGAGATAGAAGATGAAACGACGCGTTTCAGAGCTCGCACACGACTCGGTGGTCCTGCATCCAAAATGTAGGAAATGGAAATGTAAAAAGGCCTGCAAGCTCCACCTTCTGGTTTATTCACCTGAAATATTTTTTATTTACATAAATCTATCTATCTATCTATCTATCTATCTATCTATCTATCTATCTATCTATCTATCTATCTATCTATCTATCTATCTATCTATCTATCTATCTATCTATCTATCTATCTATCTATCTATCTAATTTATGAATTAATAAAAAGCCTCCGCAGATTAGTCAAGGTGGAAATGGGTGGTGGGGGGGGGGTCAGTGAAATCACAATCCCCACCTTGTCCAATCAGAGAACACTGCTACTGTGATTTCCAGCTTCCACAGGGATCTGCCAGGTGCCACATACATACTTATACACCCATTTTAGACCCATTTTTAATTGCTACAAGTTAAACTAGTGCTTCGGCTTTTGGTTGGTTTACTACAAAGAATTGTTCTCTTTTAGATATTTATAGCCATAGAGGTGAGCGATGAGTGATTGTCGCTGGCGATGCACAAACTCAGTCGTTGGGCTACAAGTGGCTATAAAAATTACTGATTATCCATAATTCCATACAAAATTACTATAATTTCCTTACCAAATATTTGGACAAAAAAAAAAAAAGTGCTGGCCCTTTTACTTCCAGCAGATTGTAGGTTCCGCTGTGCCGCCCTTTACCCACTCCAACCGTCACGTGAATTTAATAAAGCATAACATGAAATAAGAATAAAGAAGAAAAGCCCAGTTTGTTTTCTCCTTTGTTGGAGTGTTTGGAATATGTGACATTTGTGATGGGGAGGGAGCGTCGTGCATCTCTCTCCCGCAGGATGACAGCGCCCGTTATTACCGGAGCAGAGTACTTATTACGTCGGAACATGGAGATTAAAATGGATTGCAGTGCTGACAGAAAATAGCAGGTCTGGAGGTAACATTTGGGTGACATTTCTCCATGTCGTGTCTCCCTTTGATGGATATTTTCACCTTGCGCTATCATCAGTCAGGGGATTAACCCCTTCTGTGCCTGGAAGCGTCAAGGACGATGGGGGATTACGTCTTCAGTAAAGATGCGAGGTAACTGGGAATGGAGGTAGCTGTATCCATTCTACCGAACAACACCTAACAAATGTCTGAAAATGGAAATTGTAATATATTCATTTTTTTTTCTTTTTTATAATTTTTATTAATTTTCCTAGGAAGAGTTACAAAAGATATAAGAACAATGGCATTTTGCGGTTACACAAAAGAAAAACTAACTGTGGGATGTTCATGTATGAAGAGAAGTCACAATAAAGTTTTAGTACGGGGTACTGTTATAAATGTTGGGCTTCTGGTAAGGATGTTGTCTACCCCACCTAGACACCCCACCTGTGCCGCAGGTATGGAGACAACATAACCAGACCAAATTTACAATTTTGTCACAAGTTAGCCTGTAGTTTTGTTTGTATCTCTTACCTCCTTGCTGCTATTGGCTCTATCTTGCCTCCCTTCACATGTGGTGTTTGGCTTCTCTGTTCTCCTATGGGCGTCGCCTGCTCCACTGTGGGTTATATCCTGTTCTTGTCTATTACTCCCTGTGTGCTTCCCTATATATACACATGCTCAGTGCACTGCTCCTTGCTTGAGCAACATCGCTGTTCTCTGAGCTCCCATCCGTGTACCCCTTGGCTATTTTATCTGATTTCCTGTGTACCGACCCGGCTTCGTTTCTCCGTCTATGTTCGTCTGCTGCCTCTCCTGACCTCGGCTTGTCTCTTGGATCTCCTTATAGTCTCCTGTTTACTCTGCACACGCCAGCGGTCTCCACATCCTCAACTGGGCCTACCTGGGGGCCGCGATCTGGTTCCAGTCTGCTGCAAGTCCATCCCCACCATCAGGGGCCCTGGTGAAGAAGCAGGCTGGGGCTTAGACTCCGCGCCCTGTGGAATCCTGAGCTGGGGATCTGTAAGGGCTCACTACCACAGACTCGCTGACAAATTTCTTTACAATAGAGGTGTAGAAATGTAGTTACTCATAAGATAAGGCAATTAGTAATTGATATCCGGAATTAAGGAATGATGCAATATTCATATTTCTTTATAGATAAACTTGAAGTTGTTCAACTTAAAGAGTGATTCCACTCAAGACTGATATTTCAGTGTTTGGTAAAAGTTGGAGAGCTAAGCTACCTGATAGTCCCCTCTATCTTATGGGGCATCTATTGGTAAGGTCCTGTCTTGAGTTGCAGGCTCTCCACACCTACTGGGCCCAAGTACATTTCCAACATGATACCTAATTAGGCTATTAGTTTCCCCACCCAACATTGTTTCTTGACCTTATGCTTATGGAGTACTGGTGACTCCTTCTTGGGGAATGTGTGCTTGGTTGGAACCTTCCTCCATCACTGGTGTGTATAGGATTATATGGTACTTTTGCATATGGACATGCGCACTTAAAGTGGATTTCCACCCATTTTAATAAGTTTAGATGTATGTAATCCCCTTAAAAAATACTTTTACTATTAATAATATATTATTATTATAAAGAGACTATTTCTTTTTTTTTCCGCAAGGAAATACCTTTTTTTCTTCTTTATTGATCCTCACTTCTGAGTCTGGCCGCCTATAGGCGATTACGTCATTCGGTGATTCACAAGGGCTGCTGGGATGTATCCCAGCAGCCCTTGCGAATCGCCTAGTGATGAAATCTCGCATTATTACACCGGCACCAGCTGTACTCGGATGTATTGCATTGAGTCCGTGCTCCGCCCCGCCTCCGCTCAGTGAGCTCTATGGGATGTATTGTTTTGAGTTCGCGCTCCACCCCACCTCCTCTCAGTGAGCGTGGACTGAAAGCATTACATCCCGTAAAGCTCACTGAGAGGAGGCGGGGAGGAGACGGGGCGGAGCACGGACTCAATCCAATACATCCGAGTACAACTGGTGCCAGTGTAATAATGCAAGATTTCGTCACTAGGCAATTCGCAAGGGCTGCCTGGATACATCCCAGCAGCCCTTGCGAATCGCCGGATGACGTAATCGCCTATAGGCGGCTGGACCCGGAAGTGAGGATCAATAAAGAAGAAAAAAAGGTATTTCCTTGCAGAAAAAAAAATAATTGTTTCGATTGGTAAAAGTATTTTTTAAGGGGATTACATACATCTAAACTTATTATAATGGGTGGAACTCCACTTTAACCAGATGTGTCTTATTTGTAGCGTTTTTCTCATTTTTTCACTGTTTGTAAAATGTATTCCCCACATAGTGCTTCCTTTCTCCATCTTTACTTACCAGTACTTGTGCCCTGTAGTGTGTCATCATGACATATGTTTTAGGTGATGAGGTTGATGTTGAAATAAAAGCGGCATTGAGAGGGGAATCAAGGGGCACTGATAGTTGTGAGGAGGAGATTAACCACTTAAACCCCGGAAGATTTTACCCCCTTCCTGACCAGGGGGTATTTTGCGATTCGGCACTGCGTGAATTTAACGGACAATTGCGCGGTCATGCGACGCTGTACCTAAACAAATTTGACGTCCTTTTTTCCCCACAAATAGAGCTTTCTTTTGGTGGTATTTGATCACCTGTGCGATTTTTTGATCATGCGCTATAATCAAAAAAAGAGCGACAATTTTGCAAAAATAACAATATTTTTCACATTTTTTTTATATGAAATTCCCCCCAAAAAAATGTAAAAATCTAAATTTTTTTAAATTTTTGGCCAATTTGTTTTCTGCTACCTATGTTTGGTTAAAAAAAAAATCACAAAGCGTATTTTGAAAATAAGCGTATTTTGAATGGTTTGCGCAAAAGTTATTGCGTTTACTAACTAAGGGAAAGATTTTTGTCATTTTTGTTGTTTTTTTTTTCAACGAGTAATGGCGGCGATCTGCAATTTTTTTTGCGGGACTGCGACATTGCGGCGGACAGATCTGACCCTTGACTGACATTTTTGACACTTTTGGGGGTACCAGTGACATTTCTACAGTAATCAGTGCTATACATATGCACTGTTACTGTAAAAATGACACTGGCAGGGAAGGGGTTAACTTTATTGGAGAAGGAGGGGTTAAGTGTGTCCCTAGGGGCGTGTTTCTAACTGTGCAGGGATGTGGCTGTGTGTGTAACAGCACAGATCAACGGTTCTACATAGCAGGACCGTTAGATCAGTGCTTTTACACAGGGAAGAATGACAGGCGGCTTTGTTTACACTAGCCGCCTGCCTTTCTCCCTTCACGGCGGACGATCGCGAGTGACCGGCGGACATCGGGTCCGCCGGTCACACGCATGGAGGTGTCCGTGAACGAGCCAAGGCGGGAGCGCGCCTCCGGCTGCACGCGCCCGCCCGCTATTGGCTCCCAGGCTAGTGACGTACTGGTACGTCACTTTGCCTGGCCGGCAACCAGTTAAGAAGAGATTTAGGTTATATAAAAAATTACTGATCTGACACTTAAATTGGAAATGGGATGTCTCTTTTCTGGAATCTTACATTGATCAAAAGACTATCCCAAGAGGTCTGAGAGACACAGTGGTACCAGCTGAACATCTACACCAGGGTTTCTCAACCAGTGTTCTGTGGTACCATAAGGTTCCTCCTGAGGTTGCTAGGGGTTCCTTGAGCAATGGGCATTTTCTGCCTCTCGGATAAGTTTCCAATGACACCATTGCTCCTTTTAGCTATCTGTAAGGGGGTAATGTGATGACAAGAGTAAGGAGCATTCTTCCCACTGACAGTCACACTAATGAGGGGAGGACTGGGCCAGGGGGCAGGGGGGCCTGGGCCGCTGTGATGCCCTGTAAAAAGGCTGCACCACTGCTGCCACAGACATGCCTAAAGGATTCCCGGTGAAGAGAAGTAAAAAGTCCCCACCACTGACCTACTGAGTTTAGGTTGAAGACAAGGACAGAGTGCAGCCCCCCCCCCCCCCCCCCCCAGCATGGATGGTGTAAACTGTGTCTGAGCAGAGGCCGGTTCCATGCCCCACTGAAGCCTCTTCTGCCCCGGCCATCCCCACCTGAGCTGTCCCAGCTTCCCCTAACCTCCCCCTGCTGGCCAGGTCAGGAACCCCCGAATTCAGCCGGTAAGTAGAGAGTATCTGGAGCAGGGCTTCAGCTTGGAATGGGGTCAGGAGGAGGATTGGGAGAGTGAGGGGGGGGGGGTGAGGGAAATTTGGAGGGGAGCCGAGTTGCTGCACCATGGGCCTCTGGTTTGTACTTTCCCCCTTGGCCGAAAGTTACCAGTCTGCCCCTGCACTAATGTGTCATGATTTGAAGATTTTAGCAGGGGTTCCCCGAGACCAGAAAATTATTTCAAGGGTTCCTGTGTTGAAAAGGTTGAGAAAGGCTGATCTACACAATAATAGATTTCTGCCTAAGTGGAAGGAATTATGTATTGCACACGGCATTGAATTGAAGAAATTAATTGTAGAAGAAGAAAAGATACAACTAGAGGACCTCAAGGGTGAGATTGATCAAAGCATTGTAGGCTTAGATCCATTAAAAGAGAATGATACATTTACAAGAAAAAATTACATTGTAAAACGGGAGATAGAGAAGGTTCAGAGGAACTTAAAACACACAAAACAAGCTAAATTTAAAAGGGACTTATTAGATTGGGAAAAGGGAGAAATCTTTGATCTCTCTTCGCAAAGTGGGATGACTTGCTCTTGAGGTCATAGATTTAGATTTACCTCCCACTCCGAGGTTGAGACTAATTACATTGACACAGACAATGAGGGAACCATACCCACTGGACAAGACAGGGAGAGTCTTTCTCCACCTTCGAGAAGATCGCAAGAAAGGCCGGGGATTCTCAAAACAGGAAGGGGAACTCCAAAAGAACCAGAAAGAGAAAAAACAGGGGTAGATCGCAGAAACAGAACAAGGATTCAAAAGAAAAAGATCTAACTTCTAAGGTGTTACTCCTACAGTCTGATAATAAGGTCATACATTTATCTTCATTCCCTTTGAAGGAAAGACATATTAGTCTACCTAATAAGGGCCTATCTTTTTCACCTACGAACAATATGGAAGAGTTTGAAGTATTTAACCACTTTACTGCTGCTCACTAGAGCTCTACTGCAGCAAAGTGGCTCGATAACGTCGCCAGACATACCCCTCTCTCGGCGGCGCGCGCGGCGCCGGAGGTATTCAGTCACAGCGGGAGTCGGGCCAGGGGAGGAGCGGCGGTGATCACCGCCGCTCTTCCCCGATCGTCGGGGAATCGAGTGTGGAGATCCGCCCGCTTGTGTAAACAAAGCGGGCGGATCTCCTAAGTCAGTGGTCCTCAACTCCGGTCCTCAGGGCCTACTAACGGCCAGATTTTAAGTATTACCTTGGGGAGATGCAGACTAGAGTACTGCAATCACTGAGCAGCAAATGATATAACCTGGGATGTATTTCAGTTATCTTGCAAATCTGGCCTGTTAGTGGGCCCTGTAGGCCAGGGTTGAGGACCACTGTCCTAAGTGACAAGCAGGGACAGATTGCAGGGTTCAGCATAGCTGAACCTGCGATCTGTCCCTGTGTCACTCAGTCACCTCCCCCCACACATGTCAGTAAGCACCAGGCATACATTAACCTCTCCCTCTCCAATAAAAATTAACCCCTTCCCTGTCAGTGTCATTTTTACAGTAACAGTGCATATTTGTAGCACTGATTACTGTAGTAATGTTACAGTGTCAAAAATGTCAGTCAAGGGTCCGATCTGTCTGCCGCAATGTCGCAGTCCCGTAAAAAAATTGCAGATCGCCGCCATTACTCGTTAAAAAAAAAAAAACACCAAAAACGACAGAAATCTTTCCCTTAGTTAACACAATAACTTTTGCGCAAGCCAATCAAAATACGCTTATTGCGATTTTTTTTACCAAAAATATGTAGCCGAAAACAAATTGGCCTAAAATGATAAAAAAATTTAGATTTTTACATTTTTGGGGGGGGGGGGGATTTCATATAAAAAATTTGAAAAATATTGTTATTTTTTCAAAATTGTCGCTCTTTTTTTGTTTATAACGCAAAAAGTAAAAATCGCACAGGTGATCAAATACCACCAAAAGAAAGCTCTGTTTGTGGGAAAAAAGGACGTAAATTTAGTTTGGGTACAAAGTTGCATGACCGCGCAATTGTCAGTTAAAGTCGCACAGTGCCAAATCGCAAAAAGTGGCCCAGACGTAAGACAGCAAAATCCTCCGGTGGTAAAGTGGTTAAAGATGTCAGCCTGTTTCTACGCCAGGTGCTATTTCGTCATTTACACGAACAGAGAAATATGGATAAAACAGTACTGGAGCCCCTGTCAGAGGAGGACCAGAGGGCACTTAATGATCTTTTGGTCCTATTAGATGAAGGGACTTTCGATGAGGAATCTACTGACGATGATGACACCCTTGCTTTGAGACAGGTTGACCTAAACATTAAATCTAAAAAAAGATCCTGCTCTCAAAAAAATAGATGGGTGTATCGGTTCCTTGAGCAGGTCCAATACGACCTTAACAAAATTAATTGGGAAGTTACAGGCCCTGATAACCTCTCTAGAGCAGAAAGGGTAGCCCTGCATGAATTAAAACAATCCAGAGGCATTATCATTAAAAAGAGAGACATAGGGGGTAATGTGGTCATGCAAGAGGAAAACTATGTTAACGAAGTAAAAAGACAACTTAGTAATCAAGAGGTGTATGCTAAATTAAAGTACTCTCCCTTCAAGTCATCTGTGGATGAAATTAATTTTTAAGGGTGGGGGGGGGGGCATCCCTTCCCGCTGCTTGTGATAACAGCCGAGTGGCTGATTAGCCGCATCGGTTGTTATCACAAGAAAGCCGACGTCCGCTCTAAAAAACGGTACCGGGGTGATGTTTGCAGCTGCATATCCTCCTAGTACAACCAGTTGAAGCCAAAGGACACATATTTGGATTATTTTGGCATGAAGGGGTTAAGGAACCCCTAACAACCTCTGAGGGAACCCTGGTTTTCATGGAACCCTGGTTGAGAAAGGCCAGTTTAGCATATACAGCGGCTCAATAACAGTGACTTAATCAGTGAACAGTGATCCTGTTTCTACTAATCATCCTTGAGATGTTTCTACAACTTGATTGTCCACCTGTGGTAAATTCGGTTGATGGGACATGATTTGGAAAGGCACACCTGTCTACATAAGGTCCCACAGTTAACAGTGCTTGTCAGAGTACAAACCAAGGCACGACGTCCAAAGAATTGTCTGTAGACCTCCATGACAGGATTGTATGGAGGCACAGATCTGGGGAAGGGTACAGAAATAGTTCTGAAGCATTGAAGGTCCCAATGAGCACAGTGGCCTCCATCATCCGTAAATGGAAGAAGTTTGGAACTAAGACTCATTCTAGAGCAAGCTGCCTGGCCAAAATGAGCGAACAGGGGAGAAGAGCCTTAGTCAAGGAAGTGACCAAGAACCCGATGGTCATTCTGACAGAGCTCCAGGGTTTCTCTGTGGAAAGAGGAGAACCTTCCAGAAGAACAACCATCTCTGCAGCACTCCACCAATCAGGCCTGTATGGTAGAGTGGCCAGACGGAAGCCTCTTGTCAGTAAAAGGAACGTGACAGCCCGTCTGGAGTTTGCCAAAAGGCACCTGAAGGACTCTCAGACCATGAGAAACAAAATTTTCTGGTCTGATAAAATGAATATTGAACGCTTTGACCTGAATCACAAGCGTCATGTTGGGATGAAACCAGGCACCTCCTATCCCCTGGCCAATACCATCCCTACAGTGAAGCATGTTGGCGGCAGCATCATGCTGTGGGGATGCTTTTCAGCAGCAGGAACTGGGAAACTAGTCAGGATTGAGCAATTTACAGAGGCATCCTTGATGAAAACCTGCTCCAAAGCGCTCTGGACCTCAGACTGGGACGAAGGTTCCTCTTCCAACAGGGCAACGACCCTAAGCACACAGCCAAGACAACAAAGGAGTGACTACGGACAACTCTGTGTCCCAGCCAGAGCCCAGACTTGAACCCGATTGAACATCTCTGGAGATATCTGAAAATGGCTGTGCACCGACACACCCCATCCAACCTGATGGAGCTTAAAGCCCCGTACACACGTAACGAATTTCCGCCGATCGGTCATCCGTCTTTTGTCCAGAGTGCGTGTCTGTTGGTTGGAATGTGCTCTAGACTGCACACGAATTTTCCCGTACGACAGAATTATATTTTAGAAGTGATGTCATGTGTTGGATTGCTTTCTATGTGTTCTTTCATCTCTGCGCATGCCTAGTCTTGCTCATAAGATTTTTCCCCGTCGAAATCTGTACTAATGAGACGAAAATCGGACGTGTGTTGACGGACGGCAAAAATTATATAGCCTGCACACCAGAATTTTTTCGGCTGAAAAGTCGGAGTCGGTTGTCGGAAACACCATACTAACAAGCTGAAAATTGGCAGATCGGTCGTCGGACGAAATTTCCCGGCCAAATTTCTTATTGTGTGTACGGGGCTTGAGAGGTCCTGCAAAGAAAAATGGGAGAAACTGCCCAAGAAATGTGTGCCAAGCTTGTAGCATCATACTCAAAAAGACTTGAGGCTGTAATTGGTGCCAAAGGTGCTTCAACAAAGTATTGAGCAAAGGCTGTGATACTTATGTACATGGGATTTTTTTTTGTTTTTTATTTTTAAAAATTTTCAAAGATTCGAAACAAACTTTTTTCACGTTGTTATTAAGGGGCATTGCTACAATTTTGAGGAAAATAATGAATTTAATACATTTTGGAATAAGGCTGTAACAACAAAATGTGGAAAAAGTGAAGCGCTATGAATGCTTTCTGGGTGCACTGTAGATGTTGTCCAGCATGCTGGGAATGTCCTTGTCTAAGCTTAATGTAAAGCTCACCTTATCCACATCCCTTACACAGCGATTCATCATTATTGATCTTTGAATTGGTTCGGCAGCTATAGATCTACACTTTTGTGTTTCATTTGGCATTTAAACATTCAAAGTGGAACTCCCATCCCCCATTTCACTGAGCTATCTATATCAATTCTTTGTGTTGTCTGTGTTATTTAGAGACATACATTTTAGACTAGAAGACTATTTTTGGCCTCCAGCATGCAATTCCACTTCTCACGTTGCATTATTCAAATGCAGCGCAATTGGGCCTACATACATTTTGGATGTGATAACAAAGTGCCTCCTCTGAGCTTATTTACATGTGGTCACATGATCTGACTGCACAGGAATGGGGTCAGATGTATGAAAGAAATACCCTATAGTAAAGCAATCTGTTTATTCTGAGTGGATTGGTGGGGCTCAGAGCTGGTCGGTCTCTGCATAGGAAAAGTTAGGCACCAGTAATTTATGGCTTAATTCTATATAAAATCTGACCTCTTGCGTTCCCTTCAGTCTTGCACAGTTGTAGCGGCTCCTCTCCTGGACTGAAATGGCTTCCTCTGATTTCACTGCACACTGTGAGCTTCTCACAATGTGCATTAGAAGCTGCAGAAAGTCATGTAGAACTGGCCTAATGGACACCTGGCACAGGGGCAGACTGGCAACTTTCGGCCCAGGGGGCAAGTACAAACCAGAGGCCCATGGTGCAGCAACTCGGCCCCCCTCCAACTTTCCCTCACCCCCCCACTCTCCCAATCCTCCTCCTGACCCCCATTCCCAGCTGAAACCCTGCTCCAGACCCTCACCCTACTCTCTACTTACCGGCTTAATCTGGGTTCCCGACCTGGCCAGCAGGGGGAGGTTAGGGAGAGCTGTTACAGCTCAGGTCGGGATGGCCGGGGCAGAAGAGTCTCCAGTGGGGCATTGAACTGGCCTTTGCTTAGACACAGTTTACACCATCCATGCTGGGGGAGGGGGGGGGGGGAGGTCTGCGCTCTGTCCTTGACTTTAACCCACACTCAGTAGGTCAGCGGAAGGCACTTTTTACTTCTCTTCACCAGGAATCCTTTAGGCATGTCTGTGGCAGAAGTGGTGCAGCCTTTTTACTAGGCATCAGAGCGGCCCAGGGGGCAATTTCCCCCCCCCCCGCCCCAATCCTCCCCTGGCATGATTTAGCTCTCCTCTCCACAGCCTGACTGTCCATGGTCCACCCCTTTCATTTACTGGATTTCAGTTCTTTCAATCATGGAGGCTCATTATCACATTTTGAACATTACTTAGGCAGTCTGTAGTCAAATGAAGCCTGCCAAGGAAAGCTCACTGCTGTAGACTGCCATCCACCGTTAGGTGTGTGCAGGGGGCGTGCCAGATGTGCCTGGGCACACCCTAATCACTACTTGCGGTACCAATTTCGCCTACTGCCTGGGATTCCCACTAGGTTGTGACTCCTCCCCACCACCTGCAGTGCTGCTGGCTTCCCTCCTCTCCCCCCAGCTGTTGGGGGGGGGGGGGATGTTTCAGGACGGAGAGCAGGGGAAGGGGCTAGTCATTATGTCATTTACTAGCCCCTTCCTTTTCTAAATAAACACAGTGAACACACTCACTGTGTATATTCATAACTGAAACTGCGTTTATTATGCTTCAGTTTGTGAATGAACAGGACGTCGCTCAGCACAGAGCACTTCCCATTCATTCACTGTCCAGTGCAGCTGAGGCTGCAGAGAAAGACGTGTGTTTGAGCTTTCGGGTGCAAACCCTAATGCAATAGGCTGCACACACCTGTGCATCCACCTGTCAGGACATATTTGCAAAACTCCTCCTAAGGTCCAGACCACTGCTTGCAAGAAATGTGCCTTGTTAGTGGCAATAGTTTTTCTTGAACATGATCTTAACAGCACCATTAGTATTTTTGCCATCTTTTTCCAGTCCATGATATCTTCTTGTTGGTGGTCTTCCCACCGGCCAGCAGGATTTGCTTAAACAGACTCTTCCACCTGTTTGAAAACCAAGGGAGCATATTAAAGTGAATTTGAGCTAATTTTTTGGAAGGTACAATGGAACGTTTCTTGTTCTCCTCTCTTTCTCTATCTGGATATAGATGTTTACTCTTACTATTGTGGATATATGCAAGGTTATTGTTTTCTACAATATATAATGTATATTATAATTCATTTATATATTTTTTTTAATACTGTTTCAGTGTCCAGTTGTGTTTTTGCATGAGATCTAAGGTCCTGAAGAAGCCATCCTGGGAAACGCGTCAACCTACATTTCATGATCTCAGAGAACTTCAATGCTACAATTCTTCTGCTTGTTTATGTGGAAGGAAAGTGGTAGAGTTGACGTCCCATTATAAACTATATACGTTTCTTAACTGAAGTGTTTTTAACTACTTCCTGCAGGCACTATAGCCGAAACACAGCTACAGCATTGGCTTACAGGGACGGGAGGGCATACATGGACGTCCTCCCATGATAGCACTTCCCGTGCACCCCCTGCGGCACGTGGGAGGTGCACTCTGTGATAGTTGAGTCTATGGGACTTGGCTGATCACAGCTCAGGGTAAAGGAACAATCACAGCAGCCCTTTACCACGTGACCAGCTGTCAGCCAATGACAGCTGATCACAGGATGTAAACAGAAGTCGATTATTGGCTTTAATTTCCTCATGGTGAGCGTGAGGAGAGAAGAAGACAGCCAATACCCAGCTTCTGTTAAAGGGACATTGACACTGATAATCAGGTCACTGATTATTAGTGTTCTGATTATTAATGCAGTCCCAAAATTGCTGCTAATTAGTGCCCACCAGTGCTGCTTATTAGTGCCCACCAGTTCTCCAAATCAGTACCCCCCCAGTGCTGCCAATCAGTGCCACCTATCAGTGCTGCCAAACAGTGCCCATCAGTGCCTCATCAGTGCCCACCAGTGCTGCAAATCAGTGCCCACCAGTGCTGAAAATCAGTGCCCCCCAGTGCTGCAAATCAGTGCCCCCCAGTGCTGCCAATCAGTGCCTCATCATCAATGTCACCTATCAGTGCCCATCAGATCCCCCTACTAGTGCCTATCAGTGCCCATCAGTGCCACCTATCACTGTCGCCTATCAGTGCCACCTCTCAGTGCCCTTCAGTTCTGCCCATCAGAGCCCATCAGTGCCACCTATCAGTGCCAATCAGTGTCCTGCCAAACCAGTCCTGCCTCATCAGTGCCCATTAGTCTCACCTATCAGTGCCCATCAGTGCAGCATATCAGTGCCCATCAGTGCTGCCAATCAGTGCCCATCAGTGCCTCATCATCAGCGTCACCTATCAGTGCTCATCAGTGCCCCCTACCAGTGCCCATCATTGCCCCCTATCACTGCGGCCTAGCAGTGCCACCTCTCAGTGCCCTTCAGTGCCATCTATCAGAGCTGCCTATCAGAGCCCATCAGTGCCAATTAGTGCCACCTCTCAGTGTCTTTTAGTGCCACCTCATTAGTGCCCACCAGTCCTGCCTCATAAGTGCCAATTTGTGTCACCTATCAGTGCAGCCTCAACAGTGCCCATCAGTGCAGCCTATCAGTGCCCATCAGTGCAGCCTCATTAGCGCACATCAGTGAAGGAGAAACATTTCCTGTTTGAAAATTAAACTATAAAAAAATAAAATTTCACAATTTTTGGTCTTTTTTTGTTTGTTTAGCAAAGAAAGCTCTATTTGTGTGAAAAAAATTATACAAATGTCATATGGGTACAGTGTCGCATGACCGTGCAATTGTCATTCAAACTGTGACAGTGCTGAAAGCTGAAAATTGGCCTGGGCAGGAAGGCGGTGAAAGTGTCTAGTAGGCAAGTGGTTAAACTGATATAATAAAGATATGTCAAATTTTTTACCATTTCTGTTGCGTGTATGTTTGACCATTAGAGGTGTATTTATGGTCCCATCACATATACAGTACTTCTTTCTTCTGTTTTGCTATGTATGAATGTGAGTTAAGGACCTTAGATTGCAAGCTCCTTGGGGGCAAGGCCTTTTGTGAAAGTACAATATAGATGTAAAAAGCTGCGTTAATTGTTGACGCTATATAAAATATCACGGTGAGCACTATGCCAGTCTTTTATTATTTTTTTTTGAGCACTGATTTACCTTCCACCATCTGAGCTGTGAATGTTTGGAGGAGTTTGGAGGTGAATATTGGATCCAGCTAGACAAACACAAATCCTATTGATCTTATGGAGGCACAATTTGACCTTTGTCATGAAGGGGACTAGGTGTTAATGTGAGAGTGTGCCCAAAACGGGGTTTGGTGGAGGTATCTGCTACTACACACTAGGGATAGACCAATTATCGGCAAGGCCGATATATCGGTGGCCGATATGCAGTTTCCCCGATATATCGGAATCGACACCGGAACTGGCCGATATTGCCGATATTTTTGAGACGTCATTCTGCCTTCTTAGGCCGCCTCCCTCGCCTTGGACAGCCTCGTCTGGAGTCAGGACTAGTCTCACGGGAGTGTATCACAGCCATACACCCACCCACAGCAGCCCGGTGCCAGCCAGCCACCCACATCCACATGTGCCAGCCAGCTACCCACAGGCCCTGTATCTGCCAGCCACCCACAGGCACTGTACCAGCCAGCCACCCACAGCCCCTGTGACAGCCCCCCACCCACCACAGGGTGCCAGCCAGCCACCCACCACAGGGTGCCAGACAGCCAGCCACCCACCACAGGGTGCCAGACAGCCAGTCACCTACAAACAGGATGCCAGACAGCCAGCCACCCACAGGCTCTGTGCCAGGCAGCCACTGGCACTGTACCAGCCAGCCGCCCACATGCCCTGTACCAGCCAGTCACCCACAGCCCCTGTGCCAGCCACCCACCTACCACAGGGTGCCAGCCAGCCACCCACCCACCACAGGGTGCCAGCCAGCCACCACAGGGTGCCAGCCACCCAGCCACCCACCACAGGGTGCCAGACAGCCAGTGACCCATCACAGTGTGCCAGCCAGCCAGCCACCCACCACACGGTGCCAGACAGCCAGTCACCCATCACAGTGTGCCAGCCAGCCAGCCACCCACCACAGGGTGCCAGCAAGCCAGCCATTAAGCATTAAACAAAAATTAACATGTTCAGTACCAGATTTGTGTCAAAAATTGTCTTTATTTTTCAAAACGTTAAATGTACAAAATATCGGCCCATATCGGCCGATACCGATACGTTGTTTGTGACCAAAATATCGGTATCAGCCCAGAAAAAACCATATCGGTCTATCCCTACTACAAACCCTGCTCACTTGCTTGAAGTTTTTTTCACTGGATTGAATTTACGTATGGATCTAATCACAGACTCACATATGGACATTTATGCTAACAATGATGATTTGAATCATATATCTATATGACACACAACTGGGATTTATTTGTTGAGAAATATTGAGTAAATGCAGCACAGCACATTTACATTTATTTTTGGATGATCACTTTTTTGCTTGCAGTTTATATATACACTTTATTGCCAAAAAGTATTCGGACGCCTGCCTTTACACGCACATGAACTTTAATGGCGTCCCAGTCTTAGTCCGTAGGGTCCAATATTGAGTTGGCCCACCCTTTGCAGCTATATCAGCTTCAACTCTTCTGGGAAGGCTGTCCACAAGGTTTAGGAGTGTGTCTATGGGAATGTTTGACCATTCTTTCAGAAGCGCATTTGTGAGGTCAGGGACTGATGTTGGACGAGAAGGCCTGGCTCGAAGTCTCCACTCCAATTCATCCCAAAGGTGTTCTACTGGGTTGAGGTCAGGACTCTGTGCAGGCCAGTCAAGTTCCTCCTCCCCAAATTTTAACACAGGTTTTTAAAAAAAAAAAATCTGATCACTTTTATTGCTGTCACAAGCAATGTAAACATCCCTTGTGACAGCAATATGTAGTGACAGGTACTCTTTATGGAGGGATCGAGGGTCCAAAAGACCTCAAACCCCTCCACTGCACTTCCATGTATTCAAAACGCCGAAAACTGCATTTTTGAATACATTCCTTTTAAAACTGCCGCCTTTAGCAGCCGAGTAACCCGGATGTGACATCATGGAAGCCGCCTCCGGGTTACATCATCGGAGACTCGATCAAAGCCGCATCCGGGATTCCATCCAGCCGGCTGTATCATCCCGGTACAACCACGCAAATTCAGGCGTGAATCCCATATAGCAAAGCTTCATAAAACAAAGCCTTATAGGATTATACTACTATTCCCATAGATGTGAGGCTATCTGCAGGGAAAGAGTCATGCTGTTTCCTCTATGGTGATCAGGCACAGTAGAAAGACATGAGCGTGTATCCCTTTAAAAAGGCAGATAGATATCAAAACGATTATTGACTCCGCACCACAATACACATAGATCTATACCGGCAAAAAGATCCACGCATAGTGCATGGAGTGTTCGCCGGCGAGATGTCTATGTAGAGGGAACGCGTATGCCAGTTGTTTTTCCTCAATGCCGGTTCGCCCGTACATGCTCTGATGAGCGTATTGCAAGCAAACCGACAACAGGAGCCATTATAACAATCTAAATAAAATCTCATCCTGAAGAATGTTCATACTAGTCCTAATAAAGTTTCCACAACAATACAAGGCAGGATTGTTATGGAAATGAATGGGGTTTGGAGCACAGAAATTTGCTCGGTGCGCTGAAAACTTTGCTGCGCTGAAAAGCGCACTTGTGGATATTAATACGCGCCGAGTGCCATTAATCCCTGAAAAGTAGAATGTACAGCTCTTTTGTATAAAGAAATCCTAGTGCGTTCAGTGACAAACAGAGAGACAGACATACGCTGTATCACAGTCGATGTCCATAGTAGCAGTTCTCCTTAAAGAAAGCTCTCTTGTTTATTTATAGTCAGAGAACAAAAGGGGTTTACAGGGGTGGTGGTGTCAACACAACCAATCACAGACATGTATACTTTCAAAAGTACAATAGGAAAGGGGAGTGTATGTTTATGGAGAAACCCAACCGTGTGTATGAGATTCCAACTTTCAAGTGAAAGCGAAATAAGGCCTAAAAATGGCTGCCAAACACTATCATGGATTCTCATGGACTCGGCCACGCTAATTCACAAGCTTGCACTCCCGTCATAACCTGTTAGAGTGAATCTTCTATAATATAGTTCATAAAAACCATATTTGATAGTGATCATGCTACTGTTCCAGTGAATGAGACTTTATCTGCAAAGGACAATAGCAGCAGTATTTCAATTATACGGATCAAGCATAACAGAAAGCTATCAGCCATTATTCCTGGCAAAAGGGCAGATATTATCAAAATGATAGGAATTCCACAAAACATATCTCCGTCAGTGAATTCCGGGGCCCTAGCTGGCTGATATACATTTGTGCGCTGGAGTTTGCCTTGCACTGTCATAGATCTGGACTGGCACCACCGATAGGGATGATGGGGCTACATTAGCGTGCAGTCTCCATTTAATGGAAGGTTTCCACAATTACAGGTCTTTCCTCAATGCCAGATAAAGCCATATTCGCTGTGCATAGCGATTACTGGTAAACTGACACTGGGAGAATTATTGGCAATTTAACTAAAAAACACATCCTTAAACATGTCCCCAAAATTTTTAATAAAGTTTCCACAACAGGATGGATCCATGCTTTCATGTTGTTTATGCCAAGTGCTGACCCTACTATCTGAATGTCGCAGCTGAAATCGACACTCATCAGACTAGGAAACGTTTTTCCAATTTTCTACTGTCCAATTTTGGTGAGCCTGTGAGAATTGTAGCCTCAGTTTCCTGTTCTTAGATGACAGAAGTGGCACCCAGTGTGGTCTTATGCTGCTGTAGCCCATTTGCTTCTAGATTAAATGTGTTGTTCATTCAGAGATGGTATTCTTAATACCTTGGTTGTAACGAGTGGTTATTTGGGTTACTGTTGCATTTTTATCATCTCAAACCAGTCTGCCCATTCTTCTCTGACCTTTGACATCAACAAGGCATTTTCCTCCACACAACTGCCGCTCACTGGATATTTTCTCTTTTTTCCACCATTCTCTGAGAGATGGTTGTACATGGAAATCCCAGTAGATCAGCAGTTTTTGAAATTCTCAGACCAGCCCGTCTGGCACCAACAACACTGCCGCATTCAAAGTCACTTAAATACTCTTTCTTCCCCATTCTGATGCTCAGTTTGAACTTCGACAAGTCGTCTTTACCACGTCTAGATGCCCAAATGCATTGAGTTGCTGCCATGTGATTGGCTGATTAGCAATTTGTGTTACCAAGCAATTGAACAGGTGTACCTAATAAAGTGGACGGTGCGTGTATGTATAGTTAAAACTGGTGTGCATATATATTTTTTTTAAATGTTGTTTAGTATATAATAATTATAATGTATATTATAATTATATATTATATATTTTAGATACAGTATCTCTTAAAAGTGAGTACACCCCTCACATTTTTGTAAATATTTTATTCTATCTTTTCATGTGACAACAATGAAGAAATGACACTTTGCTACAATGTAAAGTAGTGAGTGTACAGCTTGTATAACAGTGTACATTTGCTGTCTTCTCAAAATAACTCAACACACAGCCATTAATGTCTAAACCGCTGGCAACAAAAGTGAGTACACCCCTAAGTGAAAATGTCCAAATTTGGCCCAAAGTGTCAATTTGTTATGTGGCCACCATTATTTTCTAGCACTTCCTTAAAGAGGAAGTAAACCCTCCTCTACAACTTGCACTTATAGGTAAGCCTATGATAAGGCTTACCTATAGGTACTGTAAATATCTCCTAAACATGTACCGTTTAGGAGATATTTACCTTACATGCAGCCAGTGACGTCACTGGCGCATGCGCTCTGAAGGAGCCTTCAGAGTCCCGTGCCATGACTGTCGGCTCTCGCGCGCGTGCGCGGGAGTGACGTCACCGCGGCTCCGGCCAATCAGATGGCCGGATGCCGCGATCCCGGAAGACGGGCGACTGGACATGTCGCCTGTCATACAGGTGAGTGAGCGGCACGGCGGGGGCTCGTTCTAAGGTAAGTATTGCATAATGAGCTAATATGCGATGCATACTAGCTCATTATGTTTTTCTCTTGCAGGGTGAAAAAAAAAAAAAAAAATATGAGAGTTTACAACCTCTTTAACCCTCTTTGGCATGGAGTTCACCAGAGCTTCAAAGGTTGCCACTGGAGTCCTCTTCCACTCCTCCATGATGATATAACGGAGCTGGGGGATGTTAGAGACCTTGCGCTCCTTCACCTTCCATTTGAGGATGGCCCACAGATGCTCAATGGGGTTTAGGTCTGGAGACATGCTTGGCCAGTCCATCACCTTTACCCTCAGCTTCTTTAGAAAAGCAGTGGTCATCTTGGAGGTGTGTTTGGTGTTGTTATCATGTTGGAATACTGCCCTGCAGCCCAGTCTTTGAAGGGAGGGGATCATGCTCTGCTTCAGTATGTCACAGTACATGTTGGCATTCATGGTTCCCTCAATGAACTGTAGCTCATCAGTGCCGCAGACCATTTCACTTCCACCACCATGCTTGACTGTAGGCAAGACACACTTGTCTTTGTACTCCTCACCTAGTTGCCGCGAAATACGATTGACACCATCTCAACCAAATAAGTTTATCTTGGTCTCATCAGACCACAGGACATGGTTCCAGTAATCCATGTCCTTAGTCTGCTTGCCTTCAGCAAACTGGTCTGCATGGCTGTCGTCCAAGAAGGAAGCCTCTCCTAAAGATGATGCACAAGAAAGCCTGCAAACAATTTGATGCAGTGTGCGGGTTTATGGTCTGAGCACTGACAGGCTGACCCCCCACCTCTTCAACCTCTGCAGCAATGCTGGTAGCACTCATACGTCTATTTCCCAAAGACAATCTATGGATATGACGCTAAGCACGTGCTCTCAACTTCTTTGGTCGACCATGGTTAGACCTGTTCTGAGTAGAACCTGTCCTGTTAAACCGCTGTATGGTCTGGCCACCATACTGCATCTCAGTTTTAGGGTTTTGGCAATCTTCTTATAGCCTAGGCCATCTTTATGTAGAGCAACAATTGTTTTTTTTTTCAGATCCTCAGAGAGTTCTTTGCCATGAGGTGCCATGTTGAACTTCTAGCGACCAGTTTGAGAGAGTGAGAGCGATAACACAAAATTTACCAGACCTGCTCCCCATTCACACCTGAGACCTTGTAACACTAACGAGTCACATGACACCGGGGAGGGAAAATGGCTAATTGGGCCCAATTTGGACATTGTCACTTAGGGGTGTACTCACTTTTGTTGCCAGCGGTTTGAGGGGACAGCAAATTTACACTGTTATACAAGCTGTACACTCACTACTTTACATTGTAGCAAAGTGTCATTTCTTCAGTGTTGTCATATGAAAAGATATAATAAAATATTTACAAAAATATAAGGAGTGTACTCACTTTTGTGAGATACTATATATTCTAATTATTTTACACACATCTTCCAGCGCTGACTATCAAATTGCCGTTTTTCGATTTTTCTGTCTCTGTTCCCTATATCCCCCCCCGGCACTCCCTCTGCTAATTCCAGCAATAAACCCTCCTGTCATCCGTAATAGATCCAAATTCTCAAATGACACAAACTTTTTATTCTTCCAGCAAGTCTGGCCCTTCTGCGTCCCGGGGATGGAATTCCTGAGCTGTCATACAGGGGGGCTGTTTAGGGAATATTACGGCAATGTTTACATTCCCACCGCACCAGACCTGAAAAGGATTGACATCTTTGTGCTAAAGTAACGGGGAAAATGCGATCCACATGCAGCAGACGCGGATGGCGGATTGACACGGACAGACAGATGGAACGTTCTGTGTTGGGTTGGGGCGGAGGGAGAGGTATTTTTATAGGGTGTCAGGAATGTCGTTATATCAATTTGTGAAGTATTTCATCTATAGTGACTGTAGGCAGATTGTAGGGATGAACTACAAACAAGGAAATTCGCTTATAGCGAACCCTGCATGAAAAAGCAAGGTTATTTTGAGGGGACAGCAAATTTACACTGTTACACAAGGTGTACACTCACTACTTTACATTGTAGCAAAGTGTCATTTCTTAGATATCATTGCATCCCCCCCCCCCCCCCCCCCCAATATGAAAAAAAAAGAAAAGAAAAACTCAAAAATAAAAGCTTCAAAATTAATTTTGAGAGAAAAAGACAAAATTCATATTCACAACAATCTAACGGTTGGCCATATTGATAAAGAAAAGGAGGCATCCGTCCCTGATAGATAGACAAAAATTGCCAAATAGGCCAGAAGGGGAAGAGTTGGGACTTTGAGTGATGCCAAAAATGATGTAATCAGTAGGAACGATGTTAAATAAAAAGATATACATTTATTAACATGAGTTAAAACATCCCCACAAAGTGGGACTCAAATGACAAACGGTTAAAGAGGAAGTAAACCCTCCTCTGCAACTTTTATCTAGAGGTAAGCCTATGATAAGGCTTACCTATAGGTACTGTAAATATCTCCTAAACATGCACCGTTTAGGAGATATTTACCTTACATGCAGCCAGTGACGTCACTAGTGCATGCGTTCTAAAGGAACGGTGGCTGGTGTCATTGCTTCAGAGCCCCGTGCTGTGACCGTCGGCTCCCGCGCGCGTGTGCGGGAGTGACGTCACCGCGGCTCCGGCCAATCAGATGGCCGGATGCCGCGATCCCGGAAGACGGGCGACTGGACATGTCGCCCGTCATACAGGTAAGGGGGCGGCATGGCGGGGGCTCGTTCTAAGGTAAGTATTTCATAATGAGCTAGTATGCGATGCATACTAGCTCATTATGTGTTTCTCTTTCAGGTTGCAAAAAAAAAAAAGTTTTATGGGTTTACAACCTCTTTAAAACAACCACATAAGCAATCAAACCCATGTAGCTGCACATCACAGCATGGAGCTGACAGTGTAAGCGCACAGCAGAGTACAATCCCATTGGTTCTTGTCCAAAGCCCCAACGCATTACAACTTATCCAAGTCTTCTTCAGGGGGGTGCGGACAGTAGGATAATACTGATATCTCTGAAATTATAACATATATTTAAATACATGTATACAGGCATACCCCACTTTTAAGTACACAATTGCTTTGCAAGAGAGAGACGTTCTGGATTTACAAGCTTAACACACTTTCCCCCCATGGGTTAAACGAGGAATTGGACATATATTCCGTGGTATAAAGGTCATCTGTTTTCCCTCTCTCTTCCCCCCCTTCCTCTTCCCCCCCCCCTTCCTCTTCCCCCTCCCCCTCTCCTTTCCCCATTCCTTTCCTCCCCCCCCCCTTTCCTCATTTGTGTTTATTCATTCCCAAGAGTTTATCTATTTCTAATTTTTCATAATTTATTCTCCATATATTCGTCCATTCATCATTTTCCTTCCCATCGGGTTTTATTATTTTTTACATTCATTATCATCGATTTTCTATTTGGTCCTCATTTTTCACATTTTTCATCATCATTTTATTTTTTATTTTTTAGTTTACTTTTATTTTTATTTTTCATTTTTCACTTGAACCCTGTATTTTTGTATTGGTATTTGTATTTTGTTTACAATTAGTATTTTGTTTACAATTAGTGGTCTGAAGGTGGAGCCAGGGAGTGGGTGGTAACGCCTTCTCATTCCCCTCCCTTTCTCTTTATTTAAATCCCTTTTTCCATAGCCACTGGAGATCTGATGAAGGGCATAGCCCGAAACATGTAATCCTCCACCCTGTGGCTTTTAACTTTCCCCATTGTCAGGCAGGCATCACTGTTGGGTGGTGTGTTGTGTTCGGTGCGGCAAGGCTGCCACCCACATCGGGACCATCGGGAACGGTGCTCCGCACAGTGCTCTGAATGGATTTCTGTGAGCTGACTGTCATCCGCCGATGACGTCATCCTTCAGCGCCGCTCCAGTCGCCTGAAGCAAGGAGACACCGTTGTGCTGTGGGACAGCTTACAGCTGGATTGGGCTACGGGGGTTGAGCTTCTCCCACCCCCCCTCCCCTCCTCTTTTCCATCGTCCTCAGGCTCTTTCATCCTCTTGGCATCAGTGCTCCTGTTGTCCCTTTAGAATCTGGACTGGCGATCCCACTCCATCCGTGGGTCCACTCTACAGGTATTGCCTCACTGCTGGATGCACCCTGCTGTTAACAGTGCCTTTAATCGTTTTTACCGTTTTTAATAAATGTGACATCTTTTACTATGACTATTCTTTCTTCAATTGTGATTTCAAGTGCCCACCTGTCATCGGTTTTGGGAGCGCTATTATACCCATCAATTTGTTGTGTCACATGTTTCTCAGCTGGATCTGGGCATGGGTCGGCTGCAACCCTGACATGACTTACTGGCATTTGGCTAAAATCCGTCCATCCCACACAGTTTGATTTTACAGTTTTTGGGATCTCTGATCAATTGTTTTTCAGCGCCAGGATTTGCTTGTATGTGTGTAATGTACTGTTTGATTTTTTTCTTAACATGTGACAGTAACATACACCAAAAAAGTTGTATACTGTCACCTCACATTTTTTACAGGTTGCTATTTTATATATCAAATTAACCAACAAAAAAAAACGAAAGGCAAAATTATTCTAAACTAATAAGAATAATTACTTTTCCTGTTTTCCTATATACAATAGGGGAAAAAAGGGGCATCAAGACATCAACTGGGATATTTTATGTGCCTTTTTTTCCCAAAAAATGTTGGGTATATTTTACTTTCATATGTTAGGAAACATCAAATAGTAAAATACACCAAAACCTGCAATTTACTGTTAACGGTAAAATAGACTACAACCTACAATTTACTGTCTTTTTCTATTTTCTAAGAGCTGTTTTCCAGCCTTTTCATGCCTATTGTTTAATACACTTCAAGTAACAACAAACAAAGGAACTCAAGCCAGCCGTTGACGGATCAAAATCCATCCAGTTCACCCGGAACCAGGGGGACCCATCGAGAAGTCTACTTCAGTAGACCAGCCTGTCAGGTTTTTTTTTTTCGGCTGATCACTGCCAACGCTTATAGCAACCAACAGTAATCATTATATTCTGCCGGTAGGGAATACTCCCTACGTTCCCTGTCAGCAGAACACAATAGCGCTGCAGGTGGGTAAACATACTGTGCCCCCCCTGCAAAAATCGTCTCTTCCCCTTCCAGAGCAAATCCCCTGCCCCCCCCCCTCCTTCCCCACAATTCCCATTCCAAGCACAAATCCTCCTCTGCCTCAGGGAATTGTGGGACACTGGGATTTAGTTTAAATCTCGGGATGGTCCTTCTGAATCTAGGATGGTTAGAATATGGTCCTTCTGAATCTAGGATGGTTAGGATATGGTCCTTCTGAATCTAGGATGGTTAGTATACGGTCCTTCTGAATCTAGGATGGTTAGTATATGGTCCTTCTGAATCTAGGATGGTTAGTATATGGTCCTTCTGAATCTAGGATGGTTAGGATATGGTCCTTCTGAATTTTGGATGGTTAGGATATGGTCCTTCTGAATCTAGGATGGTTAGGATATGGTCCTTCTGAATCTAGGATGGTTAGAATATGGTCCTTCTGAACCTAGGATGGTTAGGATATGGTCCTTCTGAATCTAGGATGGTTAGGATATGGTCCTTCTGAATCTAGGATGGTTAGGATATGGTCCTTCTGAATCTAGGATGGTTAGAATATGGTCCTTCTGAACCTAGGATGGTTAGGATATGGTCCTTCTGAATCTAGGATGGATAGGATATGGTCCTTCTGAACCTAGGATGGTTAGGATATGGTCCTTCTGAATCTAGGATGGTTAGGATATGGTCCTTCTGAATTTAGGATGGTTAGGATATGGTCCTTCTGAATCTAGGATGGTTAGGATATGGTCCTTCTGAATCTAGGATGGTTAGGATATATGCTAACTCTTTCTCCCCCATCCTAACTAGCTAAACTTATCCTCCATCTAAACTATTTAGCTCTACCACACCCATCCTGTCTACAATGCAGGTGCAGGGTAGGTTAACCAGGGATTTTTTTCCCCAGTGAATAGATGCAGGAACTCCCCCTTTCAGGGTTACCTCTTGTCTATGCCCCCGCTCCCACCTCCGAGCACCGTTTCTTGGTTCCGCCCCCTGCCCACCTCCCAGTACTGACCCCTCTAGAGAATATATAATTTGTATGACTTTGTATGGCATTTGTGAATACCAAGAAAAGCAGTAAGCCCCCCCCCCTCCCACCACCAGTAATAGATCTCCCCAGCAACAATAGGCCACCTGCAACAAAATACCCCCCCCTCCTCCCAGAAACAACAGCTCTCCCCACAGACAACATCAATAGACCCTCCAGCAGCCAGCTACAATAGACTGCTCATTCAACAATAAACCCCTCCCTGCAACAACTGACCCCCTGCGGCAACATAAGGCTATCCCATGCAACAATAGATTCCCCCAGCAACAATAGACCCCCCCCCCTGCAAAAATAGATACCTTCCAGAGCCAATAGGTCCCCTAGCAACAACAGTAACCTCCCTGCAAAATACATATCCCCTTCAGCAATAGTAGATCCCTCAGCAGCAAGCATCAGTAGACACTATAGCACACCCCTGCACCCCTTGCCATTCCATACATTCAGTGCAGGAGGTGCCCATCGTTTGCCCCGTGTTCCCGTTGAACAAAAAAGCCCTGATCGTAACTATCTAACCATACACCGAACCCCTAAATATATACACCTTACTGACCCACCATGTATTCCCACCCCCCACAATAATCCAGATCCTGTAGCCTAACCTTCTAATTGCCTACCCCATACAACATAACCACATATCACTAACTTCACCGCCCTGTGCTAAGCACCCAACACTTCTTTTACTTCCCCTTCACCTCCCTGTGCTAAGCACCCAACCCTGTGCTAAGCACCCAACGCTTCTTTTACTTTCCCTCCACAATCACTCCAACAAGGGGCAGTCCAGATTTACCCTTTAAGGAGCCGGGAGACCTTTCTTATTACTGGGGGAGGGGTTAACCTATAGAGGTTGGAGTGCAAATATGCCAGATCGGGGGGGTTCAGACACTACTAGTGTGTTATAGAAAAGGAGAATCTCAGGGGAAGAGGGAGGCTGTCTCCCTTGGAGGAGGATGGGGGTTGTGATTTTCCTGATCTCCAAAGTGACATCAGCCAGTTCCAGAGTCTCCTCTCCTCCAGCTGATCCCGCATGTCTCTATTACAACCAGAGTTGGACTCCGCCCATTCCCAGTTTAGCCTAACCATTTTACCAGGACTCAACCTAGCCCAAGAACATCAGACAGACACATTTGCAGTTCTACCCAATTATGTCTGTTACTGCTAGACTCTGCCCGCCCCCCCAATTGTCAACATTTGCGGGAAAGTGCTCAAGTAAATCAAGAGATGCAGGGAGTGCCAGTGCTAACGTGCCCCTGCCTGGCACATTAGTGGGAGCCAAGTGTGGGTGAATCCAGGTTGGGAGGTATGCTGGCATGCAAGGTGATTTGAGTGTGCCCAGGCACACCCCGTGTGCAAGCCTATGGGTGTCCCCCCAAAATCGCCTGGGTCTCCCATCCCACCGGGCAACCATCCTGTAGGGCCACCGAAGACCCGATCAAAGCCGCATTCGGCTCTGATTGGGTCTCTATGCAAGAACCCGGAAATTATGTCATGACATCACTTCCGGGTATTTGGCGCCAAATTCAAACAAATGACAGCATTCAAAACAGCCAAACATGGCGTTTTGAATGCTTTTAAGACCCCCAGATCCCTCCACAAGAGTACCTGTAATTTTTTTAAATGTACGAAAATATCGGCCCACATCAGCCGATACCGATACGCGATGGCCAAAATATCGGTATCGGCAATGAAAAAAACGATATCAGTCGATCACTACTTTAAAGCAATTCCAAAGTTAAATTTTAAAAAAAATAATAAGATGTAAACTTTAAATAGAATTGAGTTCAACCCAAATTTGAACCCTAACACTGTTAACCCATTATTTTACAAGTCCTCTTGAAATGACATGCTCCCAGTTTGATCATTTGCAAACTGAGAAGTTCCAAAAAACACAAAGCAGTGATTTTGTCAGTTTCTATTGCAGACCAAAAGTCAGTTCTTGCATTAGAAATTCTTACTTGCTTAAAAAGATTTTTGTACACTGCAAGGATTTTGACAAACTTGGTTGCAGGTTTCTACATTTTTCCATTCTTAAGAAATTGAAGTTTGTTTCACTATATGCCCTTTCTAGACTTATTACTAAATGAAAGGGGCAGATTCTTGAATAGGAGGGATCTAACTAATGAATAGGAGGGGTCTTATTCGTAAATGGGAGGGGTCTGATTGATTAATAGGAGGGGTCTTATTCTTAAATGGGAGGGGTCTGATTCCTAAATGGGAGGGGCAGATTTTTTCAATAACCAGCTGAGCACATTTCAGGGTTCCAATGAAGAAGGCCGATTTGTAGACAATATTTGGGGAGTATCTCACCAAAAATTAAATTCCTATTGCAGGAGATGCCTAAAAAATGTGCACTCGCCTGCCACTTTATTAGGTACACCTTGCTAGTATCGGGTTGGACCCCCTTTTGCCTTCAGAACTGCCTTCATTCTTCATGGCATAGATACAACAAGGTATTGGAAACATTCCTCAGAGATTTTTCTCCATAGTGACATGATAGCATCACTCAGTTCCTGCAGATTTGTCGGCTTCACATCCATGATGGGAATCTCCCGTTCCACCACATCCCAAGGCGCTCTATTGGATGAGATGTGGGGAGTGTGGAGGCCATTGGAGGGCAGTGACCTCATTGTCACGGTGAAGAAACCAGTGGTGAGATGATTGGAGCTTTGTGACATGGTGCATTATCCTGCTGGAAGGAGCCATCAGAAGATGGGGACACTGTAGTCATAAAGGGATGGACATGGTCAGCAACAATACTCAGGTAGGCCGTGGCATTTAAACGATGCTCAAATGGTACTAAGGGGCCCAATGTGTGCCAAGAAAATATCCCCCACACCATTACACCACCACCAGCAGCCTGAACCGGTGATACAAGGCAGGATGGATCCATGCTTTCATGTTATTTACACCAAATTCTGACCCTACCACCGGAATGTCGCAGCTGAAATTGAGACTCATCAGACCAGGCAACGTTTTTCCGATCTTGTATTGTCCAATTTTGGTGATCCTGTGCCAGTTGTAGCCTCAGTTTCCTGTTCTTAGCTGACAGAAGCCAGTTACACAGTCAATATATACTTATTGGAATTTCTTTTTACCAAAAATATGTAGCAGAATACAATTTGGCCTATAATTATGAAAACATATTATTTTTAAATTTTTTTTTTATTGGGAATGTTATATAACAGAAAGTAAAAAATATTGCTTTCTTTTTTTTTTTTTCAGAATTGTCGCTCTTTTTTTGTTTATAGCGCAAAAAATAAAAATGAGGTGATCAAATACCACCAAAAGAAAGCTCTGTTTGTGGGGAAAAAAAAAACTATTTTATTTAGGTACGGTGTCAATTAAAGTAACGCAGTGCTGTATCGCAAAAAATGGCCTGGTCATTAACCGGTTGCCGACTGCGCACAGTATATTTACTGCAGCAGTCAGCCCCGGCCAGGCAGAGTGACGTAGATCTACGTCGCTCGCCTGTCACTGGGTTTTGAGCCAATAGCGGGCGAGCGCGCGCCCGCTGGGGTGCGCGCCCGCCTCGGCTCGTTCACAGAGGAGTCCGGGCGTGTGACCGGCGGACCCGATGTCACACTACGATCGTCGGTAGAGCGGGAGAAAGGCGGGCGGCTTATGTAAACAAGCCGCCTGTCATTCTCCCCTGTGTAAAAATGGAGATCAGACGGTTCTACTATGTCCCACTACAGTTAGAAACACGCCCCTAGGACACACTTAACCCCTCCCTCTCCGATAAAGTTAACCCCTTCCCTGCCAGTATCATTTTTACAGTAACAGTGCATATATATAGCACTGATTACTGTAGTAATGTCACTGGTACCCCCAAAAGTGTCAAAAATGTCAGTCAAGGGTCTGATCTGTCCGCCGCAATGTTGCAGTACCGCAAAAAAAATCGCAGATGGCCGCCATTACTCGTTAAAAAAAAAAAACACCAAAAATGACAAAAATCTTTCCCTTTGTTAGTAAACGCGATAACTTTTGCGCAAACCAATCAAAATACGCTTTTTTGCGATTTTTTTTACCAAACATATGTAGCATAAAACAAATTGGCCGAAAATGTTAAAAAATTTTGATTTTTACATTTTTTGGGGGGGGAAGTGAAAAATATTGTTATTTTTGCAAAATTTACGCACTTTTTTTGTTTATAGCGCATGATCAAAAATTCGCACAGGTGATCAAATACCACCAAAAGAAAGCTCTGTTTGAGGGGAAAAAAGGACGTGAAATTCGTTTAGGTACAGCGTCGCACGACCGCGCAATTGTCTGTTAAAATCACGCAGTAAAAAATCGCAAAAAACCCCCTGGTCAGGAAGGGGGTAAAATCTTCCGGGGCTTAAGTGGTTAAAGGGGAAAGAAGTGGTTAATTAACATAATTAATTAAAATATTTCTTACAGTATAATAAATATAATTATTCATTAAAATAATATTATTATTTTTTTTTTTAAACAAAGGTGAAGTTTTCTTTTAAAAATTATTAAATAACTGAGAACCATCAACTTTTCACTTTTCTGTTATTCATGACTATGTGATCTGTATTGCTCTGTGTAATGATATAGATGTAGCTTGAAAGTAACGGCCTATTGGAGCGTCCGAACCATGATTATTCTTCTTTTCTTTTATTTTGCGATATTTTTGTTTCTTTGTTGGGACAGATGGTGGATTCCAGCCAATAAAAGTGCTTGTTTTATCACAAGTCTTAACTAGCGAGAAGAATGCTGGAGATAAAACTGTTGTTTTGTCATAAATAACCAGATTTATTATCGCGCTGTGATAATATCTCATGTACAATCTCAGCTAATAAACACATTTTACAATTTTACAGAGAAAAATAAATCCAAAGGGAAAAATTAAGCAGAACGGGGGAAGGGAAGACGCAATATAGATGTTCTTATTCCCTTCTATTTCTGTAGGAGGATTGCATTGAGTCATGATGTAGAAGTCATGGCGGGTCTGTGAACACCGCCCCGTACCCGCCACTCAGGCAGAACTGTAAAGTTGCCCAAACACACACTACAGGTATACAATTCCCCATAGATTTATCAACAGACTACAAAATGTGTGCCTGTTCTAAAATGAGAAAAGTCAGGGTATTAGGAAGCAGGGCTTTTTTTCTCAGAAAATAGGTACAGGAACTCAACCACGACCCCCGAATCCCCCCCCCCCCCAACCTTAAAACTGAATCAAATAGTGGGTGTGGTCAATTTTACTTGAATTTACTTGCATACATAATGCAGAGTTCAGGGGTGTGCTACATACAGAGTGCAGAGTTCACGGGTGCTCTGCATACATAGTGCAGAATTCACGGGTGCGCTGCATACAGAGTACAGAGTTCACGGGTGCGCTGCATACAGAGTACAGAGTTCACAGGTGCGCTGCATACAGAGTACAGAGTTCACGGGTGCGCTGCATACAGAGTACAGAGTTCAGGGGTGTGCTGCATACAGAGTACAGAGTTTAGGGTTGCGCTGCATACAGAGTGCAAAGTTCAGGGGTGCACTGCATACAGAGTACAGAGTTCAGGGGTGCGCTGCATACAGAGTGCAGAGTTCAGGGGTGCACTGTCTACAGAGTGCAGAGTTCAGGGGTGCGCTGCATACAGAGTACAGAGTTCAGGGGTGCGCTACACACAGAGTGCACAGTTCAGCCTTCTTCCACAGCTGCTTACTGTACCTCTGCATCCCCCATCCACATATCACTTTCACCCCTCTTCAGCTCTGACCCCCAAATCCCCCCCAACCTTAAAACCTCATCAAATTGTGGGTGTGGTCAAATTTTACTTGAATTCCAGGAGTTCGGGGGAGTGGTTACATACATAGTGCAGAGTTCAGGGGTGCGCCGCTGCATACATAGTGCAGAGTTCAGGGGTGCGCTGCATACATAGTGCAGAATTTAGGGGTGCGCTGCATACATAGTGCAGAGTTCAGGGGTGCGCTGCATACAGAGTGCAGAGTTCAGGGGTGCGCTACACACAGAGTGCAGAGTTCAGCCTTCTTCCACAGCTGCTTACCTCTGCGCCCCCCATCCACATTTCACTTTCACCCCTCTTCAGCTCTGACCTCTGCATGCAATCCCCCCTCCACTGTCCCCGTCTTCTAAAAGCTCCACCATCTTCCACATTTCTTTCTTTTGTTGCTGTATTAAGCTGAAGGACCTGAGCCAGAGGTGGTGGAACTGAGTTCTACCAAGTCCCAGCTGAAATATTACCCTGTTAGGAAGAATGCAGAAGAGTTGTGTGGAGGGCAAGGTGACAGCAAATGTGCCGAGAGGAGTGCAAACGGTATTAAAGGAGCACTACCTGCAGGGGAAGACTGCAGATGGCAGTGAGAGGTATACACAAAGAGGGGTGCAGAGGATATGACAGTGGGAGGTATGTGCAGGAGAAGAGTGTGGTGGGTATGACGGGGCACTGTATTCAGGGGAGACGATTGTGAATGATGTGTTGGTGAGCAGTATGCACAGAAGAAAAATATGTAGGGTATAACAATGGGCAGTATGTGCAGGGGAGGAATGCAGAAGGTTTGATAGTGGGCAGTATGTACAGGAGAGGAGTGTGGAGGGTATGACAGTGGGCAGTATGTACAGGAGAGGAGTGTGGAGGGTATGACAGTGGGCAGTATGTACAGGAGAGGAGTGCGGAGGGTATGACAGTGGGCAGTATGTACAGGAGAGGACTGTGGAGGGTATGACAGTGGGCAGTATGTACAGGAGAGGACTGTGGAGGGTATGACAGTGGGCAGTATGTGCAGGAGAGATCTAAAGAGGGGGAAACAACAGTGGGAAATATGTGCAGAAGAGGAGTGAGGAGGGTATGGCAGTGGGCAATATGTACAGGAGAGGAGTTTTGAGGGTATGACTGTGGGTAGTATGGACAGGAGAGGAGTGTTGAGGGTATAACAGTGGGCAGTATGGGCAGAAGAGGAGTGTCGAAGGTATGACAGTGGGCAGTATGTACAGGAGAGGAGTGTGGAGGGTATGACCGTGGGCAGTATGTGCAAGGGAGGTCTAAGGAGGAGGATACAACAATAGGAAAAATGTGCAGAAGAGGAGTGAGGAGGGAATGGCAATCGGCAGTATGTACAGGAGAGGAGTGTGGGGGGTATGACAGTGGGCAGTATGTACAGGAGAGGAGTGTGGGGGGTATGACAGTGAGCAGTATGTACAGGAGAGGAGTTTTGAGGGAATGGCAGTGGGCAGTATGTACAGGAGAGGAGTGTTGACAGTTTGACAATGGGCAGTGTGTGCAGAAGGGGAGTGTTGAGGGTATGACAGTGGGTAGTATGTACAGGAGAGGAGTTGTTTTGAGGGTATCACAATGGGCCGTTTATACAGGGGAGGAGTGTTGACCGTATGGCAGTGAGCAGTATGTACAGAAGAGGAGTGTTAAGGGTATGACAATGGGCAGTATCTACAGGAGAGGAGATGTTTTGAGGGTATCACAGTGGGCAGTTTTTACAGGAGAGGAGTGTTAAAGGTATGACTGTGGACACTATGTGCAGAAGAGGAGTGTTGAGGGTATAACAGTGGCCAGTATGTACAGGAGAGGAGTGTGGAGGGTATGACAGCAGGCAGTATATACAGGAAAGGAGTGTGGAGGGTATGACAATGAGCAGTATGCATAGGAAAGGGGTGTGGAGGGTATGACAGCAGGCAGTATGTACAGGAGGGGAGTGTGGAGGGTATGACAGTGGGCAGTATGTACAGGAGAGGAGTTTTGGGTGTATGACAGTGGGCAGTATGTACAGGAGAGGAGTGTGCAGGATATGAAAGTGGGCAGTATGTACAGGAGGGGGAGTGTGGAGGGTATGACAGTGGGCAGTATGTACAGGAGAGGAGTGTGGAGGGTATGACAGTGGGCAGTATGTACAGGAGAGGAGTGTGGAGGGTATGACAGTGGGCAGTATGTACAGGAGGGGAGTGTGGAAGGTATGAAAGTGGGCAGTATGTACAGGAGAGGAGTGTGGAGGGTATGACAGTGGGCAGTATGTACAGGAGAGGAGTGTGGAGGGTATGACAGTGGGCAGTATGTACAGGAGAGGAGTGTGGAGGGTATGACAGTGGGCAGTATGTACAGGAGGGGAGTGTGGGGGGTATGACAGTGGGCAGTATGTACAGGAGAGGAGTGTGGAGGGTATGACAGTGGGCAGTATGTACAGGAGAGGAGTGTGGGGGTATGACAGTGGGCAGTATGTGCAGGGGAGGAGTGCGGAGGGTATGACAGTGGGCAGTATGTGCAGGGGAGGAGTGTGGGGGTATGAAAGTGGGCAGTATTTACAGGAGAGGAGTGTGTAGGGTACGACAGTGGGCAGTATGTGCAGGAGAAGAGTGTGGGGGGTATGACAGTGGGTAGTATGTATGGGAAAGGAGTGTGGAGGGTATGACAGATGGCAGTATGTATAGTGTGGAGGGTATGACAGTGGGTAGCATGTATAGGAAAGGAGTGTGGAGGGTATGACAGCTGGCATCTTGTGCAGGAGAGAAGTGTGGAGGGTATCACAGGCAGGGGCAAAAATTAAATTTTCCCTATTTATTTATTTATTACAGGTACTTATATAGCTCTGTCATTTTACACAGCAATTCACATATTTATTGTACATTCACATCAGTCCTCGCCCTCTAGGAGCTTACAAACAAAAGTCCCCAAATCACATTTATACACACAAATCGGAGTACCTGGAGAAGATCCACGCAACCACAGAGAGAATATGCAAACTCCAGGCAGGAATTGCTGTGGTTGGGATTCCAACCGATGACCGCAGTGCGGCTAGGTGGAAATTATTAATGCTTTGCATGGCTCCACCCACTAGCCTAAAATGAAAATGTTTGATAAAATGAGACATGTAAATGAATCTTTTCCCAGACTCTACTGGTACAGGGAAGGGATTTTGGATCCATAAAGTAAAGTAAAGTATTGATGAGTCCCCCCCACTCCCCTTTTCTCTATGTCACTAGTATGGCGTCTCGTTAGTGGCTCATTATCTCTTAAAATATAAAGTTGAGATTCTCCAAGTGCTGAGCGCCTTTTCTCTTGTAAATCTATGCAGTGCGTATCTGTCATGCAGCAATTACCGCACACTCACCAGCAATCACATTCTCTATTTTTAATTCCGTTCTTCATATCGAAGCCTATAGAAATGTGTTAATGAGCAACAGCAGAACAAGGATTGTATAACGAACTCATTAACATCATCAGCGCCAGTCCAAACCGCCAGGCTCTTGATTGGCAGTGTCCGGGGTGGAACCTTCCTACACATCTGCTTTAGTCATTGGTCAGATAACAGATAGTCCCTCCTTCTTTCCTCTTCCCATCCCTGTTATATATTTTTTTTTTTCATAACTCTTTGTACCGCATTACAGATGAGCAAAGTTATTTTGGAAAACTTGATTTAGCTGCAAAATTATTGATGCAAAATCTCAGATTCTCCTATAGAGCTGCTTAGCAATTTTTTGGTCTTTTTTTTTTTTCTTTTTCATTTAACCACTTCTGGACCGGAAGGATTTGCCCCCTTAATGACCAGGCCATTTTTTGCGATTCGGCACTTCGTTTTTTTAACTGACAACTGCGCAGTCGCGCGACGCTGTACCCAAATAAAATTGATGTCCTTTTTTTTACCACAAACAGGGCTTTTTTTTGGTGGTATTTGATCACCTCTGCGGTTTTTTGATTATGTGCTATAAACAAAAAAAGAGCGACAATTTTTTTTAAAAAAACTGTATTTTTCACTTTCTGCTATAAAACATTCCGAATAAAAAAATGTAAAAATCTAATTTTTTCATTATTTTTGGCCAATTTGTATTTTGCCACATATTTTTGGTAAAATAAAATCCCAATAAGTTTATATTGATTGGTTTGCACAAAAGTCATCGCGTCTAAAAAATAGGGGAAAGATTTATGTCATTTTCATTTATTTATTTATTTTTTACTAGTAATGGCGGCGATCAGCGATTTTTAGCGGGACTGCGACATTGCGGTGGACAGATCGGACCCCTTGCTGACATTTTTGACACTTTTGGGGGGACCAGTGACATTACTACAGTAATCCATGCTAAAAATATGCACGGTTACTGTAATAATGACACTGGCAGGGAAGGGGTTAGCACCAGGGGCGATCTAAGGGTTAAATGTGTACCTAGGGGGTGATTCTAACTGTGTGGGGGTCAGACTTGGTGGATGGAAACAGGGCTCCTGTGTTCCGAAATAACAGGAACACATGAGCCCTGTTTCAATCAGTGACAGATGAGCGGTGTGCAGTGTTTACAATGGCACTCCACCTTCTGTCAGTCCCTGCAGCAATCGTCGGATTCCCGGCAGCCATCACGGCCGCCGGCCCTATTGCTTAGCTGCAGGGCTAGAGAACAGGCTCACGTGAGTCCGCGACCTGCTCCCGCGAGCCACCATGGTTTGCTCAGGAGAGCCAGCCTGCCACATTATATCTGCGGCGGTTGGTCTTTAACCACTTCAGCCCTGGAAGGATTTGCCCCCTTTCTGACCAGGCCCTATTTTTGGCACTGCCTTATTTTAACAATTGAAATTGAACAATTGCACGGTCACGCGGCGCTGTACCCAAATAAAATTGATGTCCTTTTTTTCCCCACAAATAGAGCTTTCTTTTGGTGGCATTTGATCACCCCTGCAATTTTTAATTTGCGCTGAAAACAAAAAAAGAGCCACAATTTTGAAAAAAATAAAAAAGATTTTTCACATTCTGATATATGACATTCCCAAAAAAGAAAATTTAAAAATCAAATTTTTTTTTTACATTTTAAGCCAATTTGTTTTCTGCTACGAATTTTTGGTAAAAAAAAATTGCAATAGGCGTATTTTGATTGGTTTGCGTAAAAGTTATAGCGTTTACTAACTACAGGAAATATTTGACAAACTCAGTTAGTGACGAAACGCGTCAGAGGCGTGGCCACACGGCGTACCGGAGGATCGGTCGGGTGAGCGGAGGTGTCTTCTTGGTTCCAGCATTACAATACCACAACACCGCGGCAACTGGACCAGAGTGAGCACCCCAATCCCCGAATATATTGCATCTTTTATGTGCTTTTAAAGGATTGTTTCATGTACGTGCATTTTAGTGGATGTTTGATCAGATTAAAGGTCTTATACGTTATTGCACTAGTGGGGTTCTTCTGTTTTCTTACATGGTATGAACGGAAGGAAGGCTGCCTAGTTACCAGGGATCTATTATCAGCTGCATCCTGTTTGCCAAGGTGGAACATCTGAGCGTTATTAGCCCGCTCCATGAGAGTGGAGGGCAATAAGTGAGGGTGAGTGGCTTGGCTGAGGGGAGTGGAGCACAGAGATGGTGGACCTTCTGGGTGTTTCTTCATTCTATAGTCACTGGAATCTCACCCGATCATCATATATCACTATTCTTTTCAGTTTCTTGTCAGATTGTATATGAACTGATTCCTTTTGCTTCTGTTGAATTATTCACAGAGAAATTGGACTGTGTATGCACTATAATTGGACATTTGATTGTTTATTTATACACATATTCCTTTATATTGGCATTTAAAATTGACAAATTCAGCAATTTAGAAATTGGATGAAAGGTTTAGCACTTGGAAACACTTTTTGAAAGATAAAAAGTGCATTTTATATACAACTATATAGAGCAGACTAAAATGAGGGACAAATGAGGAGGAAAGAGGGACGGAGGGACTTTGTTCCAAATCAGGGACAGTCCCTCTAAATCAGGGACATTTGGGAGCTATGATAAAGTGTTATACAGTATATATATATATATATATATATTTACTGCCATTTTTTGTCCTGCATTAATGTCTGCTTTAACAATAAACATACAACAAACCGATAAATAGGTTGCACAGTTACTGAACCGGCATATTATTAGTTTATGGGGCTTGTGAAGAGAATGTTTTCGTACAGCGATACCTGGCGTCCAAATCTCATAAACATATGGCCTGGAAGATCTGAAATGACACGGGTGACTCAGGAATGCAAATAGGCTTAGAGTAGGTGTGGATTTAATTCACATCTTCCCACGGTTCATGTGTATCAAAAACTTATAACAAATCAAACATTTAGTGTATGGATCCAAATGGAAAGATCAGATGTGCCCAAGTGACATGGTTTGATGGGTTTGGTGTAGAGGACCTTGAATGGCCTGCCCAGAGCCTTGGTCTCAACCCTTCTGAACACCTTTGAGATGAATTGGAACACTGATAGAAAGCAAGAACTTCTCATCTAATCTCATCTCCATCTTGTGGAAAGCTTTCCCAGAAGAGGGGCGGTTGTTAAAGCTCCAAGGGGGTCAACCCCATGGACTTTTGGTCATGTAATGTATTTTAGATTGTTTATTACCAAAGAAGCCTTTCTGCGACTGGGAAGAGGGCATACAGCAATATCTATCATTGATGATTTCTGCAAGAGATAGATTTACTCAACTCAAATTTTTACACCGAGTTTATTATTCCCTTGTTTGATTATCAAGAATTTATGCTTCCAGGGAGGTTTGCCCCAAATGTCGCTCTGACCCTTGTACTTTCTTCCCATATGGTCTGGTTGTGACCACAGGTGCAGGAGTTCTGGAATGGAGTACAGACGGTCCCCGGGTTACGAACACAATAGGGACTGTAGGTTTCTTCTTAAGTCGAATTTGTTTGTAAGTTGAAACAGTGCATTTTTAAGAGTAACTTCAGCCTGTGCAGGGATGTGGGATGTTTCGGGTGCTTCTGGGCATGCAGTCATGTTATCTGGGGCTCTTGTGGCCATGCAATACATACACTACTGCAGTGTGGAATGTGTCTGGCGGTGCAAGATGGCTGCTCAGCGGTATCCGGGACCAGCGTAGAGCACAAGTGACCGAAATTGACATCCGTTCGCAAGTACGAGTCATTCGTAACTTGGATGTTCGTAACTCGGGGACTGCCTGTAGTTGAGGATATTAATTTAATTGGTAAATTACGGATCTCTTGTGACCCAGTCAGCCCTTTTATTACTATGGATTTGTAACATTATAGAGGCCTTCTAATCTAATAAATGATTTGTCTTTTATACGGCCTTCTATGCCACGAAGATGATTCAGCTTCAATGGAAAAAGGCTAACCCCCCCCCCAACTCTGCAACAATGAAAGACCTTAGTAAATGCAACGTTGCCACTTTATAAATTGATGCATATGGGACAGAATTGCCCAAAGAAGTTCAATAAAATATGGGCAGATTGGTTGAAGAAGAAACAGCTGTCCCTGTAGTGGGTTTGGAGTTTGTTAATCCCATTAGGTTACTTTCCTTATGATATCTCTGCGGAGTTTCCTCCTCTGCAGCCATGGTAGGATTATCTCACTAGTTTTTGCTTCCCCTCCTTTTCAAGCCCCCCCACCTCCCCTCCTCTCCCCCCCTCTCTCTACTGTCTTGCTAGCTAGACTGGTACTCTATTATGGGCTACTGATTTTCATATTCTCACCCTTTATTTAGATAGCACTGAGGAAGGGAGTCTTTTTCCCCCGAAACATGTTGGATGTATGCGATGTTCTTAACAAATAAATATTTTATACAAATTTCAAACAAGCTGGCAGTTTGTACTATATGCCTGTAGCCACGTACCCAGAGATTCAAGCAGACTTGGTCAAAACATAGCTGGAGTTTTACTTTTAATAAAGACACTATTGATTTTCCTCTGCTGGCCACTTGGCAAAGGCATCATAAACAAAAAAAGTAACAGTGTTTCTTCCATTGATCAGAATCTGGTCTGCAGCACTGTAAACAGATTTTCTAGCTACGGAATTCTCTTTAAGAAACTTGAGGATCCTTGTATAAAATCATTTTATATTTTACACAAACAATTTTAATAATTTCCTTTGATCACATTATAGAGTGTTTGATGGAACTATATTGTTAGTATAATAACTGTCTGTACAACTGAAAATGTTATAAGATTAATTACAATAAAACCTTCAGAGTGCCAAACCAACTTAAATGTTTAAGAAACTCCTTTTGAGGCACCCAAGGAAACATACGGGAGATGAGTACTGAGGGCTTCAATGTTATAAAATCTCAAGGATAGGGGCCATGATCAATAAGTGACCTTTCCCCAATACAAAAATAAATTACACAGTTCCGGAATGGGGGCTTGTATACAAAAGGATCTTTAAAAAGAGCCTGTCCCTAAAAAGAAGTAAAAATGTCCATAGAAAAATAGAACTTACCTCAAAAAGCACATATCCAAGAAGTGCTGAGACTTCTAAAAGTATCCATTCAAAGAAAGAAAGGAAACTTTGTACTTTGACAAGTTCACTGACTCTGGTAAGGTGGCTTGCATACAACAAGGCTTCTCTTGTTGGGTATCCTGTAACAAGGGTCACATGAGAGGCCTTCCCTGGGGTGGGCTCTTCTGGGCTATGTTAGGCACCTTATACAGCAGTGCTGTATTTTGGCCTAGGGCGGCCCTTTGCAGGGGGGCAGCAAAATAGCCATCCCCGCCTCCACCTGAGACTCTATTGGCCACTGGTTGCTAGAGCCGCCTGGTGTCTAGCAACCAGTGATGTCACAGCTGTGACTCCCTGACCCTGCCCCCCCCCCCACCTTCCCCTCTTTCTACCACCCCTCCTCTTTCTCCCTCCCCTCTTTCACCCATCCCCCCTTTTTCTCTCTTTCATCCCCCCCTCACCCACCCCCTTCTCCCAGCCGGGACAGCACCTAACTAACTATTTCAACCTGTCCACAAGCATAAAAACACAAAAGGAGCACAAACCAAGTGGTAAAAAAGTCCAAGTTATGTAACAAATCTTAATGTGTTTACGTTAAAGGCACCAACACACTCCCACATTTATGGAGTCCTTCTAAGTCCTCATAATGTTTCTTATCCCTGATGAAGGGGGAGTGCAATGGCCCTCAAAACACTTTGGCTTTTCTATAGGATTGTGTTACATATAATTATAGAGACTTGGACTCTTTCCCTATTAGGTTGGGTGCTCCTTTTATGCTTTGAGTCATATATGTACTTACCTGTCCTCCTGCCATTTCTCAAATTATCTGTTATGGTACTTATAGAATTCCTGTCATAACTTCCAGGATTTCATGACATGATGCAAGAGGTGTCCTCTGACCAAAAGGGTATTTAAGCACCAGCCTTTGAAAATACTGGGTGTTGGGTCCTATACCAACTATCCTTTGTGCAAACTATTATACATCCTGAATACCTGGTTTGTTGCTGACCTGGATAACCTAACTGTTCTTTTGCCTACTGCCTGCCCATGACCTCTGCCTGGACCTGACTACTCTCTTATGTGCCTACACCCATGACCTCTGCCTTGACTTTATTATTCTCTTGCCTGCCTGTGACCTCTGCCAAGACCTGACTACTCTCTTTCCTGTTGCCTGCCCATGACCTCTGCCTTCATTTGGCTATTTTTTTGCTTGCTGCTTGCCCACAACCTCTGCCTGGACCTGACTACTCTCTTACCTTCCTTGTGCCCATGGCCTCTGCCCTGACTTGGCTATTCCCTTGCCTGCTGTCTGCCCACGATCTTTGGACTGACTACTCTCTTGCCTCTCTGGCCTGCCTATGACCTCTGCGTGGATCTGTCTACTCTCTTACATGCCACCTTCCCCTGACCTCTGCCTTGACCTGACTATTCTCTTGCTTGCTGCTTGCCTATGACCACTGCCTGGACCTGACTATTCCCTTATCTGCTGTCTGCCCCTGATCTCTGCCTTTACCTGACTCTTCTCTTGCCCGCTGCTTGCCCACAACCTTTTTCTGGACATAACCACTCTCTTGCCTGCCACCTGCCCATGACTTCTGCCTGGACCTAACTAGTCTCTTTCCTTCCACCTACCCATAACCTCTGTCTGGACCCGACTGCTCTCTTGCCTGCCACCTGCTCACAACTTCTGCCCAAGCGTTTTATGTACAGTCTTCACACTGTAGCCGCTTTGTTTCAGCTACCATCTTGGTTGGGCAATCATAGGGACTGAGCACTTGTGAGAGCGTATAGTGGAGAAATCCCGAACCAATAGGGTTCATAGCTCATAGACTATCAGGATCTCTGGTAAAGTTAAGCTATCCCTTACACTTTATGCCTCAGATAAATCCATGTCACCTTCCGGGGTGCTTCATAACATGATCACTCTTCTTGCACACTTTTTTTCCACCAACCAGTCATTATTTTCTACCTGGGATATGGTATTGATGAAGCAGCATGCAGATGGAACCACAACACTCCACTGGGGGATGCTGGATTCAATACACCGGCAACTGTTGGATGCTGATGTCAGGTTAGGGGATAGGTAAGTAAAAAAAAAAAAAAATTGGATCCATTTTTTTTTTTAATGATTTAAATCAGAGGTAGAGTTGCACTCAGACTTGGATCTGAACTTGGCTCTGACTTGAAGGTGTTCACTGGCATGTTACTTAGCATGCTACGCCTACCATCAAAAATGTATCTGATGATAGGTCCACTTGAAAAACCACTTACTGTACAGTACTGTGCAAAGTTGTTATCAGAGATGTATAGTAACGAAGTAGAACTACTTAAGTACTGTACTTAAGTACTGTACTTAAGTACCGAAATGCGGTATCTGCACTTTCCTAGAGTAGAATTTTTTTCTCCTACTTCTACTTTTACTTCACTACATTTTTTCGATGATTTCAATACTTCTACTCCGATATTTTTTTTTTTGTGCTGCATAGTTACTCGTTACTTTTAAAAAAATTACCACTGCCAGAACAGTAGATGGCAGGTTTCATGAAGCTCAAAAAAATGTGTATAATGTCATTTGTAAATCAGCGCATACGAAAATAAAGGCTGTGTATAATAAAAGCTGCTATACCAAATCTTTCCAATAAAAAGAAAATATGAAACAAACAAATAAATGGTGCTACAGCGCTTAAAGTGCATCAAGAAACTACTAACAAACACAGGTTAATCATTTGAATAAATCATTTGAAATAATAAAAAACAATATGATGTTTAAACTTTTGACTTCTTTCTTTAATAACTACATAACACAGTACTTGTACTTTTACTTTCAGTACTTGAGTAGAAATTTTTTGAAAAAACTACTGGTACTTTTTACTTTTAGTACTTAAGTAGCAAATTTTTTGAAAAAACTACTTGCAATACTTAAGTAAAAAAAATGTTGAATACTTTAGTACTTCTACTTAAGTAACTTTTTCTGCGAGCACTTCCACTTCTACTCAAGTCACTTTTTGATCGAGCACTTGTACTTTTACTCAAGTAGAAATTTTGAGTACTTTATACAAGTCTGGATGTTATGCAGGTGTAAAGAAATGCTGTAAAGTAAGAATGATTTAAAAATATATATATATTTTAATTGTTTATTTAATCAATTTACAGAATGCAAAGGGAGCGAACTGCGGAAAAATCAAATTTAAATAAATATTTGGTGTGACTACCTGTTGGCCTCAAACCAACATCAGTTATTACACTTGCACACATATATATATACTGTATATATATATATATATATACAGTGGGTACGGAAAGTATTCAGACCCCCTTAAATTTTTCACTCTTTGTTATATTGCAGCCATTTGCTAAAATCATTTAAGTTCATTCTTCTTCCTCATGAATGTACACATAGCACCCCATATTGACGGAAAAACACAGAATTGTTGACATTGTTGCAGATTTATTAAAAAAGAAAAACTGAAATATCACATTGCCCTAAGTATTCAGACCCTTTGCTGTGACACTCATATATTTAACTCTATTTAACTTTAGGTGCTTTCCATTTCTTCTGATCATCCTTGAGATGGTTCTACACCTTCATTTGAGTCCAGCTGTGTTTGATTATACTGATTGGACTTGATTAGGAAAGCCACACACCTGTCTATATAAGACCTTCCAGATCACAATGCATGTCAGAGCAAATGAGAATCATGAGGTCAAAGGAACTGCCTGAAGAGCTCAGAGACAGAATTGTGGCAAGGCACAGATCTGGCCAAGGTTACAAAAATATTTCTGCTGCACTTAAGGTTCCTAAGAGCACAGTGGCCTCCATAATCCTCAAATGGAAGACGTTTGGGCTGACCAGAACCCTTCCTAGAGCTGGCCGTCCGGCCAAACTGAGCTATCGTGGGAGAAGAGCCTTGGTGAGAGAGGTAAAGAAGAACCCAAAGATCACTGTGGCTGAGCTCCAGAGATGCAGTCAGGAGATGGGAGAAAGTTGTAGAAAGTCAACCATCACTGCAGCCCTCCACCAGTCGGGGCTTTATGGCAGAGTGGCCCGACGGAAGCCTCTCCTCAGTGTAAGACACATGAAAGCCCGCATGGAGTTTGCTAAAAAACACCTGAAGAACTCCAAGATGGTGAGAAATAAGATTCTCTGGTCTGATGAGACCAAAATAGAACTTTTTGGCCTTAATTCTAAGTGGTATGTGTGGAGAAAACCAGGCACTGCTCATCACCTGTCCAATACAGTCCCAACAGTGAAGCATGGTGGTGGCAGCATCATGCTGTGGGGGTGTTTTTCAGCTGCAGGGACAGGACGACTGGTTGCAATCGAGGGAAAGATGAATGCGGCCAAGTACAGGGATATCCTGGACAAAAACCTTCTCCAGAGTGCTCTGGACCTCAGACTGGGCCGAAGGTTTACCTTCCAACAAGACAATGACCCTAAGCACACAGCTAAAATAACGAAGGAGTGGCTTCACAACATCTTCGTGACTGTTCTTGAATGGCCCAGCCAGAGCCCTGACTTAAACCCAAATGAGCATCTCTGGAGAGACCTAAAAATGGCTGTCCACCAACGTTTACCATCCAACCTGACAGAACTGGAGAGGATCTGCAAGGAGGAATGGCAGAGGATCCCCAAATCCAGGTGTGAAAGACTTGTTGCATCTTTCCCAAAAAGACTCCTTGCTGTATTAGATCAAAAGGGGGCTTCTACTAAATACTGAGCAAAGGGTCTGAATACTTAGGACCATGTGATATTTCAGTTTTTCTTTTTTAATAAATCTGCAACAATGTCAACAATTCTGTTTTTTTCTGTCAGTATGGGGTGCTATGTGTACATTCATGAGGAAGAAGAATGAACTTAAATGATTTTAGCAAATGGCTGCAATATAACAAAGAGTGAAAAATTTAAGGGGGTCTGAATACTTTCCGAACCCACTGTATATATATATGTATACATACATACATACTTTAACTTCTTTATAGTTTTTTATTATATTATAATTTATGATTTTGTGTTTCAAACTTTATCATACCCGAGATGTTATAAAGAAGAACGCACAGTAAAAAAAAATCATATGTAAATAGTTGGTTTGGGCTGCTCATTCTTAAGAATTACATGCAAAATAATGGTACCGCTTTCAGCACCTAAAATCCGAAAGAATCAAATCCGAAAAAAAATAAAATAAAATTAGCTTTCCTAATATACAGCATTTTCTCACACCTGCCTAAAACCTTTGCACAGTACTGTCCATACATTCGCAGATCCGTTCTCCTCTGGCACGGTCAGCAGTGGAGAATACAAACCTTCCATCTTCATTCCACTGTTCTAAACCGCCGTTCACCCTCCAAAGAACAAGGACACGTTTCACAAATTATCCAGTTGCAATCCTCTTCAAATACTTTCCACACCCTACAAGCCTCCAAAATTTTACAAAAAAACGAGAAAAAAATGATTCTGATGAGGCACTCAAGAAAGGGTAAAAAGTTCACACCGTTTTAGGAATTCGTGGTTTTGATTACTTTTTGTTGTTACAATTTTTTTCTTTTCCTGGCTGGCTGTTAAGGAACCCTTCTAACCTCGACAGCTGAAAACTGAGCGAATCATTGAGACAGGAAACCCCCCCCTCGTCCTATAAATCTGACAGTACCCCATAAAAATATCATATCACAGATTCAAGCAGAATGTCTTCAAGGCCTCGCAGAACGAAAACAAAGCTACTTGGACAGGCCTGCAAAGCAAGAACCGCGAATCAAAGGAAACACGCCACAATTAGATTCTGTTATTAAGAATTAGTGACCGTCTTGATGGCACATAATGGAACTTTTACAAATGCGCCCGCCGATGCAAAGCCAAACAGCTGAGCCATGGGGGGGGGGGGGGGGTGATTAATGAGGACATTAAATAATTGCAATTTCTGTATGTTTATATTCTGGGGGAGGATGACAAAGCAGCAGTAGCTCCTTGAAACTCGAATGTGAATTACTTTGGATTTTATTAAACAATTTGTGGTCAGGGAGGTTGGGGAAGAATGGGGGGGGAGGTTTGCCCGAGATCTGCTCCATTTATACACATCTCAAATAAAGCAAGATGAAATAAATACAAAAATCATTTTGGTTTTTTTGACCAAAGGGAGCTGATTAGTGACACATGGCATTGTGCAAATTCAGAGATTTTTTCCCCCACAAATAGAGATTTCTTTTGGTGATATTTATTTTTTTTGGTATATTTTTTAGTTATTTTTATTGTTATTTATTGCCCTTTAAAAAAAAAAAAAAAGGACGACAATTTTGAAAAAAAATAAATAAATAAATTTTAAACTTTCTGCTATAAAATCTAAAATTGAAAATATATTTAATAAAAAATAAAAGTGAAAATCTATTCATTAAAAAATAAAATTGAAAGTCTATTCAATAAAAAATAAAAGTGAAAATCTGTTCAATAAAAAATAAAATTGAAAGTTTATTCAATAAAAAATAAAATTGAAAAAATCTAATTTCTTCGTAAATTTAGGCCAATATATACATATTCTGCTACATATTTCTGGTAGAAAAAAAAAAATCCTAATAAGCGTATATTGATTGGTTTGCACAAAAGTTATAGCATTTACAAACTATGGGATATTTTTATTTATTTTTATATGCCCGAGATCTGCTCCATTTATACACATCTTAACCGCTTCCATACAGAGCAGTTAGACAGCCTTCCTGCCCAGACCAATTTTCAGCTTTCAGCACTCTCACACTTTGAATGACAATTGCTCAGTCATGCTACACTGTAACCAAACAAAATTTTTATCATTTTTTTCACACAAATAGAGCTTTCTTTTGGTGGTATTTGATCACAACTGGGGTTTTTTTTTTTCGTGATATATGCAAAAAAAGAGCAAAAATTTTGAAAAAAAAAACACTTTTTTTTAGTTTCAATTATGAAATTTTGCAAAAAATTAATTTTTCTTCATACATTTGGGCCAAAATGTATACTGCTACATGTCTCTGGTAAAATTAACCCAAATTAGTGTATATTATTTAGTCTGTGTGAAAGTTATTGAGTCTAGAAGCTATGGTACCAATTACTGAAAATTGATCACACCAGATGTACTGACTGCCTATCTCCTTTCTTGAGGCCCTGAAATGTCAGGACAGTACAAATACCGACCAAATGACCCCTTTTTGTAAAGTAGACAGTCCAAGGTATTTAGTAAGAGGCATGGTGAGTTTTTTGAAGTTGTAATTTTTTCCCACAATTCTTGGGAAAATGAAGAAAAAATTTTTTTTTTCTTTTTTTTCCCACAAAGTTGTCAATTTATAAGCTATTTCTAACACATAGCATGTACACAGCAAAAATTACACCCAAAAATACATTCTGCTACTCCTTCCGAGTATGGCGATACCACATGTGTGAGACTTTTACACAGCCTGGCCACAAAAAGAGACTCCACGTCCAAGAAGCACATTCAGGCGTTCTAGGAGCATAAATACACATAAAACTTTCTTACTACCTATCACACTTTTCAAGGCCCTAGAGCACCAATACAATGGAAAAGTCCACAAAATGACCCCATTTTGGAAAGCAAACACTCCAACGTATATTCTATGAGGCATTATGGGTCGTTTGAACATATCATTTTTTTCCACAGGTTTTTGGAAAATGTGGGAAAAAAATGAAAACTTTTTTTTTTTACACAAAGTTGTCAATTTATAGGATATTACTAACACATAGCATGTACACAGCAAAAATGACACCCCAAAATACATTCTGCCACTCCTCCTGAGTATGGCAATACCACATGTGTGAGACTTTTTCACAGCCTAGCCATATAGAGGGGCCTAACATCCAAGGAGCATCATCATGCATCCTAGCCACTTGCCTAGGCCTATTTTTTACATTTGGTGTTTACAAGCTAAAATCAGTTGTTTTGCTAGAAAACTGCTTAGAACCCCCAAACATTATATATTTTTTTTAGCAGAGACCCTAGAGAATAAAATGGAGATTATTGCAATATTTTTTATCACACCGTATTTGCGCAGCGGTCTTCCAAACGCATTTTTTTTGGAAAAAATTCACTTTTTTTAATTAAAAAATAAGAAACCAGTAAAGTTAGCCCAATTTTTTTCCATAATGTGAAAGATAATGTTACGCCGAGTAAATAGATACCCAACATGTCATGTTTCAAAATTGCGCAAGCTCACGGAATGGCGACAAACTTTGGTACTTAAAAATCCCCATAGGCGAAAATTTAAAAATTTCTACAGGTTGCCATCTTTGAGTTACAGAGGAGGTCTAGGGCTCAAATTATTCCCCTTGCTCTAACGATCGCGGCGATACCTCACATGTGTGGTTTGAACACCGTTTACATATGTGGGCGGGGTTTCTGTATGCGTTCGCTTCTGCGCGCGAGCTAACGGGGACAGGGCGCTTTATTTTTTTTTTTTTTTTTTTACTATTTATTTTATTTATTATTTTTTATTTTTACACCGTTTAAAAAAAAAAAAATTGATCATTTTTATTTCTATTAAAAGAAATGTAAATATTCCTCGTAATAGAAATAGGCACGACAGGACCTCTTTTTTGTGAGATCTGGGGTCAAAAAGTCCTCAGATCTCACAAGTACACTAAAAGATAGAAAAAAAAAAAAAAAAATTATTATATAAAATGAAAAAAAAAAAAAAAAAGGACCTTTAAACCGGTTGCTAGGCAACAACATTTTCCGTAGCTCCGGTCCTCCAAGACCATAGAGTCAAGTGAGGGCAAGCTTGCCCTCACTCGACATCCTGTCTGTGAGGATTCGGGACCGGATCGTTTTCCCCGCTGCCGGCGGGTCCGGTAAGCGGGGAAAAGGACCGGAACGCGTCGGGAGGGGGGGGGGGGGCGCCTCTTCCGCCATCCCGGAAGGGTGATCCCACGGCGAATCCGCCGCTGGGACCACCCTTATCGGAAAGCCAACCGTCCACCGTTTAAAAAAATACCAGGGTTATGGCAGCTATCTGCTGCCATAACACCGGTATTTAGGTTTAAGCGGAGGACGTATATAAACCTTTTTGGACTTGGACATGGTGGCTGTATGAAGGGTGACAGGTACTCGGGTACTTTGTTGGGCAGGTGACAGGTACTCTGGTACTGATGAGCAGGTGGCAGGTACTCGGGTACTCCGATAGGCAGGTGACAGGTACTCGGGTACTCTGATGGGCAGGTGACAGGCAGGTGATAGGTACTGATGAGTAGTACTCACTGACTGATAGGTGATAGGTGATACTGTACTGATGGGTACTGATGATCAGTACTGATACGTGATAGGTACTGATGAGTACTGATGAGTAGTGATGGGTACTGATGAGCAGGCGGCAAGTACTTGGGTACTTCAGGCGTCAGGTACTCTGATGAGCAGGTGGAAGGTACTCGGGTACTCTGATGGGTAGGTGACAGGTACTCAGGTACTCTGATGACGGGTACTCCGTTGACAGGTACTCAAAGTACCCGAGTACCTGTCATCAGAGTACCCGAGTACCTGTCATCAGAGTACCCGAGTACCCGTCATCAGAGTACCCGAGTACCTGTCATGAGAGTACCCGAGTACCTGTCAGAGTACCCGTCATCAGAGTACCCGAGTACCCGTCATCAGAGTACTCGAGTACCTGTCATCAGAGTACCCGAGTACCCGTCAGAGTACCTGAGTACCCGTCATCAGAGTACCCGAGTACCCGTCATCAGAGTACCCGAGTACCCGTCATCAGAGTACCCGAGTACCTGTCATCAGAGTACCCGAGTACCCGTCATCAGAGTACCCGAGTACCTGTCATCAGAGTACCCGAGTACCCGTCAGAGTACCCGAGTACCTGTCATCAGAGTACCCGAGTACCTGTCATCAGAGTATCCGTCATCAGAGTACCTGAGTACCTGTCATCAGAGTACCCGAATACCTGTCACCAGCCCATCAGAGTACCCAAGTACCTGTCATCTGAGTACCTGATGGGTTGGTGACAGGTACTCGGGTACTTTGATGGGCTAGTGACAGGTGCTCTTTATTGGGGGTGGGGGGGCAATCAGTGTGTTTAGGGTGCACTGTAGTTGGTAACTAGCTGTTACCACAATCTCCTCCTCACACAGGATCAGTGTGTGAGGAGGAGAACACGGTGACAGCTAGTTACCGTGTTCTCTGTTGACATTTGTGACCGGCTGTGATTGGACACAGCCGGTCACGTGGTAAAGAGCCAATTTCATTGGCTCTTTACCTAGATCGGGGATCGACTCTGTCCGAGGGACGAGCCTCGTCCCCGATCGCTGCTCTGCGCGCCCCCGGGGGCGCGCATTGCAGAGAGAACGAGCGGCTCGTGCTGGAGCCGCTCATGTGATCGGCTGTGATTGACACAGCCGATCACGTGGTAAACAGCCAATTTCTATTGGCTGTTTACCTTGATCAGGGATGGGCTATGTCCGAGGGACGAGCCTCATCCCTGATCGCGCCGCTGCGCGCCGCCTGGGGCGCGCACTGGCTGCTAGAACGGGCCGACGTCATATGACGGCGGCCCGGATCTAGACAACCACTTTGCCGACGTCATTTTACATGACTCGGTATGGAAGTGGTTAAATAAAGCAAGATGAAATAAATTCAAGAATCGTTTTTTTTTGACCAATGGGAGCTGATGAATAGTGACACATGTCATTGTGCAAATTCAGAGATGGAAATAAAGACATTTTCCCCCTTCATGACCAGGCAATGTTTTGCAATACGGCATTGTGTTACTTTAACTGACAATTGGTCATGCGATGCTGTACCCAAATAAAATGTATTTCCTTTTTTCCACACAAATAGAGATTTCTTTTGTTTTGTTTTTTGGTATAGTGCCCCATCATTGGTGTCAGTGAAAGGAATAGTACCACATCATTGGTGTCAGTGGGAGGAATAGTGCCCCATCATTGGTGTCAGTGGGAGGAGTCGTTTCCCATCATTCAGCTTCAGGTGTGGCTGCAGGAAGGTTCTCTGGCTGTGTGTCTGAAGCTGCTCCAGGTGATCTGTGTCAGAGGGGAGTCTGGTAAAATCTCTCCCAGCCCTGCTGGCCTGCATGGCCTCCCCAGATAAGCTTCACCAGGCCGGAGGGTCTTGACCTGTTCTGGGAACGATATGAGGCTCGGTGCAGGTCAAGACCCGAATGGGAAGATCTGGCACCAGTTGCTGTTTCGCAGAGATCGACGGTTAAAAAAATAACCATCATTCTCACTAACGAGAGTGTTCCTGCTCGGGACTTAGAGGTCTGGTTAAGGAACTATGGTGAGGTTTTGACAACACCAAATAAAATCCTTGATGAACGTGGCATCTGGACTGGGGGTTGGTCAGTAACGGTCAGGTTGGCCAGGGATGGGAATGTTGTCCGTCATCTGCCCTCCTCGGCTTTCATAGGGAGGGATAGGATGACTATTTTTTATCCTGGTCAGCCAAAGCTGTGTCACCGCTGTGGAGAAAAGGGGCATTTTAGCTCCTCCTGTTCAACCTTAATATGTTCGGTATGTCGGGGACAGGGTCATGTGGCCAGGGACTGCACCCAGGCGATAAGGTGCAATCTGTGCCTGCGCCTTGGCCACCCCTACAGCCGATGTCCGGAGGCCTGGCACAATATGGAGAAGGAGGTAGTAGATGAACTGTTGAGGCTGGACAGGATGGAGGATGAGGCCCCTGGTGTACCATCCTCCTCTGCGGTGACGGACCCCCCTGGTCCTGTTCAGGATACCTCCCCAGTTTCTGTGGCCAACCCTCCTGTGTCTGTAGGTATTCCTTCTGTGGCTGTCTCTGTGTCCCCCCAGCCTACTGTACCCGCTCCTCTTGTGTCAGAACCTTCTAAGTTTGTGCCCCCTGAGTCAGTTATGCCCCATGAGTCTTCCCCTCCTAGGTCTGACTTAAGGGAAAAAAATATGGGTATAGTTGCGCTAAAAAACTTAAAAGGTAAGCGATTAAACGCACAATAAAATAATTAACAAAGCAGCTACACTCAAATCATACACTGAGCATATGTATATAACAAAAAAGAAATAAAATATGTAGCGCTAAAACATTATGAACAAAGTCCATAAATAAAGTCCATTTCCACCAGTGATATTGCACGGCACCAATTTGCAGTAAAGTGAAAGGAATCCACCACCAAAAGGAGTGTTCAAAACACGCTTACCAGATAGTTATGTGCATTGGGCCTTGAACTATCATAGAACTGCAACACACTCGGTGACGAATTGGACCGGACCTCTTCACAAAGATGAATCCCAGAATTGATACCTTGACAGTATACCTTAAGGGAGCCACTCAAAAGAAGGAAATAAAACCCCTCATAGTGCAGTAATTTCCATAAACTTTATTGGATGTAAAGCAAAGATATATAGCACTCACATTTGAGAAGGGTATAGTGTGCGAATGACACGCCGACCTGCGTGGTTCCAAATTGGTTAGCAAGGTAGCAGCCAATGTCCTCTATTGCATGTAGGCGTCCAGCAAGGGCCGCCCTTGCTGGACGCCTACATGCAATAGAGGACATTAGCTGCTACCTTGCTAACCAATTTGGAACCACGCAGGTCGGCGTGTCATTCGCACACTATACCCTTCTCAAATGTGAGTGCTATATATCTTTGCTTTACATCCAATAAAGTTTATGGAAATTACTGCACTATGAGGGGTTTTATTTCCTTCTTTTGAGTGGCTCCCTTAAGGTATACTGTCAAGGTATCAATTCTGGGATTCATCTTTGTGAAGAGGTCCGGTCCAATTCGTCACCGAGTGTGTTGCAGTTCTATGATAGTTCAAGGCCCAATGCACATAACTATCTGGTAAGCGTGTTTTGAACACTCCTTTTGGTGGTGGATTCCTTTCACTTTACTGCAAATTGGTGCCGTGCAATATCACTGGTGGAAATGGACTTTATTTATGGACTTTGTTCATAATGTTTTAGCGCTACATATTTTATTTCTTTTCTGACTTAAGGGAAGGTCCCCCCCCCACCAGGAGTGGTAGAGGGTACCAAAAAGGGTGCTGCGGCTTCCTCTGTAAAGAAGTCTTCTGTGAAGACTTCAAAGAAGAAGAAAACAAGAGATAACCTCTCTGAATCTGACCTACAGTACCTGGAGGAGAGAAGGAAGGTTGTGAGGCGGAAGAGACAGACGGTGAGGACGGAACAGGGACAGGAAGCCCCAGTGTCTGTCCCCAACCGTTCTAGGGCTTCTGCATGGGATATCTCCTCATCTGGAGCTTCTTCTAAACAAAATTCTGATTCAGAAATGGAATTGGAGGAGGCCTCAAGAAAGAGAGAGGCTTCTGGTGATGAGCAGCAGAGGGGTGCTAAGAAGCAATCCACCCAATAACCCAAATGGCGGTTCCCCCTCCGTTAAAAGTGGTGACAATAAATGTTGCCAGTATTAAGTCGGAAGAGCTCGTTCTATGGCCTTCTTTTTGTTCAGCCAATTAGATGCTGAAATTTTATTTTTGCAGGAGACTAGGCTCACCTCCTTGGCAGATATTCATATGGCCAAGAGAGAGTGGAGGTATGGTCCATCTTACTGGTCTCTTGCGGCCGAGCCTTACGGCGGGGTGGCGGTGTTGTTTAAAACCGGCATGGTAACTGTCCGGCGGGTTATTGAGGTGGAGATTGGGAGATGTATGGTCTTAGACGTTCTTGTGGGAGGGCAGGACCTGCGCCTAATTAATATTTATGGGCCGCACACAAAGTGGGACAGGAAATGCCTTTTTACAAGGATCAAGCCATTTCTTTTTACATCCCGGCAAGTGGTTTTTGGAGGTGACTTTAATACTGTGACTAGGCCCAAGGACAGGAAGGACTTCAATGACAGGCTGGGATATGATAGCGTTTTTTTAAATAGTATGGTTAGGGATGCTGGTCTTGTGGATGTGCACATTAAGCACCTTCCGCATGACACAGGGTTCACCTTTCATCGAGGTAATAGTCAGAGTAGGATAGATAGGTTTTTTTTGAAGGAGGCCTCTGCTTTCTCACCCCCAGTGGTGCAGGCAGTGGAGTTCTCTGATCACTGTATGCTATCTGTGGTCTTGAATGCTTCAGACTTCCCTCAGAGGGGCAAAGGCATCTGGAGATTAAATTCGACTCTCCTTGAGGAAGAACATGTTAGACAATCCTTTGAGGAATTCTTTCAGGCACAGGTGACCATCCTGGACTTTTGTAGCAGCAAGGCTGAGTGGTGGGAGCTGACCAAAAAGAGGATTGCTGGATTCTTCAGGGGCCTAGCCAATAAAAAACAGTTTAATAGATACATGACCTACCAACGTTTGCGGAGGAAGCTGGATATTCTTGTCTCGAGAGGAGGAGATCCTGGGGCAATCTCTGAAGTGAAAATCCTCCTCAGGAAGTGTCAATATGACCGGCATACCTCTTTGGTTCTGGAGCGGGACTATGGGAAATACCACTCGCCTGACCCTTACCAGAACTGCAAACAGGGTGTAGCTGTTAAGATGGTTGTTGGCCTTAAGGATAGTACAGGTTCCTTGACAAAGTCCAGGTCAGGGATCCTGGAGGTCGTGAGGTCTTTTTATGCTGAACTTCTTGGGAGGAAAGAGCTTGACCGAGACAAGATGGAAAGCTTTTTGGACTCTACTCCAGGTCTAAATGGTGGAGATGTCCCTTTGATGAATTTGACAGAAGAGATCACAGTTGAAGAGGTGACGAGGGCAATAGAACAGCTTGCCATCAAAAAGTCACCTGGACCGGATGGTCTGACGGCTGAGTTTTACAAAGCCTTTAAGTCTATTCTGGCCCCACATTTGGTAGAGGTTTTTAACAGTTGTCTTGCTGAGGGGGTGCTTCCCCCTTCCATGAGACACTCAGCTGTGATTCTTCTTTCAAAAGGTAAAGATCCTTCGATGATTGAGAATTGGCGCCCCATCAGCCTTCTCAATGTCGATAGAAAGGTGCTGGCGAAGATACTTTTCTGGCGCCTATCGGCAGTAGCAGAGTCTTTGCTTTCTCGCCATCAGCACTGTTCGATCCAGGGTAGGAGCACCTTCACAGCAGTTTTAGCTGTCCGGGAGACCTTGGAGCAGTGCAGGGCTGCAGGCTGGGGAAAGTATCTACTGGCATTGGATCAGGCAAAGGCTTTCGATCAACCATGAGTACCTGTGGTTGCTCTTTAGTAAGTACGGTCTGCCGGGTGGTTTTGTCGATTGGTTAAAAGTTTTGTATAAGGGGGCAGAAAGCTTCCCTCTTGTTAATGGTTGGGTTGGACAGTCCTTTGAGGTTGGTTCTGGGGTGCGCCAGGGTTGTCCGCTGAGTCCCCTGCTCTATGTGTTTGCAATCGACCCCTTCATCAGGAGGCTAGAGAGCAGCATGTTGTGTGGGGTACCAGTGGGAATCCCGGGTGAGCCGCCTTTGAGGGTTGTTGCCTATGCGGATGATGTGTCAGTGATTGTCACTGGGACAGATGAAGTGGAGGAGGTGGTCTCTCTGACATCACGGTACTCTGAAGCATCAGGCTCCAAGATCAATCAGGAAAAGAGTGAAGTTTTTTGGATGGGAAAGGAAGGTGAGGGGTTTGATCTCCCGGACACTTTTCCAGTGCCCCAGGAAAAAATTAAGATATTAGGCATTGAATTTGGACCTGGCGATTATGGCCTCAAAAACTGGGAAGGCAGGCTGGAAGTTGCCAATACTAAGGTGGTCAGCTGGAAGAGATGGAAGTTATCTCTGAGGGAAAGGGTTGATCTGATTAAGACTTACCTGATACCGATCTTCTTGTATGTCAGCCCTGTCTGCATCTTGCCAGTGTCTCTCTATGCTAGGATCTATAGTGTGTTCTTCCAGATGCTGTGGGGGAACAGACTGAACCCCATCAAGAGGAATGTCACCTATCTATCCAGGAGGGAGGGTGGCTTAGGTATGGTCAACCCCGTTCTTTTCTTTTCACTGCTATTTCTCAAGTTTAACATTGGTAGTATGCTTGCAGTGGAACCTCCTGGATGGGCAGGCATGTTTAGATCTTGGTTTAGGCCTTTTCTGCGACTTTGGGAAGAAGGTGGCCAAGTGAAGAATCTCAGAGGTCATTGTGGTCAGCTCCCAGCTTATGTCGCTCCGTGTCTGAAGTTGCTGCGGCAGTGGCGACTGTGGCTGAAGATCTCAGATCCGCTCCGAGGAAAGTCCTTATGAGCCGAGTCTTGAGTGAAGTCTTTCATGACCCACTGGCCTTAAGGGATTGCCCAGGCCCAATTTTGAGGGAAGGGTTAAGATTGATTAATTTGGATAGAGTCCCACTTAAATTCAGGGATCTGGCCTGGTTGTGCTTCCACGGGAGGCTCTATGTTCGGGGCAATTTGAAATTCCGCAGTGGGATGGATCGTGGTTGTCCTCGGGAGGAATGTGCAGGTGAGGAGGAGACTATGGACCATTTTCTGCTTCGTTGCCCTTTTAACATAGAGGTATACAAACAGGTTGGGCGGGCCCTCTGTGTTCCTTTCCTCTCCAGGCTGGGTTATGCTGAGTGGGTGTACGGAGCATTCAATACTGGTGGGGGCTTTTGTTTGGATACACTTTTTTTAGTTAGTTTAGTAGTCCGTTATTACACATGGAACGCACGGTGTCAGGTCACCCTTCGACGTAAAATCCTTCCTGTTCAGGTGGTGGTGTGTGACATTCTGCATGAGGTGGGGAAGATTCGGGCGCTTGAGAGAGACAAGTGGGGTCAGAGGGCTTGGCTGAAGGCGTGGAGGGGTTTCAAGCCTCCCTGACTGCCAGGAGTCTCTTTCCCGGGTGTGGCTTTCTGTCTCTTATCACCCTAGATTTTTTCTTAATGCTTAGTTTTTGATAAATGGCTGCATACATAGGTGATGGGTTGTGCCTCTTAGGCCCTCTCTGCTGCTTTATGTAAATAGTTTTCTAAGAATGTTGGAAGTGGATTATGTATATATTGTATATATTCTGCACATGGATGTGAATTCCTTTGTTTTTTTCTGTTGGAATATTGTACTATAGTTCTGTTTTTTACTTTTGTATAAAATATGTTGCTTGATTCTTTTCAATAAAAGATCAATAGTGCCCCATCATTGGTGTCTGTGGGAGGAATAGTGCCCCATCATTGGTGTCAGTGGGAGGAATAGTGCCCCATCATTGGTGTCAGTGGGAGGAATAGTGCCCCATCATTGGTGTCAGTGGGAGGAATAGTGCCCCATCATTGGTGTCTGTGGAGGGAATAGTGCCCCATTATTGGTGTCAGTGGGAGGAATAGTCCCTCATCATTGGTGTCAGTGGGAGGAATAGTGCCTCATCATTGGCTTCAAAGGGAGAAATAGTGCTCCATCATTGGTGTCTGTGGAAGGAATAGTGCCCCATCATTGGCGTCAGTGGGAGGAATAGTGCCCCATCATTGGTGTCTGTGGAGGGAATAGTGCCCCATCATTGATGTCAGTGGGAGAAATATGCCCATCATTGGTGTCTGTGGAGGGAATAGTGCCCCATTATTGGTGTCAGTGGGAGGAATAGTCCCTCATCATTGGTGTCAGTGGGAGGAATAGTGCCCCATCATTGGTATCAGTGGGAGACATAGTGCCCCATCATTGTTATTAGTGGGAGGAATAGTCCCCCATCATTGGTATCAGAGGGGGGAACAGTGCCCCATCATTGGTGTCAGTGGGAGGAATAGTCCCTCATCATTGGTGTGAGTGGGAGGAATAGTGCCCCATCATTGGTATCAGAGGGGGGAATAGTGCCCCATAATTGGTGTCCATGGGAGGAATAGTGCCCCATCATTGGTGTCAGTAGGAGGAATAGTGCCCCATCATTGGTGTCAGTGGGAGAAATAGTCCCCCATCATTGGTGTCAGTAGGAGGAATAGTGCCCCATCATTGGTGTCAGTGGGAGAAATAGTGCCCCATGATTGGTATTAGTGGGAGAAATAGCGCCCCATTATTGGCATCAGTGGGAGAAATAGTGCCCTGTTGTTTTCACGCCCGCTATATTGCACAGTGATGTCATGTTTCAGGCACTGGGGGTGGAGCATAACTGAAAGGTTGACGGTAAATAATAAAGAAAGAACAAGAGCACCAGGCAGGTCTTTCTTAGGCCTCCTTCATATGGGCGTACTACAGCGTGCACCTGTGGGCTGTGTTTACTTTCACTGGGATGCACATGTGTTCTGTACATTCCATGCAGGTAGTCCCATTCATGTCATGTTGGGACACCGCTCTCAAATTGACATCCGTGCTGGCGCAGGTGCAAAGCCCGAACGCACACTGTCTACATTTGGGGCCCTGCAGGGGCACCAGCTTGGATGTAAAAATGGGAGCAGACACTGCATCCCAGTTGACATGAATGGAAATGCCTACCCACGCATGCATGGAACACCTGAGCTTTCCCGTGTCGGTAAACACGTCCCTCGCATGGGTGAATGAGGGTGAATGAGGCCCTATTGACAGACCAAGGAGCAGTATGGATATGAGGAGCACCCAGGCAGCTGCAGAGCTTTAGTCATTGAATAGTGGTGTCGGAGTGTGCAAATCACAAGACTGGCCAATCAGATCTATAATACATTTGTCAAAGTAAGGAATTCACAGGTCTGTCCTCTTTCTGAAGCTTAAACTATTTCTGAAAAAAAAAAAAAAGTGAAAATAAAAATAAAAGTAAAGTTTTGTTTTGAAACATTTCACCTTTTACGCTTAATTATGCACATCCAATTCTCTGATTTCACAGAACGCAGTTGGGAATGTAGGAGTGGGATGGGAAGGGATGACCTCTCCACGAGTCGGTGAGATTCCTCAGTTACCTGCCTCTGTTCCGAGAGCGGCGCGGAAAATTAAAGCGGCCTCAATACCGCGTCATCCGCGCCGCGAGTCCCTGAATTTGGATGTTTTGAGAACACTGAATTAAGAATGAATCAGCCGCCTTGAACTCTGCATTCTCCGCGAAGCGATCCTGGAATATGACAAAGGCGCAGACTCGAGTAGTTGTAAACACGGCAAACAAGATTCGTATCTGACACTTTGATGGATTATTAATTCAGACCCCTGTGGATGCCGGGAGAGGAGGAACTGGAGCGGGCGGGGAGAGAGAGAACTAAACTGCCGATACGGTTCATATAATCTCACCGGGATTGCATCAGACGTACTTCGTGTAGTCCCTCTTTGCGGTATCCAGGATTTAACCCCTTCAGTTTTACCCCTCTAATGACCAGGCCATTTTTTGCGGTTCAGCACTGCGTTGTTTTAACTGACAATTGCGCGGTCGTGCGACGCTGTACCCAAATGTCCTTTTTTTCCCACAAATAGAGCTTTCTTTTGTTGGTATTTGATCACCTGTGTGATTTTTTCGTTTTTGCGCTATAAACAAAAAAAGAGCGACAATTCTGAAAAAAAACACAATATTTTTCACATTCTGCTAAATGACATTCTCAAAAAAAAAAAATGTAAAAATCAAAATTTTTTAACATTTTAGGTCAATTTGTTTTCTACTACATATTTTTGGTAAAAAAAAATCACAATAAGCGTGTTTTGATTGGTTTGCGCAAAAGTTATCACGTCTGCAAAGTAGGGGAAAGATTTATGTCATTTTTATTGTTTTTTTTTTTTACTAGTAATGGCGGCGATCTGCGATTTTTTTTGTGGGACTGCGACATTGCGATCGGACCCCTAACTGACACTTTTGGGGGTACCAGTGACATTACTACAGTAATCAGTGCTAAAAATATGCTCTGTTACTGTAATAATGACACTGGCAGGGAAGGGGTTAACTTTATTGGTGATCAAGGGGTTAAATGTGAGCTTAGGGTAGTGATTCTAACTGTGGGGGGGGGGGGGCGTGGCTTGTGAAATGATCATAGAGACCTGTGTTCCTATATAGAAGGATCACATGAGCTCCAGGGAGAAGAACGGTCAGATGTGTTTCCGCTATATAACATTCCCAAAAAAAAAAAATGGAAAAAATATATATTTTTTTTTCATCAGTTTAGGCCAATTTGTATTCTGCTACATATTTGTGGTAAAAAAAAAATTCCCAAAAAAGTGTATAATAATTGGTTTGCACAAAAGTTATTGCGTTTACAAGCTACGGGATAGATTTATGGACTCTTTATTTTTTTTTTATTACTAATGGCGGCGATCAGCGATTTGTATCGGGACTGCGACATTGCGGTGGACAAATATGACACTACATAACACTTTTTGGGGACCAGTGACACCAATACAGTGGTCAGTGCTAAATAATATGCACTGTTACTGTAGAAATGAACTGGCGACTTCCGGTTCCGGCGCCTCATGTAGGGAGACGCGCGGAACAGCGGCTCCGATCCCGGCGGCATAAAAAGCCCTATACATAGCCCATCCGAGCCTGCAGACCTCACGGAGCCCAGCCACACACCCTGCGGTCCGGACTTATCATGGACAAATTCGTCCTCCACGGCCCCCCGCCGAGCTCACAAGCCCCCAGGAGCGACATGGCTGAACAGGCCTCCTCTGAGGCAAACATGGCGGACGCCTCGCACCAGCTGCAAGCTCCCCCACAGGGAGCATCCGCATCGGTCTTCCCCGATGCACAAATAGCCACATTGGCACAAGCGGTTGCCACCCTGCTATCGCCCACTATCACAGCAGCAGTGGATAAGGCTATAGCGCAGGGCCTCACTCACCTCAGGAAGGAGCTGGGGGAACAGGCAGGCAGACTTGCTGAGCTGGAACACAGAGTCTCCGACATAGAAGATGAGGTACAAAACTCTTTTACACATGACCAGCAGGCCCGGCAAACGCAGAGTTATATCTTAGAGAAGCTGGACGATTTGGAAAATCGATCTCTGCGCAATAATCTGCGGATCATCGGATTACCAGAATCTTTTAACACGGACTCTCTTCATGACATCTGCATGACCAGGATCCCTGCAGCCCTGGGAATTGTTACACCCTGCACGGTGGAAAGAGCCCATAGACTGGGAGCCCCCTCTAACGAACGTCGCTCTCCTCGCCCTGTGATTGTACGATATCTAAACTACATGGACAGAGTAAACATCTTGAAATCTTTTAGAAATTCCAAATCGCTCCAAATGGATGGCCACAAGCTTCTCATCTTTGCGGACTATTCGCAGGAGGTCTCCAAACGAAGGAAAGCTTTCCAGCCGCTCTGTCAGGCGTTATACCAGAAGGCTATCAAGTTTACTCTGGCGTACCCTGCTACCCTCCGCTTCTCAGATGCGGCGGGTGTCCAAAAATCATTCACCCATCCCGAGGAGGCAAGTCATTACCTACAATCCTACCTTCACATCTCGCTGGACCCCACCCGGAGTTCCGGTCAAAGTTCCCCAGGATCCAGAGAGCAACGTAGCCCGAGAAGGGATCCTGCCAAAAAGCAACGTTTGACCGGTCCTTTTGGTCGCCCGTGATCAGCACTCCTAGGGCCCTCCTACGCCTAGAAATTTGTTTCTGTTCCAGCTCTGGGTGCTCAGTCACTGTTCACCATGTTATGTCCCTAGCTCCATGTTTGTATGCACCGCCCTGTCGCTACCTCTAGATGGCGATAGTTGTTTAATGCTTGTATTGTTTCTGCACTTTTATTCATTTCCACAGGGGCTGATGTTTAAGTCCCCTGGGTATTACTACATTGCATGCGGGTTTAACTAATGCTGTTTTTGCATTTCTTTTTCTTCTCTCCCTAGCTACAGCCTTGCCGTGTGTCTTTTGGCCGTTCGGATTCATCCCTTTGTTCAGATGTCTTCGACGCTCCCGAGGTTATCAGTTACACCCTTTCTTGCCGAGTTGGGCGCCAACGGCAGACTATCGGTAACGCTGTCTCTGGGCGATAGTGTGGCTTACATGAGGAAAAAAGTGAAGTCAAGACTTCCTCTCACAGGTACCCTGTTATGTGTTTCCCTGGACCCCTGTTGGGTTCACACCCTGTATTACCCCCTTAGCAGAACGCTCTTATGCCTTCTCGCACTCACTGCTGATGTGCTATTGCACCGATGGCAGAGACCCACAGACACTACTTTGACCACTTGCGCACTCATACATCTGCTCATTAACCCCCCCCGGCGTTTTCCGTGTCGATAAAAATTGTCAGCTGGAATGTTAAGGGCCTTAAATCCCCTAATAAGAGAATGGCGGTCCTCAGGCATCTGAAGCGCCTGAGGGCAGACATTGCGGTGTTGCAGGAAACTCACCTGGCGGCCGGTGACCTAGATCGCATGCGTAAATTGTGGGTGGGTAAGGTTTATGGATCTCCGGCGGTCAGAGGCAAGGCAGGAGTAGTAGTTTTATTACACAAACGTCTAACCTACACCGTCAAAGACACATCTCACGACGACACTGGACGTATGCTGTCCCTGACCCTCAAAACTGGTACTAAAACTTGGACTCTGGCCGGGGTATACGCTCCGAACGCCCCTACAAAACACTTCTTCCAACAACTTACCTCTTTTCTGGCTCCTGTGGCCCATACCCCACTAGTGGTAGCCGGTGACTTTAATTCGGTGATGCATGTGGCGGAGGACAGGCGGGGCGGGGAGGATCGCTCACCGGCGCGACCGCTCCCTCTGTCTTTGCCCCTACAGACATTTGCGAACGGACTGCTCCTGACGGATGTCTGGCGTCTGACACACCCCACAGAGAGTGAATTCACTTTCTTTTCGCACCCACACAACTCCTTGTCACGCATTGACTATATATTTTCTAATGCTTCCCTCCTATCTCACGTTACCCGACCTGAAATCCACGACATTGCAATATCAGATCATGCCCCTATATCGGTAGAATTGTCAAATATGGCCCCTTCCGCTACCAAATCCCCATGGCGTTTCCCAGCATATTTGGCTAGAGATGCCGGGCTTCAAAAGCTCATTAGAGATACCTGGGCGGACTTCCTATCTACTAACTCCTCACCAGACTGTTCTCCCGTACTTCTGTGGGAGACGGGCAAGGCGGTACTCAGGGGGCGCATCATTTCCTATGCCGCGGCCCACAAGCGAAAAGTTACTGCAGCATATACAGCGGCCAGTGCCTCTCTACGAGAGGCACAACGGCTTCTCAATGGTTCTAACACAGCGGCGAACAGGGACCGCTGGTCCAAAGCCAAATCTGACTTCGAGACGTGGGCTGAGGCACAGGAGACCATGTATACCCATCTTCAAGATTGGCGATTTCACAAATATGGCAATAAGCCGGGTAAGCTTTTAGCGACGCTATGCAGACCACCCTTCACCCCCACAGTAGTCACTGCATTGAAAACTGCGCAGGGGACGGTAGTACACACACCGAAAGATATACTGAACACCTTCGAACACTTTTACACGTCTCTTTATGGCCCTGACCCCATTGATGTCACGAAAGCGGAAGCCTTACTCGACTCGGTTACGCTCCCCTCAATCACGGCCGACCAACTAGTCTCCTTGAATGCTCCCTTCTCCCTGGAGGAACTTACTGCGGCTATCAAGTCCCTCTCGCCGGGTAAAGCGCCGGGTCCGGACGGGTACACCTCGGAATTCTACAGACTGGCATTGGAACCGCTGGCCCCGTCCCTACTTGATCTATACAACTCGATCTACCAGGGAGGCAAGTACATGCCCACCGGGTACCAGGCCTACATAAAATTGATTTATAAGCGAGGGAAAGATCCTACCAACCCTGGTTCATACAGGCCTATATCGCTGCTGAATCTGGACGCCAAACTCTTGTCAAAGATGGTGGCGAACAGACTAGCTTCTATTTTACCGTCCTTGATTCATCCTGCCCAATCGGGTTTCACCCAGGGGAGGTCGGCCACTTCCAACCTTAGAAAGGTGATTGCAGCCTTGGAATACGCGGGGGCCGATCCGGTCGCGGAGGCTGCCATTGTCACATTAGATGCTGAGAAAGCTTTTGATAATGTCAGCTTCCGCTGGCTGGATATGGTCCTCACCAGATTTGGCTTTTCTGGTGCTTTCCTTCACTTAATCCGGGAAATGTACCGGACCCCTATGGCACAAGTGGTGGTGGCCGGCCTCACCTCGGTGGCTTTCCAACTCCATAAAGGCACCAGACAGGGCTGCCCTCTCTCCCCCCCTCCTTTTTAACATGGCCATCGAACCCCTCTCCAGAACATTGACCTTTCACCCTGACTTACGCGGCATTCCGGTGGGTACACAGCAATTGCGAACTGCGCTTTTTGCCGACGATGTACTTATTTTTACAGCTGACCCCGCGCATGACTTACCGCTGATCCAATCACTTTTTGCTAATTTCCGTTCATGCACAGGATTACGTATAAATTTCTCTAAAAGTGAAGTGCTACCCCTGCGCTCCCCTCACCGGCCGCATTGGGCGTCCTGCTCAACATTCTCTATAGTTCGATCCCACATCACGTATCTAGGCATCCGAGTGGGGAGACATCCTTCCTCCCTCTACTCTCTAAACATTACCCCTGTAGTGGATAAAATTATAGCTGAAATGCAAAACTGGCGGTCGCTGCCCCTATCATTCAGGGGTAGGTGCCATTTATTTAAAATGTCTAGTTTTCCGAAACTGTTGTATCCCTTACAGACGTTACCTATCCTACTGAAACACAAAGATATTCAACGCCTTAACCGTGCCCTCTCAGTATTTATCTGGCAGGGCAGACGCTCCCGAATCGCACTGCGCAAGTTATACCTTCCGAAATGGAAGGGAGGGGTAGGTCTACCAGACATACGGATGTACAACCTTTCTTGCCTCTTTCGGGGTGCTTTAGACTGGATTTCGGGTAGCTCTAGATATACGAATTATGATCTGGAAATGCAAATGGTGCGGCCCTATGACTTAACGGCCCTGCTGCACTGTAGACATGGAGACATCCCCCCGGGCTTGCGTTCTAACCTCCTGTTAAGAGATACTGTCATAGCCTGGAGGGAGGTACGCAGGAGGCTTGGGACCCCTCACAGGGTCTCCGGCTTCCTGCCTATTCAAAAACATCCTCTTTTTCCGCAGGGGCAGCAGGGCCGGGTGTTTGATCTGTGGGCAGACAGAGGTCTTAAAACATTTTCCCAGCTGTATGACTCTAGTTCTGGCCTCCCTCTGCCCTTCTCAGATATCTGTCGGACGTATGATTTACCTAGGGGCCATTATCTATATGTGCAACAATGTGTCAGCTTCATTCATTCCTTAGGTACCCTGGCCACAGCCCGCTTTCAGTCATCCATTATAGACTCTTGGGTGAAGCGGGGAGCCCACAAAATTTCACACATTTACCCCTCATTATGTCTGGAACTATACGACCATGTAGCCTCACAGGTTGCTACACGATGGGATACAATTCTCTCCTCACAATCAGCCCACAACCGAATTCTAAAAGGGTACAACGACACATGCCTCTTTGTGCATAATGAATTCTGGAGGGAGCAACAACTTAAAATCATACATGGGGCGTATATACCATGCCTCCGGTGGTCCCCGGACCCAACCAAGTCTCTCTGTCCTCTCTGTAACCAACATTTGCCATCCCTTCTTCACAAATTCTGGCTATGCCCAACGGTTTCTCTTTTCTGGGACAGGGTCTTGGTCCTTATCAATTGCACTCTGGACCTATCTCTGCCAAAGGACGTATACCTACTTCTCTTTGGAGACATTCAGGGCACTCTTCCCCTCCTGCCCAAGCCTCAGAGAAAACTCCTGCAGCACCACAAACCCTGGCTCCTGAGTTGTTTGATGATAGCCAGAAGGAGCATTTTAAAGCATTGGACATCTAAGGACCCTCCCTCTATCACTGAAGTCAGGGGGGAACTACAAGTGCTTCTACGGAGAGACTTGATGGACTTACACCAACTAAGGATTCTCTATCACTCTCGATTCCACCGAAAATGGTCTGCCTATCTCCTAGCTACTGGCTCCTCCGCTTCACCCTCCTCACTGACTCTGCCTCCCCTTAGCGTTCCCATGAGCTCTGGAGCGTCGGGCTCCGACATATAGACACCCGATACGTACTTTGATAAGGGTCATAATGTTTAATCTTTGCAAATTGCATTCTGGGTCTCAAAGCTGTGTCCTCTACATCTTTGGATGTCGTACCCTGACACATCCGCAAATGTGATATGGTATCGCTCTGCAACAGCTCTTTCTCCCTCTCCCCCCCCCACCCTCTTTACTCTTTCCTCTCCACTACCTTCCCCCTCCCTTATACTTCATCCCCTCTCCCTTACCTCCACCCTCCCCCCCCTCGCTCTCTCTCTCTCTCCCTCTCTCTCTTTCTCTCTCTTCTCCTCTTCCTTCTTCCCCCCCCCCCCCCCTCCCTCACACTACTCTATTTTTTTTTTTTTTTTTATGGATGTTTTACTCTATGCTCTCTTATTCCCCCAAGTGGGATCAGTATACGGTGTAAAATGTGAAATGAAGTGTCGATGCCAACCTATTGCATTCATTCTCGGGGTCAGAGTCTCTTTGATTGGATCTGACTGTTTGTTGTACATCCCTGTTTTAACTGTTTCTGATGTATTGTTTATCGACCTTCAATAAAATATTATAAAAAAAAAAAGAAATGAACTGGCAGGGAAGGGGTTAACACTGGGGGTGATCAAGGGGTTAAATGTGTTCCCTATATGTAATTACTAACTGTGGAGGGGGAGATAGATTGAATAGAGGCACAGAGAGATCGGTCAGCTTAGCTGAATCACGCGATCTTTCCCTGCCTCTCTGACAGGAGAGCCGTCTTACATTGTTTACGATCCAGACGGCTCTCCTATCAGTTTTGCCAAAAGATCGTGGGAGGCCGGCGGCGATCGAGCCCGCTCCTCCTGCGGTCTGCCTCCTGCTGTGATTAGACACTGGGCCGCCTGTAATGTATCAACCAAATGGGTACCTCCGTTGACGGATGCTCCTAGTGCTTCCCGAGGGCTCCAAGCACTCCACCAGACACCGTAACCACCGTAACCACTTCAGACCCCACGAACCGCCGCAGCTTGGTTAGGGTCTCGCCGTCTCCTATCTACCCTGGGCTTACGACAAGGCTCCAGGTTCCCGTGGGTGAACCTCTCTTTCCCCAGAGAGTGAAGCAGGAACAAGCTCTTACACAAGCTCTTACAAGAACTTAGTGATTATCCAAGGGAGTATGAAGGACATAGCAATCCCTTGTAGCATATTCCCCCAATGAGAGACAGGACTCTAGATTGAGGGTGAAGTACAACTCAACTTTATTGAACAAGAACCAGACTTTTATACAGTTTTCCCCCACAAGGTTACTGCCCAGGTGGACCTTGTGGAAAACAGGCCCTGACATTCACAATCCAATGAAAACAGAGTTTTACACTCCCATACAGTGTACACAAAGATATACACTGTGGGGCAATCCCCCCTCCTCCTTAGCCAATCCACAAACACATATACATCCCATAATAAGCTTATCTTAAGGCAGACAGAACAATGTGAGGTCATTAACATTTAACAATAAAACAGGCACAATCCACATTCCCTCCCAATACGCAAACAATAGGGAAGTCTGCCAATGACAGTCTGTGTGTCTCTCTCACAGACAAGCACATGGAATACACTGTGTAAGGTGGTATTAAATCTTCATATTTCTATATGAAGATATGGTTGAAAAATATTACTGTCCCACTTGAAGCAATCAAAACCATTAATTATCTGTCTTTCACTCATAGTGACGGTTAATATCGTCACACCGTCACACCGTCAAAACCATGTGCACATAATCACGTAGATCTACGTGATTATGCGAACCCGAGCCTCCCTGCCGCAGTAAACATGCGTGGGGAGGTTGGCAAGTGGTTAACGGGTAAGTTCATCTTTTTACCTAAAATGAGAAGGTGAACTGAAGCCAAATACCCATGCCACCCCTTTAGACCCCACTGTCTATAATGGCCATGATGCACCAAACTTTTTTTTTTTTTTTTTCAAATAACAATTTTTTTAAGCTTTTTTGTTTTTCCAAAAAACAGAAAGTAGAAAGATATTTAAAGATACGGCTACAATACTCAATTTAGATACATATCGCCCAAAAGAGCGGTGAAGACAGCTGCAGCAGCCATCTCAGTGGTTATCTTTGAGTATGTAAATGAGCAATCACATCAAGATTCAAAAAGGAACATAAAAAAGAAAAGGATTAGGTGGAAAAAAGAGAAATAGGAAAGAGGGGAAGGGAGGTGGGTGACATCACTATATTGCACCCCTGAGGATGGGAGGGGGGGGGGGGGGTTTCAGGGTCAAATTTATTTTTTATTGTTGCATGCCAGCATTTTACGCATTGCTTTACATATTATATATTGTACATGCACATCAGTCCCTGCCATGAAGGAGTTTACTATCTAAGGTTCCTAACTCACATCCATGCATACTAGGGCCAATTTAGACAAACAAAATCTCCTGCAATCAGAAGTGAAGTGATGGTGGTAGATATTGCCTAGGATCTCTATTAGGGATCGACCGATTATTGGCAAAGCTGCCAATTTCCCCGATATATCGGAATCGGCCCCTGAGGTTACGGATGTTGTCGATATTTCGGGAAAGTGCTTGTACCGGAGTGATGCCTGCCGCTAGAGGCATCACCCAGTACCGGCGTCCATAGCCGACGGTCGGCTGTCTTGTAATAACAACCGATGCAGCTGAGAAGCCGCTCGGCTGACATTACAAGGAGCGGGAGAGGTTGTCCACCCCCCCTCCCGCCACCTTCCGCGGCTCACCTGGATCTCCCGTCCCGCCAGGAGACCCGAGCATCCTACCTCCACGGCCGCCGAAGACCTGATCAAAGCCACATTCGCCTCTGATTGGGTCTCCATGTAAAAACCCGGAAGTGAGGTCATGACATCACTTCCGGGTACTCTGCGCCAGATTCCAAAAAATTATAGCATTCAAAACAGCCAAACTTGGTGTTTTGAATGCTTATAAGTGCAGAGGAGGGGTTTTGGGGGTCTTGCAGTCAGATGGTGTCAAGCGTGTGTGGTAGCAACCAGGTGAGGAGTACAAAGACAAGTGTGTCTTGCCTACAGTCAAGCATGGTGGTGGGAGTGTCATGGTCTGGGGCTGAATGAGTGCTGCCGGCACTGGGGAGCTACAGTTCATTGAGGGAACCATGAATACCAACATGTACTGTGACATACTGAAGCAGAGCATGATCCCCTCCCTTCAGAGACTGGGCCACAGGGCAGTATTCCAACATAATAACGACCCCAAATACACCTTCAAGATGACCACTGCCTTGCTAAAGAAGCTGAGGGTAAAGGTGATGGACTGGCCAAGCATGTCTCCAGACTTATTGAGCATCTGTGGGGTGTCCTCAAATGGAAGATGGAGGAGTGCAAGGTCTCTAACATCCACCAGCTCCGTGATGTCATCATGGAGGAGTGGAAGTGGACCCCAGTGGCAACCTGTGAAGCTCTGGTGAAATCCATGCCCAGTGCTGTAAAATAATGGTGCCTATGCAAAATATTGACACTTTGGTCCAATTTGGACTTTTTCATTTAGGGGTGTACTCACTTTTGTTGCCAGCGGTTTATACATTAATGGCTGTGTTGAGTTATTTTGAGGGGACAGCAAATTTACACTGTTATACAAGCTGTACACTCACTACTTTACATTGTAGCAAAGTGTAATTTCTTCAGTGTTGTCACATGAAAAGATATAATAAAATACAGTAAAACCTTGGATTGCGAGCATAATTCGTTCTGGAAACATGCTTGTAATCCAAAGCACTCTTATATCAAAGCAAATTTCACCATAAGAAATAATGGAAACTCAGATGATTCGTTCCACAAGTCCTTCAGTTTATAGTCTATATACAAAGATTATAGCAATGTGATAGGTTGTGTAACCATAAAATGTCCATCCACATTATGCAACCTTCCCAAGGGGATTAGAAGCAAAATCTAGCAGAGCTACAGAATATAAGAGAAATGAGAGGCGCCTCTAAGTGTAGCAATATGGTTACATTTAATGAAGGTTCAACATTTAGCAACTCACATGGTTGATGATTAAAATAGGCACACCTAAGTATGCAGGCATCCGGGGTAAAGCTGTCCACATAGACCATCTTCTGAATCACCGGCTCTCACCACTGTCAGTCTGCAATCGTGACCGGGAAGAATAGCCTGCAGTAGAGCGATCTGAAAGTGAGGCTTTGAATCACTCGTGGAGTGCAGCAGGGAAGGGATGATGAAGATGGCTGTGCAGAGATGGTCTATGTGGACAGCTTTGCCCCAGATGCCTGCATACTTAGATGTGCCTGTTTTAATCATCAACCATGTGAGTTGCTAAATATTGAACCTTCATTAAATGTAACCATATTGCTACACTTTAGAAACTCCTCTCTTCTTTTTAATACATGACGCTACTTGTATATCAAGACATCGCTTGTATATCAAGTCAAAATTTATTTTAAAAATTTGCTTGTCTTGCAAAGCGCTCTCAAACCAAGTTACTCTTAAACCAAGGTTTTACTAAATGTGAGGGGTGTACTCACTTTTGTGAGATACTGTATATATATTTGTCATGTGTAGGGGAGCCTATTGAAATAAATGGCCTTCTAGATAGTAGCCTCCCCACCAGTTACGGATCATTGCATAGAACTCATAGAACAATAACTGCAGACTTGCAAAAAAAGCAGTCCCGAGTTTCCAATCCTTAACTTACAGTAACCGTGACTGTATGGCATACCATATTTTTGGGGCCTTTGGTGTCGTTTCCCTTTAACAAAGCCACTGACCAATGTAAGATGACATTACGTCTGAACCCCCCTCCAGTCTCTAGTTAAAAATAACTGCCCTGAATTTCCCTTTTAGCATTTCTACAAGCTATCGAAATGGAGTGTTGCTCATAAGAGCTGACAATTAACAGTTAATATAAGCGGGCCCCCTTATTCCTGCCAGTCTGGGACTGACCAGCTGCAAAAATAAAGCCCCTCGCCCCCCGGCTCCCCTGGCATTTATTGCACTTAACCGCACACTATTATTCAATTACCTAAAATGAGGAAAAAGAAGGAATAAAAACAGAAAAGTAATTATCCAATCAGACCCTGAGTCAGGTCTGCCCTAAAAATATCATTATCTGGGCCAACGCTCGGGGGGAAATCAAGTGTTAAAGATCTGTCGCCCTGGACCGCGCCTTCCCATCGGAGGGCGAAATAATGAAACGCGGGGTGCAGGGGGGGGGGGGGGGGGACTAGAAAAGCAAAAGATTGTTTCCATGACTGGCGGGTCGAGGAGGCAAAATGGGAGATCGGGGGGCAAATCACTAAGGGGGCCTCATTATAAAAAGGCTGAAATTGTGTTGTTTTATATTCTGTCATATACGAGGGTTCTTCAAATCTCTATTAACTATAAAAAAGTGCAGACATTTTTTAAGAGCCCTCATATAGTATATTCTTATTATTATTATTATCATCATTAGTATTACCATTATTATTATTATTATTGGTAATAATAATTATCATTATTATTCATATGTTATCATCGTTATTATTATTATTATTATTATTATTATTATTATAATTATTATTATTATATGTCATACTATGTGCTTAGCAAATTTTTTACCCATTTGAGTATTATTACCATCATTATTTTTACCATTTTTATTATTATCATTATTATTAATATTAGTACATATTTTCATTGTTGTTATTACTATTACTATTATTATTATATCATTATACTCTGTGCTTAGCTAATTGTTTAACCATTTGATACGTTTATTTTCAGCCTTGTGGGTCTTTCTACACTTTTGCAAGGCAGTAATGCATGGGTTGCCGCGTGCATTATGCAATGCAAGATAGCACATGTTACAAGCGCTGTGGTGCCATGCAATCTGAAAGGCACCCCAGTGCAGTAGGGCAATGCAAATGTGTTGCAGTGCGCTGCAATGCAATGCATGATAACACTCATTAGTGTGTCACAAGAGAAAGGAGAGGGTCAAGTTCACAGGTATTATATATATTGTTTATATATATATATATATATATATATATATATATACAGTGCCTTGCGAAAGTATTCGGCCCCCTTGAACTTTGCGACCTTTTGCCACATTTCAGGCTTCAAACATAAAGAAATAAAACTGTCATTTTATGTGAAGAATCAACAACAAGTGGGACACAATCATGAAGTGGAACGAAATTTATTGGATATTTCAAACTTTGTTAACAAATAAAAAACTAAAAAATTGGGCGTGCAAAATTATTCAGCCCCCTTAAGTTAATACTTTGTAGCGCCACCTTTTGCTGCGATTACAGCTGTAAGTCGCTTGGGGTATGTCTCTATCAGTTTTGCACATCGAGAGACTGAAATTTTTGCCCATTCCTCCTCGCAAAACAGCTCGAGCTCAGTGAGGTTGGATGGAGAGCGTTTGTGAACAGTAGTTTTCAGTTCTTTCCACAGATTCTCGATTGGATTCAGGTCTGGACTTTGACTTGGCCATTCTAACACCTGGATATGTTTATTTGTGAACCATTCCATTGTAGATTTTGCTTTATGTTTTGGATCATTGTCTTGTTGGAAGACAAATCTCCGCCCCAGTCTCGGGTCTTTTGCAGACTCCATCAGGTTTTCTTCCAGAATGGTCCTGTATTTGGCTCCATCCATCTTCCCATCAATTTTAACCATCTTCCCTGTCCCTGCTGAAGAAAAGCAGGCCCAAACCATGATGCTGCCACCACCATATTTGACAGTGGGGATGGTGTGTTCAGGGTGATGAGCTGTGTTGCTTTTATGCCAAACATAACGTTTTGCATTGTTGCCAAAAAGTTTGATTTTGGTTTCATCTGACCAGAGCACCTTCTTCCACATGTTTGGTGTCTCCCAGGTGGCTTGTGGCAAACTTTAAACGACACTTTTTCTGGATATCTTTAAGAAATGGCTTTCTTCTTGCCACTCTTCCATAAAGACCAGATTTGTGCAGTATACGACTGATTGTTGTCCTATGGACAGAGTCTCCCACCTCAGCTGTAGATCTCTGCAGTTCATCCAGAGTGATCATGGGCCTCTTGGCTGCATCTCTGATCAGTCTTCTCCTTGTATGAGCTGAAAGTTTAGAGGGACGGCCAGGTCTTCGTAGATTTGCAGTGGTCTAATACTCCTTCCATTTCAATATTATCGCTTGCACAGAGCTCCTTGGGATGTTTAAAGCTTGGGAAATCTTTTTGTATCCAAATCCGGCTTTAAACTTCTCCACAACAGTATCTCGGACCTGCCTGGTGTGTTCCTTGTTCTTCATGATGCTCTCTGCGCTTTAAACGGACCTCTGAGACTATCACAGTGCAGGTGCATTTATACGAAGACTTGATTACACACAGGTGGATTCTATTTATTATCATTAGTCATTTAGGTCAACATTGGATCATTCAGAGATCCTCACTGAACTTCTGGAGAGAGTTTGCTGCACTGAAAGTAAAGGGGCTGAATAATTTTGCACGCCCAATTTTTCAGTTTTTTATTTGTTAACAAAGTTTGAAATATCCAATAAATTTCATTCCACTTCATGATTGTGTCCCACTTGTTCACAAAAAATTACAGTTTTATATCTTTATGTTTGAAGCCTGAAATGTGGCAAAAGGTTGAAAAGTTCAAGGGGGCCGAATACTTTCGCAAGGCACTGTATATATAGGGGAAAGGGGAGGAGGAAGCAATTGGGACTTTAAATGAGGTGGGTTACTATACTGGTTAGTAGCATATTGTATATGACTGCCAAAAACAAAAGAACAAAAAAAAAAAAATATATATATATATATATATATATATATATATATATATATATATATAAATTATCTCCCAACAGTGAGTACACATTTTTGTGAATATTTTATTACATCTTTTCATGTGACAACACTGAAGAAATGACACTTTGCTACAATGTAAAGTAGTGAGTGTACAGCTTGTATAACAGTGTAAATTTGCTGTCTCCTCAAAATAACTCAACACACAGCCATTAATGTCTAAACCACTGGCAACAAAAGTGAGTACACCCCTAAGTGAAAATGTCCAAATTGGGCCCAATTAGCCATATTCCCTGCCCAATGTCATGTGACTCATTAGTGTTAGGTCTCAGGTGTGAATGGGGAGCAGGGGTGTTAAATTTGGTGTTATCTCTCTCACTCTCTCAGTTCAACATGGCATCTCATGACAAAGGATCTGAAAAAAAGAATTGTCGCTCTACATAAAGATGACCTAGGTATAAGAAGATTGCCAAGACGCTGAAACTGAGCTGCAGCACGGTGGCCAAGACCATACAGTGATTTAACAGGACAGGTTCCACTCAGAACAGGCCTCGCCATGGTTGCCCAAAGAAGTTGAGTGCACGTGCTCAGTATCATATCCAGAGGTTGTCTTTGGGAAATAGACGTATGAGTGCTGCCAGCATTGCTGCAGAGGTTGAAGGGGTGGGGGGTCAGCCTGTCAGTGCTCAGACCATACGCCGCACACTGCATCAAATTGGTCTGCATGGCTGTCGTCCCAGAAGGAAGCCTCTTCTAAAGATGATGCACAAGAAAGCCTGCAAACAGTTTGCTAAAGACAAGTAGACTAAGGACATGGATTACTGGAACCATCTCCTGTGGTCTGATGAGACCAAGATAAACTTATTTGGTTCAGATGGTGTCAAGCGTGTGTGGCGGCAACCAGGTGAGGAGTACAAAGACAAGTGTGTCTTGCCTACAGTTAAGCATGGTGGTGGGAGTGTCATGGTCTGGGGCTGCATGAGTGCTGCCGGCACTGGGGAGCTACAGTTCATTGAGGGAACCATGGATGCCAACATGTACTGTGACATACTGAAGCAGATCATGAACCCCTCCCTTCAGAGACTGGGCCGCAGGGCAGTATTCCAACAAAATAACGACCCCAAACACACCTCCAAGATGACCACTGCCTTGCTAAAGAAGCTGAGGGTAAAAGTGATGGACTGGCCAAGCATGTCTCCAGACCTAAACCCCATTGAGCATCTGTGGGGCATCCTCAAACAGAAGGTGGAGGAGCGCAAGGTCTCTAACATCCACCAGCTCCGTGATGTCATAATGGAGAAGTGGAAGAGGTGCCGGCTTATGGTAGAGAAATGAATATTCAATTCATGGGCAACAGCTCTGGTGGACATTTCTGCAGTCAGAATGCCAATTGCACGCTCCCTCAAAACTTGCGACATCTGTGGCATTGTGCTGTGTGATAAAACTGCACATTTTAGAATGTCCTTTTATTGTGGCCAGCCTAAGGCCCCTTTCACACATACGGTCCGTTCAGTTCATCAGTTCAGTCACGTCAAATGTATCAGTTTTTCATCCGTTTTTCGTCAGTTGTCATCCGTTTTTCATCAGTTTTTCATCAGTTGTTATCCGTTTTTCATCAGTTTTTCATCCGTTGTCATCCATTTTTCGTCCGATCCGTTTTTTTGACGGATAAAAAATAGGGCATTCACCCATTCAAAAAAACGGACCTTGACGGAAGTGGATGGAAACGGATGTTAACTGATGATCATCCATTGTCGTCCGTTTTTACATAGAGATACACTGATGTCCGTTTTTCATCTGTCAACGGATGGATGAAAAACGGACAAACGGACAGCATGTGTGAAAGGGGCCTTTGGCACACCTGTGCAATAATCATGCTGTCTAATCTGCATCTTGGTTTGCCACACCTGTGAGGTGGATGGATTATCTCGGCAAAGGAGAAGTGCTCACTAACACAGATTTAGACAGATTTGTGAACAATATTTGAGAGAAATCGGCCATTTGTGTACATAAGTCTTAAGCTGGATACACACTATACAAGTTTCTTTCGATTTTTTCCTCTAGATTTACCAAATCCATAAGATATGAGGTCAAACCTAAACAGTTTCAATTTGTATGCAGTCAGGCAGGTTATTGAACTACACAGTTGAAAGTAAATCTAAAGAAAATTGAACAACAAAAGTTGTATAGTGTGTATCCAGCTTTAGATCTTTGAGTTCAGCTCATGAAAAATGGGGGCAAAAACGAAAGTGTTGCTTTTATAATTTTGTTCAGTGTATATATTACAATGTACCTTATCACACCTGAAGAAGTAATGGTTACTTATTACTCCTTACCTGATCATATCCACATAACCCCAACCTTAAAGCGGTAGTATCCCCTGGGTACAAAAAAAAAACCCTGCAAGACAATGGTATAATGTGCTAGTATGCATCGCCCTTTCCTTCTGTAGCTGCAGGAGGAAAATGGAGGAGATTGGTTCCTCTGTATGTTGCCCCCGCCATTCCTCCTATCCAGTTCACTTGTGTTCTGCTGTCCCTGGACCCCTGTGTGCTCCCCTGTTCCCCCCCCCTACTGTGCTGCCCCCCCCCCCCCCCACATTGTGCTTACTTCCCTCTCCTGCTGGCTGCTGCAGGGGATGTGTCACAATAGAGAACCAGGAAGGGGTCGGTAAATATGTAATTTACCAGCTCCTTCCTTTTCTGAATGGACAGAGTCATAGTCAGTGACATTGTAAAAAAATTAAATAAAATTATAAAAAATAATACAAATAAAATACCCAAAAAAATAAAAACTACTGACACCAGTGGGTGAACTTCCAGGATCGCAAAGGTCTCACTTGCGACTGGGCCCTGGCATTCCACCACCGTGGGGAGGCCCCAAGATGGCAGGAAGGGGGCCCACTGCAGGACTTGTGAAAGGGTCCAACAACGAGAGTAAAGGGCTCCAGGATCAGTGTGAAGAGCCTAAGGATTGAAGAGAAGGGCCCCAGCCAGGGGTCCTGGGGGACCCTTTATGGTGTCTTGCTCGGGGGCCCTGAAGGTTCTAGTTACTCCTCTGACCATCTTATCGCCTTCAAATCAACATTGTATATGAATTGTTTATTTATTGCATAAGTTATTTAATCATATCCCACACAAAAAAATTATTTTCTGCATGCGTAATTTTAGTTTTGCTTAATGAACATTTTTAGAAACATGATATTCATTGTGGTAATTCAAAATACCAATAATATTATCTTTATTGTTGTTGTAGCCATGATAAAGGTCTTTTGAACCACGGAAACATGTTGGAATAGGTCTAAAACTTTGTGACCAGTAAACTTTCTCTGGACGCTGAAAAGTTTTGAGATTTCCGCTTCCCTTTATTTTTATTGGAACTCTTCCTCCACATGGCATGGAGACATTGATAGGAGCAAGGACTGGCTGCAAGAAATAGAGCAACAATTTAGCGCTGGACATTATAATGAATAATAAATAAATATTCATTTTTTTTTCTTCATTTTACACCAGAAGAAGAAGAAGCCATGCATCTTGTTATCATTGTCATAAATCCATCCATTCTATGGGATAGCAGGCCGCAACCTGCCAACCACCTTACCAATTCTAAAGCCTACAAATTAAACACAGCACACACAACTTATTGGCACTGAAAAGGCCGCGGCACTTTAGGCCCCTTTCACACTTGTGCGACTTGTCCTGCGATTTGGGACTGCAAAATCGCATGACAAGTCATTCTCCATTATTTCCAATGAGGACTGTTCATATCTGTGCGACTTGAAGTCGCATCGACTTCAAAGTAGTCCCTGCACTACTTTGGCCCGATTTATAATGCGTTTTGAGGTCCAAAGACATAGGCATTGCTTCAAGCCCAGTCAAAATCACATCACAATCAAGGTAAAATCACGGCAGCAAAATCGGGGTAAAATCGTGCGACTTTCAAGTCGCAAAAGTGTGAAAGGGGCTTTATTGGTATTTGCAAAATTAAACATTTCAGTTATTCAAAATAATTGCTTATAGTAAACATGAAAATCATTTCAATAATAACAGTGTAACACCCTCCTAGGTAGGTGCTAGTGAGAGAGTATAGTTTTTGGCTCTGTCTGCTTACCAAAGGGGCTGCAGGTAAATCTATATTGTTCCCTCCTACCAGAGAGCAGGATCTGTTAGTGAGGTCTGCTCAGTGTGCTCAGTATGCGATTCATTCAGTCTAGAGGGTGTTTCACACTGGTCCAATAGGGAGGCATGTTGGACGGTGGGAGGAAACCTGACCAATGGGTGCATAGGCTTTTGATAAAGTCCTGGTGATTGGCAGAGGGAAGGTCGCCTCAATGCATTCTGGGATACTGTATAAAAGCCAGGAGCACATGTGCTGTAGGGTCTTTGGCTGGAGAGCAGAGTCCCGGAGGGAGGAGGGGTGGCTGCCTCCTCCTCTGTAGAGGTGCCATGCGGTCGCAGGAGGTCGTCCTGAGGGCCTGAGGAATGGATGAGAGCAGGGGAGGACTGGGCCAGGGGGCAGGGGGACAATTGCCTCCTGGGCCTCTTTGATGCTCGGTAAAAAGGCTGCACTGCTTCTGCCACAGACATGCCTAAATGATTCCTGGTGAAGAGAAGTAAAAAGTCTCTGCCACTGAGTGTGGGTTGAAGACAAGGACAGAGCGCAGACTTCCCCCCCAGCATGAATGGTGTAAACTGTGTCTGAGCAGAGGCCGGTTCCATGCCCCACTGGAAACTCTCCTCCCCCAGGCAGCCCCGACCAAGCTGTCCCAGCTCCCCCCAACTGCCCCCCGCTGGCCAGGACGGGAAGAGAGTACCTGGAGCAGAGCTTCAGTCTGGAATGGGGGTCAGGGGGAGGACGGGAAAGTGGGAGGGGGCTGAATCGCTGCACCATAGGCCTCCGGTTTGTACTTGCTCCTTGGGCCGAAAGTTGCCAGTCTGCCCCTAGATGGGAGGAGCTGAACCCAGAGGTCCAGGAGAGCTGACTGAGAGGGGAGACACTGGAGACCTTGGGACTACAGTATTGTTGTGATTACAGAGACTCGTGTCAAGGGGCCTGACCTGAGGGGGGCCACTGATAAGTGTAGGATAGTCAGTGGATGGGTGTCAGCAATGCTACATCTGCAATTTTTAATTTTTGCGCTATAAACAAAAAAAGAGCGACAATTCTGAAAAAAAAAAAAACAATATTTTTTACTTTCTGCTATAAAACATTCCCAATAAAAAAAATTAAAAATCTATTTTTTTCATCCTTTTAGGCCAATTTGTATTCTGCTACATGTTTTTGGTAAAAAAAAAAAAATCACAATAAGCATATTTTGTTTGGTTTGCGCAAATGTTATCACGTCTACAAACTAGGGGAAAGTTTTACATCATTTTTATTTATTTCATTTTTTTTTCTAGTTATGGCGGCGATCTGTGATTTTTAGCAGGACTGGGACATTGCGGCGGACAGATCGGACCCCTAAGTGACATTTTTGACACTTTTGGGGGGGACCAGTGACATTACTACAGTAATCCGTGCTAAAAATATGCTCTGTTACTCTAATAATGACACTGGCAGGGAAGGGGTTAACCCCAGGGGCGATCAAAGGGTTAGATGTGTGCCTAGAGGGTGCTTGCCAACTGTGGGGGAGGGGGCTTGCTGAATGAACACAGAGACCTGTGATCCTAAATAGGAGGAACACAGGTTCCCTGTGTTCATTGCTGACCAAACAGCAGTCTATTGCGTCTCTGATTTGGGGCCCCTGATAGTGTAGACAGGAGGCGCCGGAGTGCAGAGTTGCACGAGTGCCTGAAGAGTTGCTGGAAGCAGGCAGGTGTCCTCACTGGCCGGGAAACACCAGGTGGGTTTGGCAAACAGGTAGTTGGTGCTGGAGGCAGCAGACAAGGTAGCTGGGTAGGGCTGGCTGGATCCACACAGACAGGATAGACCAGATTCGGGGTGAGACAGGAACGTGGTCAGAAGACTAGCCGGGTCTTGAACCGATCAGTAGCGCAGGAGCCAATAGGAGCAGACAGAAGTGGAGGTCAAGGGACAAGCCAGGCTCGGTGCAGGTGGAGAACAGAGGATGGTCAGGGCAAGCTGGGTCAGTAACTGGAAGCAGACTACAGGTTTGCAGGATAGCAGGTTCGCCAAGGCTGAAGACAAAGCAGCACTGATACTGAGCAAGAGCTGGGTTTAAATAGCTTGTTTGGCGCCAGCATCTGTCACAGGTGTGCGTGCGTGAGTGCGCGACGGCGCATGCGCACACGCATTAGCCATCGCTAAATTCCTGCGTGCTATAACAGGAGCACGTCTTTGCCTGTGTGCAGAAGACCTTTTCTTACAATGGTATACAGAGCACCCCCCCCCCCCCCCCGAAACGTAATTTCCTGTTTGTGTGATTATCTCACTGATTTTCCCAGAAGTCTGCACTAAGATACAAATCAGATTTTGGGCATCCCCTGCAGCAAAAATTTAATTTTTGGTGAGATACTCCCAAAGGCTAATCATGTCTAATGAGGTGCAGACCCTGTCACTTTCCTCATTAGAATCCTGCAAGTGCAGCAGCTGATTGATAATTATAAAACTACTCCCATTAGATTCACTGAGCACATGGACACAGGCAAACAGCTATTTCTTCAGAATAACAAAAGGTAGAAATCCGCAACAAAGTTTGGTAAAATACTTGTAATGTACAGAGATCACCCAGAAGGGAATTTTTTTTGTTTTTTTTTTTTCATCAAAAGTGGAGTAACTCTTTAAATTACAATACGCCTTGTGTAGCATTTGTATAAGTTATATTATTTTTCATATTTGTTATATTTAATTTTCCTCAAAAATTAAGTTCTTTTAATAATAGCATGAAAACCTTCTGGATATGATAGTGTTCTCTTGTAATTATTTAGAGATTACTATTATATCATTATTATTATATTATATTATATATTATTATAATTATATAATATATATGTATGTATATATATATATATATATATATATATATATATATATATATATATATATATATATATATTATACATTATACATACATATTATATATATATATTATATAATTATAATAATATATATTATTATTATTATTATATTATATTATTATTATTATTATTGTTATTATTATTATTATTATTATTATTATTATATTAATAATAATATATAATATAATAATAATAATAATAATAATGATATAATAATGAATTGCTGCACAAGTCCTTATTTATATATATATAATATCATATTTATATATATATATATATATATATATATATATATATATATATATATATATATATATATATATATATATATATATATAATTATTATATAATTATATATTATATATAATTATTAATTATAATTATATATAATATATAATTATTATTATCATTATTATTATATTATATTATTATTATATCATTATTATTATTATTTTTTTTCATTATATATTTATTTATTCATTTTGTTTTTGATTTTTACTTACTTTACTTTATTGCTTTTTATTTTTACAATGTATACATATAATTTTTTTTTCCTCACGTTTTTACTTTTTTTTTTTTTTTTTAATTTTCTTTTTTTTATTTCTTTGTAACTTTTTTTTTGTCTGAGTCAAAAGAAGTAGACAAAAAAGCAGGAGCAGGATTAACTTTTATTAATCAGTATTACTATTCTGTGTTGACAATATATGTAACTCAGTAACTTTGCCCTCGTTTTCACGCAGCTTTGGGGTAACAAATGACTCTATTATATACCCTGAGCTTCTTTATTATTCTCAGTATTTCACTTGCTAATTCATTACCACCGCTAGCACGTTCAAACTGATGCAATAAAATCAACTTTTTAATTCGGCAAAGCTAATAAAAAAATACATGTAATGAATTACAAGTTTGCCTGGACTCCGGGTCACCTTTGGCTGCCCAACAAAGAAAAACAAGAAATGGAAAAAAAAAAAAAAAAAACATAGAAGCGGGATTCATATTACTAATCGTTATGGAGAAATAAATTATTACCTTTGGCAAGCGAGAACACCACGGACACGGACTGGGCCTGGATGTGTTGGAAGAAGTATTTGTTTATGTATCCAGTAACGCCGACATTCTCCGAGAACGAGTCACAAGACGGACTCAACTCTCGGCAATCAAGTGGAAGATTCATCAAGTCAATTGCCGCTTTGTCATAAAGCACACAAACCATTCCCTTCCCAACGAACACAACTCCCCTTCTCTATTAAGGACGTTCCCAGTGGAGACGTCAAGCTCCTCCGTTGGTTGGGTTGCAATTTAGTGGAATTGAAAGGTTAATACGGCGAGGTACACAACTCCAGATGGTAGACGTTCCTTAGAACGTCGGGTAACCTTGGCCCGGGACGGAGATTTCACATGGGCCGTTGGGAATAGTAAAACTATCAGAGCCGGCTCTCCATTATCTTACAAACAAGGCCTCCTTTCAAGCTCCGGTTTCAAAAACCCGTCTTGTTGTAACCATTCAGACTTCGCCGCAAGTCCATTGAGCCGGAATAATAATAATTCATAACGGCGTTCGATGAGGAGCGAGGAGGGATGACGTTCCTTTGGTGAAAAATGGAACATTGTTGCGTTCTCATTTGAAAACGACGTACGATAGCGAGACTGTCGGAAAGCGCCGTCAGTGAATACGAATGGCGAGGGGGGCAGACGCCCGCCGCTTGAGAATCCTAGAGCACAATTGCTTTGATTTAGCATCTCTGAGATGTGGAAATTATTCATCTCGGAGAGCACATTAATTTTTCTATCTCAGTCAAGAAGAGAAATGTTTTATGTAACCTAATGCAATGAGAATGAATAAAGTGGATCTGTTTCACATTCGAGGTTCGCTTATATTTAAAAACCGTCCTTGATATTGTGTGCGAAGGCAAGAAAAGGTCCATCATAAAAACATTACGATATGGGGATGAGGCGGGAGGGGAATTCCTCCGAAGAAAAGTGAACGGTGCTGTGTTGGAAATCTGTACTGAGGGAGATACAGAGGCTGCCAGTACTGATCTCCTTCTGAAAATACCAAATGCCTGGCTGCCTCTGGACTCAATCATAGTTGACCAGGGAAAAGTATGCACCTCTGGAGCAAATTCAGATCAACAAGTCTTCCTATGTCTCCCAATTTTTTTTTAAAGAATAATTCCAAAATCAGTGTAGAAGTGCGCACTGAAGGGAAAAGCAGAATGCAAAGGCCAGGAAGATGGCCGCCTGGCAACTTCCTGGACCTGCGTGGAGTGCAAGCAGGAAGTGACTTCACACAGGAAGGGGCGGTAATATGTTTTGGAGCATGCTCAGTCGCTCCATTGTCAAACCAGGACAGACACTGAGTGGTTTATTCAGCTGATGAGCCTTTTTGTGAATGTTCTTTATCTTGTATTGTATATAATAAACCCCTTGCTGCTACACTTAAGGGCCCTTTTCTTATTTTTTGATGGCTATTTTTGCATAGTTACATTGATCCAGTGTGGTCTCCAAACTGCGGCCCTTTGCTTGCCGTCATCTGGCCCTTGGGGCATTATTCCTTCCACTGAGACGAGATACTGACACCAACAATGGGGCACTACTTTCCCCATTGACACCAATGATAGTGCCCCATCATTGTTGTCAGTGGGGGAAATAGTACCCTATCATGGTTGTCAGTGGGGGGGAAATAGTACCCTATCATGGTTGTCAGTGGGGGAAATAGTACCCTATCATTGTTGTCAGTGGGGGAAATAGTACCCTATCATTGTTGTCAGTGGGGGAAATAGTACCCCATCATTGATGTCAGTGGGGGAAATAGTACCCTATCATTGTTGTCAGTGGGGGAATTAGTACCTTATCATTGTTGTCAGTGGGGGAAATAGTACCCTATCATTGTTGTCAGTGGGGGAAATAGTACCCTATCATTGTTGTCAGTGGGGGAAATAGTACCCCATCATTGATGTCAGTGGGGGAAATAGTACCCTATCATTGTTGTCAGTGGGGGAATTAGTACCCCATCATTGATGTCAGTGGGGGAAATAGTACCCTATCATTGTTGTCAGTGGGGGAATTAGTACCTTATCATTGTTGTCAGTGGGGGAAATAGTACCCTATCATTGTTGTCAGTGGGGGAAATAGTACCCCATCATTGTTGTCAGTGGGGGAAATAGTACCCTATCATTGATTTCAGTGGGGGAAATAGTAATCTATCATTGTTGTCAGTGGGGGAAATAGTGCCCCATCATTGCTGTCAGTGGGGGAAATAGTACCCTATCATTGTTGTCAGTGGGGGAAATAGTACCCCATCATTGTTGTCAGTGGGTGAAATAGTACCCTATCATTGTTGTCAGTGGGGGATATAGTACCCTATCATTGCTGTCAGTGGGGGAAATAGTACCCCATCATTGATGTCAGTGGGGGAAATAGTACCCTATCATTGTTGTCAGTGGGGGAAAAAGTACCCTATCATTGTTGTCAGTGGGGGAGAAAGTACCCTATCGTTGTCAGTGGGGGGAAATAGTACCCCATCATTGTTGTCAGTGGGGGAAATAGTACCCTATCATTGTTGTCAGTGGGGAAAATAGTGCCCTATTTCCCCCCATGACACTAATGATGGGGCACTATTCCTCCCCCAGGATCCAAGGACATTTTCTACTCCTACTGCCCACAGTTCACCCCCCCCCCCCCTAAAGTCAAGTCTGAAGAACAATAAACTGGCCTTTGGTTAAGAAAGTTTGGAGACCCATGCTTTAGAAGCTGGAAATCACTGTACTAGGCACCTCTACTACAATTATCTCCACTATCTTCCAGGTTATGTTCCAAGCGGCTGGCCTGCTGCAGTGTGGCCACATGAATCTGGCTGCTGGGCATGGGTGCCATTCAGAGAAGGCTTTGCATTTTCTCAACAAACTCAGGGCGTTATCTGATTAGACATGGTGGAATAGGTTGACCTCACGCTCTCCACCTTGTCCAGTTAGGGAATGCTTTGCATTAATTTAGAAAATGCAAAGGGATCTCTGGATGGCTCCCATGCCCAGCAGCCTGTCTCTTGTGTTCAGAATGCTGCAGGGCAGCTGTTCTGCATGGGACCTGGAAGCTAGTAGAGATATTGTAGTTGGAGCATGGGTGCCTACTACAGAAATTTCCAGCTTCTAGAGGCATCCCACAATATATGGTATTTACATAATTATGTTGGTCTAAGCTAGAGTTAAAAGCTAAAACAGGTATGCAGCCTAGAAATAAATGTTGTGGATCGGCCAAACTATTTGAAAATGTGTGAACCTTGTGAAATGTAACCTTGTGAAATGTGTAAGTACTAAAGTCATTGCATCATTTGCTGCTCTGAAATACACACTTTTTGGAGCCCAGTTCAGATTTCAAAGATATACAAAATAGTTTGGGAGACTCTTGACAGTCTTGCCTGATGGGATAATGGGACCAAAAAAGACCCTGAGCCACTTTCTTTAAAAATTGTACCAGGAATACTATAATAGAAGTGGGGTGCAATGGCACTGGGAGCCAATCCAAGGGTGCTCAGGGAATGGCAGAAACAACATTTGGAGCAGCTTTTCATCCTTTTCTCCCAGAAGATAAATGGGAACCCAAACAACCAGAAATAACACCAAAACTGTGAAGTTCAGTCTAAATGTAATGCAGGGCCAGGACAAGGGTGGGCAGGAGGGACGTTCACACTGAGCGCAATGGTTTATTGCAGGGGTGGGGGGCACCCTGTGCCAGTTTGCCTCTGTTGCAAGGCTGACAGGAGTAGGGACATCACTGTAAACCCTAATGGAAGTGTGTGTGTGTGGGGGGGGGGGGGGTTTGAAGTTTGGCATCTTTGCCCTGGGCACTGTTGAAATGCAGTTGATCCAAAGCTTAGTAAATGAGGTAAAGCTTCACTTTGCAAAGAATACCCAATCATGTGCAAGGAAAAAAAAAACAATTTTGCTTGCACATGATTGGATTATGGAAGTCAGCAGAGCTTCTGCTCATTTACTAAGCTCTGGAGAAACTGCACTTCCAGAGTGCAACTGCACTTTGCAAAGTGCACAGTCTTTTTGCCTTTAGTAACTCAACCCTTAACTGTACTTAAATTTAGTCCCACTCCCCATTTAAGCCTATTCTATCTACCCTGTAAAAGGAAAGATGCCTATACTTGCCTATTCTAAAGTTGCTTAGGTCACGTCACATGATCAGATACCAGTGCCGGCATCGGTGAAAAGGAGGGACAGCCGACAACGGGTGTCCGATAGTAAGTCTATGGGGTTCGTAATTGCCCAGGCTCTACAGCCATTGTTGGCAATCTCTCCTCTTCACTGCAGCCAGGACTGGAACTTAACCACTTGCCGACCACTCACTGAGCTGGTACTGCGGCAAAGTGGCTCGTTATCGTCTGGCGACGTAGAGCTACGTCACCAGACCCCCCCCCCCCTCTCTCGGCGGCGCGCGCGCTCCGCCAGAGGCTCGCTCCCGCAGTATTCAGACACAGCGGGAGTCGGGCCAGGGGAGGAGCGGCGGTGATCACCTGTGCTCCTGTGTTCCTGTTATGACCGCGCAGTTGTCAGTTAAAGTAACGCAGTGCCGAATTGCAAAAAATGGCCTGGTCATCAAGGGGGCAAATCCTTCCGATCCAGAAGTGGTTAAAGGGTAGATACAGTGCATCCGGAAAGTATTCACAGTGCTTCACTTTTTCCACATTTTGTTATGTTACAGCCTTATTCCAAAATGGATTAAATTCATTATTTTCCTCAAAATTCTACAAACAATCCCCCATAATGACAACGTGAAAGAAGTTTGTTTCAAATGCTGATGACCTTAACCAGTTGTTGATCATCCCAGAGCAGTTTTACTGCTACAGGGCGGTCGCGCGGGATCATGTATATACATGTGATCCTGCATTTCTGGGTATCGGAGCCAAACAGTGGGTCCAGTGAATTCCATGTCCCCCAGTATCCGTGGATTGCTCTGTACACCGGCAGACTGGCAGTCTATGTAAACAAGGCGGATCGCCATTCTGTCCCTATGAAAGACACTGATCCTGGGACAGGGATCTATGCCTTCCATTAGTAAAAGCAGCTCCCCCACAGCGAGAAAACACTAGCTAGGCACACATTTAACCCTTTGATTGCCCTATATGTTAAACCCTTCCCAGCCAGTGTCATTAGTACAGTGATAGTGCATATTTTTTAGCACTGACCACTGTATTAGTGTCACTGGTTCCCACAAAGTTTAAAAAGTGTCACTTTTTGACACATTGCAGTCCCGCTATAAGTCGCTAATTGCCGCCATTACTAAAAGAAAAAAAAGAAAAATGTCCCCACCTTACCCACCTTACTAAGAGGAAGTTTAAAGGGTTTATTTACTTTTACAGGCCCGGACTAAGACAAAAAATAGGCCCGGGCATTACAGAATGAGCAGCCAATTTTTCCAGGGACCCGGGGGGGGGGGGGTCAAGAGAGTGGTCATTCGCACATTTTCAAATTACATGTCAGTGCCCCTAGCAATCACAGTGCCCCTTGCAGCCATGCCCCCCCTTCTCTCTAATCATGGTGCCCCCTTTTACTCTCTGCCCTGCCGAAGGTAGGAAACTGCAGGGGAGGCAGAGGCAGGATTCAGCCTGTGTGTCCCCTCTAGGGTCTCCCGCCCGCCGATGATATCATCCTATCTGCAGGGCAGGGAGTCGGAGGAGCAGCAGATCTGAATCATATTATCAAGCGGGTGAATACATGCTTGTTAACATAAAAAAAGACTCCTGCTCTGTGCAGATCTCCAGCTCCTCCAGTCAGGAGAGTCAGGAGAGGAGACACAGGCATGGCCACATAGCGGGATGTGAGAAGTGACCACGTTTTGTGTTAGCAATGTCCAGACCATGGTCGCTGCTTACCTCCCACTGTGCGGTCCGGACCGGTACTGGGGTTGGGGATCCCTGCATTAGCCAGCTCTTATTAGGACATGAGGCCTTGTGACCCCGGCCCACCGGTCAAATGCCTAGTGTGCCCCATGGCCAGTCTGGGTTCAAGGTTTGCAATAAAGCATCAGAAAAGCATACCCCTACACCAGTGATTGCGAACCTTGGCACCCCAGGTGATTTGGGGCCACATTTCCCATGATGCTCCTGTTCTCTGCAGTGTAGTTGAGCATCATGGGAAATGTAGTTCCAAAACATCTGGGGTGCCAAGTAGCGATCGACCGATATCGTTTTTTCATTGCCGATATTTTGGTCATCGCGTATTGGTATCGGCCGATATTTTTATACATTTAAAAAAAAAATTGTTTTTTTGTTTTTTCTTTACTTGTACTCTTGTGGAGGGATCTGGGCGTCTAAAAGACCCCAAACCCCTCCTCTGCACTTAAAAGCATTCAAAACCCTAAGTTTGGCTATTTTGAATGCTTTCATTCACATCACTTCCGGGTTTTTGCATGGAGGCCCGATCAGAGCCAAATGCGACTTCGATCAGGTCTTCGGCGGGCGTGAAGACTGGTTGCCCGAGTCTCCCGGTGGGAGCCACGAAAGGCGGCGGGATGGGGGGGACGTCCCCTCCCACTCCTTGTAATGACAGCCGAGCGGCTTCTCTAAAGCATCGGTTGTCATTACAAGACAGCCAACAGTTGGCTATGGACGCCGGTACCGGGGTGATGCCTCTAGCTGCAGGCATCACTCCGGTACAAGCACTTTCCCGAAATATCGGCAATATCGGTAACCTCTGGGGCCGATTCCGATATATCAGGGAAAGTGCATATCGGCCCTCGATATATCGGCTTTGCCGATAATCGGTCGATCCCTAGTGCCAAGGTTCGCCATCACTGCCCTAGACTGTTCATTGAGCCAAAGGACTGACCGTGTGCCTGGCTGCAGGGCAATTATGGGGGAAAGAACCCTGGGCATCTATTCAGCGGCGCTACACTTGCATAGTTCACAAACTATTGTGTTTTAAATGTTCAGTTATCCTTATACACCATAAACATTTGTTTTTGTTACGTTGAAGAATTTTCTGTAGCTCTTCCCAAAGTTTTATAACAAAATCCTGATTGTCCTCTCATGGGTAGCAGGAACGCTGGATAAAGCTGACATACATCTGCGGATAACATATGATACTGAGTCCAATTTAAATATCTCGGCCACTTCAGGACAAGAACTCACGGCTTCCACTCCTGCCAGATTTAGCCGGGGCGGCTAGTTACCATCGTCTGACTGCATTAACGGAGAAGAAAAATGCACGATTGATGTCATCGTCCCCCCCTGATCTTCCTTGATCTATGGCTGAGAGCCCCAGCATGCAATGGTGATAAATCTCTCTGCCTCTCATTCTCATATACTTAATTCACTGATTTTCTGGAGGGCAAAATTGCAAAGAGCAAGAAGATTACACCGATAAGACAAATGGCTCTGAAAATATGGCTTTAATTATTCCTCCATCCTCCCTCCCATTTAGCAAGGTTGCCTTTCAATAAGACCATTTAGCAATAGCTGAGGCTATTAATGGAACAGAGTAGAGCTCAGTGGCGATGCAATGGAGGGACTGTGGGTGTCTTCCTATCGGTCATTTTCTGTAATGCACTGGATGAATACTCTGGAGATTCACCTCTCCGACCCAGATCATCATATCTTATCAAGACAAATCATGAGCCGAAGCCCGGAGACTGGCGGCAAAACCATTTTAGTAGTCATGACCTTCCAGTACCACGGAGATGATAAATACCATGTCAAGGCAAATGGGACAAATGACCACACTCCGGGGCAACTATTGGATAAATGTGCCGGTGCTTTGATTTAATAACTAGAAAGTGGATTATAATAGAACACTTGGACTAGGAGACCATATTGCCAAATCAAAAAGCTAGACAGGAATTGATGATTAAAGAGTTTTGAATGGAGCAGAGAAAGGTTAGAAGGTTATGGTATTGTCTCTGTCCCCCCGGGGGAAATTTCCTCTCACTTCCCGCCTTGATGATCACTGCCTCTAGGACAGGAAGTGAAGGGGGCCTGCAATGAGACTCCCGCGACTTGCAGGAGATTATGTGCAGCGTGCGCCCCCCCCTCACACGGCGCCTGGGCGCGGTGCACCCCGCGCACCCACCCAGGATCGGCCCTGGGATCTCTACCATAAGAACTCAAATAGCAATACAAACTTAACAGGGGTCTTGAAGTCCCTGCCCCGCTCTTACCTTGGTAGAACACTGTCCCTCCTGCTGAGGCTGTACCCTCCACTATATTGTGCCCCACTCATTCCACAGGTCATTGACCATTATATCCCCAAGGTAGGAATGTCCACACATAAAATTACACCCTTTGTGCCCTGTCAAACAGAACTAACTTATATTACTTCTCTGTTGCTCTCTCCCAGTGCTCCCACAATCTTCAGTGCCTAGCCTCATGCATGCACCAGAGCAGAAGTAGGAGGTCTGGGTGCAAGGCCAGTTACACCCCCTCCTCCAGTTCCCCCCAATAGAAATGCAAGCCTCGCAAGCTGCACCCAAACATTGGCTGCTGGCAAAGCCAGAGTGGAAGAGATCTTTCATTGCTCTTTGTCTCCAGTGGGTACCCCGCGCTGGCAGCACACCCACACCTGAGCCCTTTATGTGTGTTCGGGTGTTTAACAGCCGGTGTTAGACTGCTCGCTCCCAGCAAATATGAGTATGCGTGTTGGGGGCAGCAGGGCATCTTTTTTACAGGGCAGTGGAGCGGCCTGGAGGGCAGTTGTTATCTTGTCCCCGGACCCCCGCGCTATAGACAAAAAAAGAGCGACAATTCTGAAAAAAAAAAATTAATATTTTTCACATTCTGCTATATAACATTCTCAATTTAAAAATAATTAAAATCAAATGTTTTCATAATTTTAGGCCAATTTGTATTCCGTTACATATTTTTGGTAAAAAAAAATCCCAATATGTGAATTTTGATTTGTTTGCGCAAAAGTAATCACATCTACAACTTAGGGCAAAGATTTATGTAATTTTTATTTATTTATTTTTTCTTACTAGTAATGGCGGCGATCAGCGATTTTTACCGGGACTAAAACATTGCGGTGGACAGATCGGACCACTAACTGACATTTTTGACACTTTTGGGGGGACCAGTGACATTACTACAGTAATCAGTGCTAAAAATATGCTCTGTTACTGTAATAATGACACTGGCAGGGAAGGGGTTAACCCAGGGGCGATCAAAGGGTTAAATGTGAGCCTAGGGGTGTTTTCTAACTGTGGGGGGGCTTGTGAAATCAACACAGAGACCTGTGTCCCTAAATAGGAGGAACACAGGAGCTCTGTGTTAATAGGTGAGAGAACAATGGTCTGCTGTGTTTACAACAGCAGACCGCCGTTCTTTCCTCACGGGGAGCGATCGCAGGTGCCCGGCGGATATCGCGGCCGCTGGCCCTGTGGATCGGCTTCCCCGCTGGCGAACCTGCCGCCATATAACTGCGGCGGCTGGTCGGCAAGTGGTTAAAAAGAATACCCAATCACGTGTAAGGGCCTCCGGGTCATTTCATGTGGCCTTTGCAGCCAGGGCTTTTTTTCCAGCCAGAACGTGGCGGAACCAATATGCCACTTCTGGCTCTCGCCCTCTCCTCCCTGCTCACCATTATCACTTGTAAACGCAGAAGCCTTCCTCTTGGCGGCTTGTGGCTCTCACATATACCAGTCTGCCCTGCATGCACTCATGGTGGGGACAGATGACGACCAATGATTTCCCTGCAAGTACACCGAACACTTCCTAACTCCGCGCTCTGTACACAGTACACTCCTTACCTCTGCACTCTATACACAGTACACTCCTTAACTCTGTATACAGTACACTCCTTAACCATGCACTCTGTACACAGTACACTTTTCTAACTCTGTATACAGTACACTCCTTAACCATGCACTCTGTACACAGTACACTTTCCTAACTCTGTATAAAGCACACTCCTTAACCATACATTCTGTACACAGTACACTCCTTAACTCTGTATACAGTACACTCCTTAACCATGCACTCTGTACACAGTACACTTTCCTAACTCTGTATACAGTACACTCCTTAAACATGCACTCTGTTTTCCTAACTCTGTATACAGTACACTCCTTAACCATGCACTCTGTACACAGTACACTTCCCTAAATCTGTATACAGTACACTCCTTAACCATACATTCTGTGCACAGTGCACTCCTTAACTCTGTATACAGTACACTCCTTAACCATGCACTCTGTACACAGTACACTTTTCTAAATCTGTATACAGTACACTCCTTAACCATACATTCTGTGCACAGTGCACTCCTTAACTCTGTATACAGTACACTCCTTAACCATGCACTCTGTACACAGTACACTTTCCTAACTCTGTATACAGTACATTCCTTAAACGTGCACTCTGTACACAGTACACTTTCCTAACTCTGTATACAGTACACTTCCTTAACTATGCACTCTGTACACAGTATACTCCTTAACTTTGCACTCTGTACACAGTACACTCCTTACCTCTGCACACTGTACAAAGTACACTCCTTAACTCTGTATACAGTACACTCCTTAACCATGCACTCTGTACACAGTACACTTTCCTAACTCTGTATACAGTACACTCCCTGACCATACATTCTGTACACAGTACACTCCTTAACTCTGTATACAGTACACTCCTTAATTATGCAATCTGTACACAGTACACTTCTTAACTCTGCACTCTGTATGCAGCGTACTCCTGAACTCTTCACTCTGTACGTAGCACACTCCTGAACTCTGCGCTCTGTATGTAGCACTCCAGAACTCTGCACTCTGTACGTAGCGCACTCCTGTACTCTTCACTCTGTACGTAGCACACTCATGAACTCTGCACTCTGTACAGAACATAGTCCTGAACTCTGCACTCTGTATGTAGCATACTCCTGAACTCTGCACTCTGTACGTAGCACACTCCTGAACTCTGCACTCTGTATGTAGCACTCCTGAACTCTGCACTCTGTACGTAGCGCACTCCTGTACTCTTCAGTCTGTACGTAGCACACTCCTGAACTCTGCACTCTGTACAGAGCATAGTCCTGAACCCTGCACCCTGTATGTAGCACACTACTGATCTCTACATACATAGTTTTACAGATACAACTGGCCCTCTGAGGGCAACCATGATGCCGATGTGGCCCTCTATGGAATTGCGTTTGACACCCCTGGCTTAGAAAATGAGCAGGAGCTCTGCTGACTTCCATCATCCAATCATGTGCAAGCAAAAATGCAGTTTTTTATTTTCCATGCATGTGATTGGGTACTCTTTGCAAAGTGAAGCTTTACCTCATTTACTAAGCTCTGGAGCAACTGCACTTGCAGAGGGCAACTGCAGTTTGCAAATTGCATAGTCTATTTGCCTTTAGTAAATCAGCCCTATTGTGTCACATGTGTTAATATTGGGGATTAATAGTTGATTGGTAGACCAGGTAAATTTCTGCTGTTATTTGGCAGTTGAGTATCGTGTTGTGTTAGACATCAATCATTGTGGGAAGAATGAACATGATCCCTTATATTGGCTAACTTTAGGTATTAAGCTTAGTTACACAAACTTTTAAAATACTCCATTAAATGTATTCATTGGGTATTGAAAATGTTAAAATAGTTCTGAAAACCTCATATTTCTACTATATACAGAGCAACAAAGAGAAACAATGATATACAACCATTTCCCACACATACACAAGAGTCATTTTACAATAGCCATTATCACTCATGTGTGCCTGGGAGAAAATTGTTTCTTTGTTGTTCTAGGTATAAATATGAGGTTTTAAGAGCAATCTTCATAACTGTATGATACCTTAAAGCCATAGTAAACCCCCGCTTGGTCATTTTTACCTTCAGGTAAGTCTATAATAAGGCTTACCTGTAGGTAAAATGAATATCTCCTAAACGTGCACCGTTTAGGAGATATTCACTCTGTATGCAGCCAGTGACATTACTGGCACATGCGCTCGGAAGGTTCGGTAAATCTTGCTAGAATTTCAGAGCTTTTCCTTTCAGAGAGTTTGCTGGAAAGACGTCATTGTAGCTACGGCCAATCACATAGCCAGAGCAGGCAAACACAGAAGAAAGACAGGGGGAACATGTCAGCCCTCTCAGTGGTGACAGTACAGCGCTGGAGGCTTCGCCCAAGGTAAGTATTTTATACCGTGCGAGTATGTGATGCCACATTATGCCATTCCCTTCCAGGCTTATTTTTTATTTTTTTTGCAACATCTGCAGTTTACAACCGCTTTAAGAAGAACTCAAACATGTGGTGTGCTGGATTCCGGACATCCCGACAGGGCATCTCCGCCAAGAAGCTGCTTCCTAAGCTCTGGAATACGAGATCCGTGAATCTGGCTATAGTTACCCCAAGAACTCGACAGTACAAGTTTTGGAGTCAACCAGAATGAACTATTTATTGAAACACAGGCACAAAGAGATATACACTGTGGGACAATCCCCCCTCCCCCTTAGCAGCCAATCCACATACACATATACATTCCATAATAAGTTGATCTTAAGGCAGATGGAAACAATAGAACAATGGGATACAGGTACTTAACAATAACAAACCCCACCCCACCTCACTATCTAGCAAGGGTCTATGAGACTGCAATATTCTAGCAATCTGAAAAGTAAAACTGTTCATCTTCATATATTTTCTGAGGGGCACTGTTCAGAAATGTAATTGTCCCAAGTGAAAGAGACCCTATCTCTTTCAACTCAAACCACACATATAGAACCCAGGATGTCCAGGGTAAGACAAAATGCTGAGTCCAGTGTGGTTGTACAGCGAGTCTGATTAGTGCAGACCCAACTGGGGTTCTTGGTCACCCTGTGCCCCTTATAGACACAGGGTGACTTACACATAAGAGGGGCCGTGGAAGCTGGACAAGGAATTTCCCAACCTCTCTAAAGTAATCTGGGTTCCACAAGCCCCCCAACCAAGGTGACTGAGGTCACATGTGGCTTCAAAAGCATGCATCTTTAATGACTTAAAGAAGAGTTCCAAATATCACCATGCTATGCATAGTTATATTGATCCAGCTAAAGCAATGTAACTAGGTACAGTATGTGTCATACCTGCCTGGTGGCACTGCAAGCTGGAAGTCATTCTAGTAGACACTTCCACTCCAGTGAACTCCCCACTAGCTTCTGGATCCCATGATGAATGGCTGGCCTGATACATTGTGAACATAGGAGGTCAGCTGGTTAGCATGAGCGCCATTCAGTGAATGCTTTGCATTTTCTCAATTAATTCAAAGCATTCTCTGATTAGAAGAGCTGGAGAGCATTACATTACTGCCCTACTTCTACTCGTCGTTGCATTCATTTAGAAATCGCAAAGCATTCTTTTAATGGCGCCCATACCTCTTGTGTTCACAATGTAGCAGGCTTTAATTGGAACTTCACTCTCTCAATCATCGTTGATTAATTTGAATCCCTATGCTGCTAGCATCAGTAAATTAGATAGGAAAGTATACATTTCTTCAGTTACTTCCTGGTTTCTGGCCTAGGTTAAAATGATGGCATACATCCCAGGAGTCTTCTGGAGGGGAGGAGGGGTTTTCTCAGCTAAGCACACCCTCCTGCCTGCATACCTGAGCAAAGAGCAGATGGATTCCAGAAAGAAAATACTACATGAATCATCTGCCCTTACTCAAGATGGCCACAGCCAGAAATGCTGGGAGGTGTTTTTTCCAAGTGATTTTTCAGCAAAATAAAACATGGAGACATGGATGGATGGCTATGAGAAAGGCTTAAGCCAAAATGCGTTAGCATTTCCAAGATGTAACTGCTTCAGTGCAAAATTTTTTTCGTAAGACGGAGGGGAGCGATCGTGTGCCGGCTTTTTCATTTTTATGGAGACATGGATGGGGGGAGTTTGCTTAGAATTTTAAAAATAAATTAAATAGGGTTTGGCTTGTGGTGCTGAGATACAGTGTAGTTCCACTTTAATGAGTGATCAGCACTACCTCCTGGCCGAAAATCTATCCCATAAATAATATAAATCCTGATAGCACATAATTACCTTGATGTTCTAGGCCAGGGTTCCTCAAACTACGGCCCTCCAGCTGTTGCGGAACTACACATCCCATGAGGTATTGTAAAACTCTGACATTCACAGACATGACCAGGCATGATGGGAATTGTAGTTCCTGAACAACTGGAGGGCCATAGTTTGAAGACCTGTTCTAGGCTGTGTGCATGCACCTTACACAGATCTCTTTTAAGAGATTAGGAGCACTCCTGTGAGGGAGATGAAGAATCGCTTAGCCTCTGGACAACTTGGGCTCTTTCCTACAGCTTCCTTCCTGGCTCTCCTCAGGTGAGTTTTCTCCTGACCCCTTGGATTCCTGGAATGCTCTTTTTTTAGGCCACTCAGCTAAGCCTAGCTAGGACCTCAATATCTTCAACTGGCTCTCTCTCCTGGCTACTGCCTAGGAGGGCAAGGCCCCTTAATAGAGGTCTCCTCCAGTGGGCTGGACCCTGGGATACTGACTTACATCACCATCCTGCATACTCCCCTGCTACTCAGGCTTTAGAATATTTATGGGCTCTTCCCCACCTTCTGGGCACACCTCATCATGGATTGGCCAAAGCCCCATAAATATTCAGGCTGCAGTCTTTAGACTAGTCTAGAAATCTCCTGAATACTGGGGGAAGTAGCAAAGCAGCAGCCTGTGAAAACCTGAGCAGCCCTAACCAGTCAACCCTTGCTCCACTGATTACAGCAGAGCCTACCCTCAACCTAAGAGGGTGCTACACTGACATGTAGTATGTACACTGAGGCTGCACTCTAACAACAGGGATATCCCATAGGACCCTAGATGACAAGGATGCTATTGTAGCATAGAAAGAAGGGAAGCACCTAGGGCAGTGGTCCTCAACCCTGGTCCTCAGGGCCCACTAACAGGCCAGGTTTGCAAGATAACTGAAATACATCCCAGGTGATATAATTTGCTGCTCAGTGATTGCAGTACTCTAGTCTGCATCTCCCCAAGGTAATACATAAATCTGGCTTGTTAGTGGGCCCTGAGGACCGGAGTTGAAGACCACTGACCTAGGGTTGCCACCTGTCCAGGATTCACTCGGACAGTCTGGCTTTTGAACCATGTGTCCAGATTTCAGTCCAACTGAGACCTGGACACATTATTTAGACTGGGTTGGGGTTCCCAAGTAACCGAGATAGTCAAACACAAATTTGTTGCCATCGAGAGCTGCGGGCGGCTGTTTGGGGGCAGGTTTGGCATCACTGAAGGGTGGGCAATGATGTCAGCAAGAGCAATTTGGCCACATCCACTGTTTGCCGCATTACTGCTCTCCTTGGGGCACCCAAATATGCCCCAGGTCTTTTAAATTCCCATAGTGATCCCATCCCACAAAATTGCCCTGTGCCGCTAAAGTGTATGGCTTGGGTTTGGCTTGAAGAAAAAGTGGCAACCCTAGAAGCACCACACTAATACCAACAGTCCATAATAAAGTATTTTTCCACCAACAGAGACAAAACTCCCCCCTTAATCGGGGCTAGAAAGAAACCAAGACATAACAAACAATCCCTTTAGTATCTGCAGGTGGCAACAGACATGCCCATCGCATGAGTTTAATGACATTTAGAATCAAGACAAGCACAGTTAACCTTCTGTGCTGGAAAATCTATGATATATTCCCGGCTAATTGGGTGCACGGTTAATCAGCCCAGATCTTCCTTGTTTCCCTGTAATGTGTCTGAAAGATTAGCGTGTCTCTGGATGAAGTATTAAACTATTCCTGTTCTGGTGCTCCGGAGAAGACCTCCGACTGCAAACACCAGACGAAGTTAGAATTCTCATCACAAATGTCATGGGAGCCCAGCTGCAGAGGAACGCACGGGACAAGCTGCATAATTGCTTGAAGAGGCTAGATAACCTCAGAGAATTGTAAACATTTCCTGACATTTCCATGAAAATATGGATCAGGGCGATGAAAATGGGCCTTTATGTAATGAGCACCAGGAGCTGACCAATTCTTAGCCCTGAAATTTGCTGACTGCTAGAATAGTTTTTGTGATTAAGCTGAGCCCTGTCTGCAGCCTTTCCTGATAGAGAGCAAACAATGGGGAACGTGATGTATAGACGAGACTGAGTGCGGCGAGATCCTCCGTCAACCCCCCCCCCCCCCCCCCCCCCCAGATAAAACAGTCCCTTTACAGGATAATGTATAATATTCCACAGTGTTGTACAGAGAATTCTGAGCCAGTCACATCAGTCTCTGTATCAGAGGAGCTTACACTCTAATGTCCCACCACAATGACACACTATTATTATTATTAGTTTACAGTATCAGAGGAGCTTACCCTCTAATGTCCCACCACAGTCACACATTATTATTATCATCATTATTATTATTATTAATATTAACCACTTTTCCACCGGAGGATTTTGCTGTCTTACGTCCAGGCCACTTTTTGCGATTCGGTGCTGTGCGAATTTAACTGACAATTGCGCGGTCGTGCGACGCCGTACCGAAACGAAATTGACGTCCTTTTTTTCCCACAAACAGAGCTTTCTTTTGGTGGTATTTGATCACCTGTGCGATTTTTACTTTTTGCGCTATAAACAAAAAAAGAGCGTTTATTTTGAACGGGGGGGCGTGGCTTGTGATGTAACCACAGAGACATACGATCCTACATAGCAGGATCGTGTTGTCTCTGCAGTTACATCAGGGAGAATGACAGACGGTTGTGTTTACATCAGCCGCCTGCCTTTCTCCATCTCCAGCGGGAGATCGCGAGTGGCCGGCGGACATTGGAGCCGCCAGTCACTCGCGCGGGGATGTCAGGGAATGAGCGGGGGTGGGAGCGCACCTTAGGTGGCGCGCCCTCGCCCCCTAGAGGCTCGTGGGCGAGTGACGTACCGGTGCGTCACTTTGCCCAGGAGGGGCTATCCGCCGCATTATATAGTAGTGCGGCGGTCGTCAAGGGGTTAAAGTTGAGCTATGAACAAAACTTTTTTTTTTTCATTTTGTATAGAGTAAGGAAGGGTTATAACTCCTTTTCACCTTCTTTGTCCCATTACGGAGATTTCCTTTAACTTCCTGTCCCATAGCCAAACAGGAAGTGAAATTCCTGCAAATTAAGGGAATTTCTTGGGGACCCTAAGGTCACCAGAACTAGTGTCCCTATTGAAAGATTTCCCTTCTATTACATTTCTAGGAACAACCCAGACAGACCCGACCATGGACCACACCAGCTCCGCACCGCACCCCATACCCCCCTTTTACCGGCTCACTTACCCTGTGCTGCCCCTGGACTAACATGTGTAGTTGGCGGCGGCCTCCCCCTCAGTCTGCTCCATGTACCCCTTCGTTGGTTGGAACTACAATCCCCCATTGGAATCTATGTGCTGTACAGAGAACACTGAGCCCGTCACAGCAGTCTCTGCACCAGAGGAGCTTACACTCTAATGTCATTTTCTTTATCAGGCTATGTAAGCTTTCTTGTTTTTCTTTATTTATATATATATATTTTTTTTTTTCTTTTGCTAATTTTTGTTTATATGTATGTAGCACCTTCCTAGATAGGTGCTAGGTAGTGAGTACATTTTGCTCTGCCTGCTTATCAGGGGAGCAGCAGGAAAACCTAGTTGCTCTTTCTGCTTATCAGGAAGCAGGATTTCTAGTTGGGCCTGTTCCATGTGTCCACTGTGTGATTCATCTGGGCTGAAGGAGTGTCCCCACTGTATCCAATAATGAGGCACATTGGACAGTGGAGGAAACCCAGCCAGCGATACACAGGGTTTGTTACTGCCCCAGGGATTGGCACAGACTGCTGTCTCAGTGCATTATGGGGCAGGGTATATAAAGCCAGGGACACATGTGCTCAGGGTCTTTGGGCGGGAAGCCAGGTCCCAGAAGGAGGGTGACGGTTGTCTCTCCTTCTGTAGCTGTGGAAGGCGGTCACAGGCAGTAGGCCTTGTGAGCCAGGAGTGTGGGACTGAATCCCGAGGTCCAGGAAAGATGACTGGTGAAGTTGAAGGCAGAGCAATCTTGGGAAAAACAGTGTCCGTGAGTACAGAGAAGCTTGCCGGGGGTCTGCTTAGGAAGGGGGACCACTCCAGTGGAGAGTCAGAGGACGGGTGTCAGCACACAGGCAGTGAGAGTAATGGGGGTGCCAAGTATAGAACCCTGAAGAGATAATTGAAGCACGAAACTATCTTCACTTCAGTGGCAAGGTGAAGCAGTGGCCTTGCCGCATCCTAAGTCAGTTGTCCTCAACATTGTAAATAGTTATCAGTTGGAGTATCCCACTCATCCCTTCTCCTATCCCAGTTCTACAATAAACTACAAAACAACATCCCCTGGACTTGTTCATTGTCTGAGCCATGTATTTAAAGTGATACGTTTCCAGAGATTGTTGCTACGTGTAACCCAGGGGAATCCAGAGGATACTATATCCAGCAGCCCTCTAGGGGGCAGTGCAACATATAAATACGTTTTTTATTATTAAGCTGCATGTTTGTAATTTTTTTTTTACACCCTAATGTCTCCCCACAGTCACACGCTATTATTATGATATTATGATACATTTATATACTGTAGCTCTGACATATTCTGTAGTGCTGTACAGAGAACACTGAGTCAGTCACATCAGTCTCTGTACCAGAAGAGCTTACACTCTAATGTACCTCCTACAGTCACCCACACTCACACAACCTTTTTTCTTAGTTGCTATTTATCTATGAGTATCATTTCTTGGAACAGCCCTGGAGAACTGTGCAGAGTTGACCACAAAGTGTCTCTGTGTTTCCTTCTCTGGGTATCAGTCTGGGGGTTAGCAGCTCAGGAAATACGTCTGATCGGTCCTCTAAGTCAGTGATTAATCAATGTTTCCTGTAATAAAAGTCAGGACAAAAAATGAGATCCAAGAAGAGAAAGAACTGCTGTGGTGGATTCCATGCTGCTAAAGACATCGCCTAAAGCTTATCCATTCTATGATCCCTATTTATCTCCTGCTTTTTCTCCCATTCTACAAAACACCATTTTTAAAAGTATTTATATTAAGGAACATCTTAGCAAATTGTTTTGAATATTGTAAAATATACTTTCACGACAAGCACATGAAATTGATTTATAAGTCCCTGCAGCACCTGCATTAAACATAACAGATTTCCTCCTATTTTATGGATGGGGACGCGTGTTCTGGTGACAGTTGTCTCCTTACTTTCTGGAGATTTCGATTCAGCGCCTTAAGTGAGCCAGGGGGGGCACTATAACAGCTCTCCTGGGATTCCCCTATTTCCTATAGATTTTGGGGAATATAATAGTGTCAAATGCGCTCTTCATATGAAACATTTATATCAAAAAGACAAGAGCATGGCTGAGTCAAGGGCCGTACTGGGAATAAAAATCAGCCCTGGATATAATTTCATACCAGCCCAACAGCATAATGTAACAGAGGCTGTGTGGACATGGTACAAGAGGTGGTCATAGGCTATGTGGACATGGTACAGGAGGTGGTCATAGGCTATGTGGACATGGTACAGGAGGTGGTCACAGGCTGTGCGGACATGGTACAGGAGGTGGTCATAGGCTGTGCAGACATGTTACAGGAGGTGGTCATAGGCTATGTGGACATGGTACAGGAGGTGGTCACAGGCTGTGCAGACATGGTACAGGAGGTGGTCATAGGCTGTACGGACATGGTACAGGAGGTGGTCATAGGCTATGTGGACATGGTACAGGAGGTGGTCACAGGCTGTGCAGACATGGTACAGGAGGTGGTCATAGGCTGTGCAGACATGGTACAGGAGGTGGTCATAGGCTATGTGGACATGGTACAGGAGGTGGTCACAGGCTGTGCAGACATGGTACAGGAGGTGGTCATAGGCTATGTGGACATGGTACAGGAGGTGGTCATAGGCTATGAGGACATGGTACAGGAGGTGGTCATAGGCTATGTGGACATGGTACAGGAGGTGGTCACAGGCTGTGCGGACATGGTACAGGAGGTGGTCACAGGCTGTGCGGACATGGTACAGGAGGTGGTCATAGGCTATGTGGACATGGTACAGAAGGTGGTCATAGGCTGTACGGACATGGTACAGGAGGTGGTCACAGGCTGTGCAGACATGTTACAGGAGGTGGTCATAGGCTGTACGGACATGGTACAGGAAATGGTCATAGGCTGTGCAGACATGGTACAGGAGGTGGTCATAGGCTGTGCAGACATGGTACAGGAGGTGGTCATAGGCTGTGCAGACATGGTACAGGAGGTGGTCATAGGCTGTGCAGACATGGTACAGGAGGTGGTCATAGGCTGTACGGACATGGTACAGGAGGTGGTCATAGGCTGTACGGACATGTTACAGGAGGTGGTCATAGGCTGTACGGACATGGTACAGGAAATGGTCATAGGCTGTGCAGACATGGTACAGGAGGTGGTCATAGGCTGTGCAGACATGGTACAGGAGGTGGTCATAGGCTATGTGGACATGGTACAAGAGATGTCAGAGGCTGCAGAAATGGTACAGGAGATGTCAGAGGCTACAGACATGGAACAGGATATGCACGGGCTTCGGACATGGTACAGGAGATATCAGAGGCTGCAGACATGGTGCAGGAGATATCAGAGGCGGCAGACATGGTGCAGGAGATGTCAGAGCTCCAGACATGGTACAGGAGAGTAATAACAGGAGATGGTCAGAGGCTGCGGAGGAGCAATGAGGCCGTGATGAGGAATCGAGATGCAATATTTCCCATACACACATTTAAGATAACTGGCTGTTCAATGATGCTGGGTGATGTAATGACCCCTATATTAAAAAAATGTCTATCTAGGTGAGTGGTCTATATTTTTAATAAAGATCCCATGCATGGGGGGGGGGGGGGGGTAAATACATCATCGGCTGCCATTTATCCACTAGACCTCCAGGTATTTTCCCTTTTCCATTAGCACACAGATGGTGTTTGTAAAGGCTGAAGGCTTTTTTTTACCTTCATGCATTATAACCACTTTAAGCACTTCCATACCGAGCCAATTCTTACACTCTGCTCCTACATGTAAAAATCATAATTTTTTTGCTAGAAAAATACTCAGAAGCCCCAAACATTATATGTGTTTTTTTTAGCAGAGACCCTAGGGAATAAAATGGTGATTATTGCAACTTTTCATGTCACACGGTATTTGTGCAGCATTTTTTCAAATGCTTTTTTTTTGGAGATTAAAAAAAAAAAAAACATTAAAATTAGCCCAATTTGTTTGTATAATATGAAAGATAATGTTTCGCCGAGTAGATAGATACCTAACATGTCACGCTTTAAAATTGCGCACACTCATGGAATGGCGCCAAACTTTGGTACTTAAAAATCTCTATAGGCGGCGCTTTAAAAATTTTTACAGGTTACCAGTTTAGAGTTACAGAAAAGGACTTGGGCAAGAATTGTTGCTCTCACTCGAACGTTTGCAGCGATACCTCACATGTGTGGATTGAACGCCTGTTAACATTTGTGGCCACAGCATGAGTATGCGAGCACGTGGGGGTCGGGGCACTTTGATTTTTTATTTTTTTTTTTAAATTTTATTTATTTATTTATTTTTACACTTCCCCTTTATTTAATTTATTTTGAATACTTTTATTCCTATAGAAGGAATGTAAACACCCTTTGTAATAGTAATTATGCATGACAGGTCCTTTTTATGGAGAGACCTGGGATCAGATAATGGGCGTAACTACAGGGGTTGCAGGGGTTGCTATAGCAACCGGGCCCCATGCTCCAGGGGGCCTGTGCAGCTCCTCTGTACACCTGGATAGGAGGGGCGGCGGGGGCAGCATGTAGAGAAATCACTGTCCTCCTTTTTCCTCCTGTAGCTGCAGGAGGAAAATGGAGGAGATTGGTTCCTCTGTATGCTGCTCCAGCCACTCCTCCTATACAGTTCACTTGTGTTCTGCTGTCTCTGGGCCCCTGTGTTCTCCCCTGGTGCTCCCCTGGTGCACTGTGCTCCCCCCAGGCTTGAAGGGAAGGGCCCCAGCCATGGTTTCTTGCACCGGGGTCCTGAAGGTTCTAGTTACGCCTCTGGGTCAGATCTCTCCTACAGGATGGAAAGCCTGAAATAAGAGCTTTAAAAAAAAAAAAAAAATATCTCTGCTATCCAGCCGAGATCAGGGCAGCATTTACAACTGCCATTACGTTATGACGTCACGCCCAGGCCAATTTGTATTCTGCTACATATTTTTGGTAAAACAAATCCCAATAAGCGTATATTGATTGGTTTGCGCAAAAGTTATCGTTTCTACAAACTAGGGGAAAGATTTATGTCATTTTTATTTACTTATTTATTTTTTACTAGTAATGGCGGCGATTTTTAGCGGTACTGAGACATTGCGGCGGACAGATCGGACCCCTAACTGACATTTTTGACACTTTTGGGGGGGACCAGTGACATTACTACAGTAATCAGTTCTAAAAATATGCACTGTTACTGTAATAATGTCACTTGCAGGGAAGGGCTTAACTCAGCGGCAATCAAAGGGTTAAATGTGTCCTTAGGGGGTGTTTTCTAACTGTGTGGGGGATGGGCCTTCTGCATGAACACAGAGACCTGTGTTCCTAAATAAGAGGAACACAGGATACGTGTTCATCACTGACAGAACAGCTGTCTGCTGAGTTTACAACAGCAGACCACCGTTCTGTCTCCACGGGGAGCAATCGCGGTTGCCCAGCGGCACAGACCCACTGATTAGCCTCCAATGTGGCAAGTGGGCGGACACGTGCCCCCGCTAGTGGTCCAGCGAATCCAGAAAACTATGGCGGCTGGTTGGCAAGCAGTTAAAGTGGTTGTAAACCCATTTTAAAGTCTTTTGCCTATAGGTAAGCCTATATTAAGCCTTACCTATAGCTGCTATAAATATCTCCTAAACTTGCACCATTTAGGAGATATTTACAGTGCATGCAGCGGATGACATCATCGGCGCATGCGCTCTGAAGGAACGGCCACCCGTGCCATTCCTTCAGAGCCCTATGCCGTGAACAGCGGCCGCGCGGGAGTGATGTAATCGCGCCTCCGGCCAATCAGATGGCGGGAGGAGGCAAACATGGAAGCAGGACGGCCAGGCATGTTGGCCGTCCTGTCGCTGAGCACTGCGAGGGCTTAGTTTTAAGGTATTTCATAATGAGCTAGCATGTGATGCACACTAGCTCATTATGCCTTTGTCTTTACAGGTTTTTTTTTCTAATTTTTTTATGAGGGTTTACTTCCTTTTTAAATAAGCTGAAGATTGAAGCGGATTGGCTACCATCAGGGCTGGCCCAAGACATTGTGCTGCCTGGGTCCAATAATGAAATGCTGCACCCCCCAAAAAAAAAAAAATAATGCACGCCCTCCAAGAGGCCCCCACATTCTATAGGTCAATGAAAGCAGTCAGAGGAGTGTGAGTGTGTATGGAGTGACAGCAGGAGCAGGACAGAGCAGTAGACACTGGGCAGATGAGCGCACCAGGCTTTCTACTATCTATAGTGCCACAGTGCCCTGCAAGGCTGCGGGCATGGTACAGGAGAATGCAGGGCTGTAGGCATGGTACAGGAAAATGCAGGGCTATGGGCATGGTACAGGAGAATGCAGGGCTGCGGGCATGGTACAGGAGAATGCAGGGCTGCGGGCATGGTACAGGAGAATGCAGTGCTGCGGGCATAATACAGAAGAATGCAGGGCTGTAGGTATGGTACAGGAGAATGCAGGGCTGAAGGCATGGTACAGAAGAATGCAGGGCTGCGGGCATGGTACAGGAGAATGCAGTGCTGCGGGCATGGTACAGGAGAATGCAGTGCTGTGGGCATAATACACAAGAATGCAGGGCTGTAGGCATGGTACAGGAGAATGCAGGGCTATGGGCATGGTACAGGAGAATGCAGGGTTGCGGGCATGGTACAGGAGAATGCAGTGCTGCGGGCATAATACAGAAGAATGCAGGGCTGTAGGTATGGTACAGGAGAATGCAGGGCTGAGGGCATGGTACAGAAGAATGCAGGGCTGAGGGCATGGTACAGGAGAATGCAGTGCTGCGGGCATGATACAGGAGAATGCAGTGCTGCGGGCAAAATACAGAAGAATGCAGGGCTGTAGGCATGGTACAGGAGAATGCAGTGCTGCGGGCATAATACAGAAGAATGCAGGGCTGTAGGCATGGTACAGGAGAATGCAGGGCTAAGGGCATAGTACAGGAGAATGCAGGACTGCGGGCATGGTACAGGAGAATGCGGGGCTGCGGGCATGGTACAGGAGAATGCGGGGCTGCAGGCATGGTACAGGAGAATGCGGGGCTGCAGGCATGGTACAGGAGAATGTGGGGCTGCAGGCATGGTGCAGGAGAATGTGGGGCTGTGGGCATGGTACAGGACAATGTGGGGCTGCGGGCATGGTACAGGAGAATCCGGGTCTGTGGGTATGGGGCAGGAGAATGCGGGGCTGTGAGCATGGTGCAGGAGAATGCGGGGCTGCGGGCATGGTGCAGGAGAATGCGGGGCTGTGGGCATGGTGCAAGAGAATGGGGGGCTGCGGGCATACTACAGGAGATGCAGTGCTGTGGGCATGTACCATGCCCGCAGCACTGCTTCTGTAGTATGCCTGCAGCCCCGCATAATGGCAGGTAGTGTGGCTGTCTCACTTACCTGTTCCTAAAGATGCCTTAGGTTTTAAAAATGGTGCCACCCGGCCCCAACATGTCACCGCGCATGCGCCGCCTCCGCTCTGGAAAGCCCGTACATGTTCGGCTATTCCCGGAAATAGCCGAACGTTTACGGGCTTTCCCGGGCGGCGGCGGCGCATGCGCAGTGTGCATGTCAGGCCGACCGCGGACCTTTTTTTTTAAACGAGTAATAGCCGAAGAAGAGAAGAGGCGGCCGGGGGCCGCCCCTCTCTAAGTGCCGCCTGGGTCCCATGGTCCCACCGGGACCCATGGTAGGGCCGGCCCTGGCTACCATGCCCAGCTGCACCAAATTTTGCATCCTCCAGTTTTAGTAAATGAGCCCCTATTGATCTTATTAAAGAGAAAAGGGTCCCGGATTATCTGAGGAATTTGCGCTGTCCCCGCTTTAACAACATCTGTTTTCCATTGCAGAAGTTCAAACATTTTAAGTTTGAAAACAACGCAGCCTAAGAATGAAGGGCAGCTCCAGTCACAGCTCCAGCCGACCCTGCATGACTTTTTGATGTTTTTAAAGAATTTATTGTTACTGTAGATACAAAGTAAACATTTTATTCCGCTATCTCTCCTGTCTATCACTGCTCTAAAAGGATGTTTCTGCTACAAATCATAATAATGTTCTTTACAAATGAAATAACCGTGTTTCAAAAGTGTTTTTTTTTTCAATGTGATTTTACAAAAATAAAAGAAATGAAGGAAGACATAAATGATGTTTGTGTACGCACTATTAACCCCCGGTTCACATCAGTGCGATAACAGACATTGCATGTGATTCGGAGCGCACTGCTCTGCAAATCACATGCGATGTCTGTGCGATGCGAATTCAGCCATACAGATTGTATGGCTGAATTTGCATCGGATTCGGACAGAACACGCACAGGAATCTTTTTTGGGTCTGCAGCAGAATCAGATTGCATGGTGGTTCACACCTATGCGATCCGATTCATGTCCGAACTGACAGTGCACTGCGATATGCGAACTGATCTGGGGGTGTCGTTAACTTTGTATTGAAACCCCCAGCCAGTGGCGGCCCATCCATTGGGGGGCGGGGGGGCCCATCCATGCGTCCTGCCCCCTAATCTACATGCAGGACACCGGACACATGGATTCCAATGGGTTTTTTTTTTTTGAAGCACGTGATTAGAGCCAGAGGCTCTAATAGGCTTCAAAAAAGGGTGGGCTTGCGGCGCAGAGCACTGCTCCCTGAGCGCACCCAATTGTGTGACAATAGCGAATAAATATTCCCTATTGCCACAGTAATTCTCCTCCTGAGACCCGTTTCCCGATTGGCCGAAAGGAGAAGCCATGCTATTGGCCAAGGAGGAGGAGGAGGGGGGAGACGCAGGGGAAGCTCAACCCACAGAGGAGACGCAGGGGGAAGCCGCCACCGCTGCCTGCCCAGGGTGAGTGAGCCGGCAACCCGGGGGGGGGGGGTTAGGTGTGCGGGCTGGAACTGGTGTGGTCCGGGGGGGTATGGTGTGGTCCATCTGATGCCCCCCCCCGGCCCATGGAGCACCAGCCGCCACTGCCCCCAGCAATTCACATATGGCAGTGTGAACTGCCTGCGATTTGAATGCGATGCAGGAACCCGCAATGGATTCGCAGGGTTCCCGCATTGCATATATGTGAACGGAACTTACCCACTTCAGCCCCGGAAGGTTTCACCCCCTTAATGACCAGGCCATTTTTTGTGATTCGGCACTGCGTTGATTTAACTGACAATTGCGCAGTCGTGCGATGCCATATCCAAATACAATTGATGTCCTTTTTTACCCACAAATAGAGCTTTCTTTTGGTGGTATTTAATCACCTTTGCAGTTTTTTCGTTTTTGCGCTATAAACAAAAAAAAAAGCGACAATTTTGAAAAAACACCCAATATTTTCTACTTTCTGCTATAAACATTCCCAATAAAAAATAAAAAATAAAAAAAATTGAATTTTTTTATCAGTTAAGGCCAATTTGTATTCTGCTACATATTTTTGGTGCAAAAAAATCCCAAAAAGCGTATAATAATTGGTTTGCGCAAAAGTTATAGCGTTCACAAACTACGGGATAGATTAATGGACTTTCTCTTTTTTTTTTATTAGTAATGACAGCGATCAGCGATTTTTATTTGGACTGTGACATTGCGGTGGACAAATCTGACACTAAGTGACACTTTTTGGGGACCAGTGACATTAGTACAGTGATCAGTGCTAAATAATATGCACTGTTACTGTATAAATGACACTGGCAGGGAAGGGGTTAACACTGGGGGTGATCAAGGGGTTAAATGTGTTCCCCAGATGTGCTTACTTACTGTGTGGGGGGGGTGGATTGAACAGAGGCAGAGAGAAATCAGTGATTGAGCTTAGCTGAATCACACGATCTTTCCCTGCCTCTCTGACAGGGGAGCCGCCTGGAATGTAAACAATGCAAGACGGCTCCCCTGTCAGTATTGCCGAAGATCGCGGGAGGCCGGCAGTGATCGAGCCCGCTCCTCCCGCTGTGTCTAATCACGAAAACCGCATGCACATAATCATGTAGATCTACGAGATTAAGCGCAGCCGAGCCGCCCTGCCGCAGTAAGTAAATCTGCGTGGGGCGGTCAGCAAGTAGTTAAAAAAGAAAATAGCCGAGGAGAGAAGGGGAGGATGAAAGTTATCAGGATTATTTAGGATTATTTAGGGTCTTTTCACACGAGCGGTGCACCCGACGGACTCCGTTCTGCTCAGCAGGGGATCGATCCGCCAATCCCCGATGAGCAGGCGGATGACAGCTCCGTCTCCGCTCTGTGTGCAGAGACGGAGCTGTCAGATCCCCGCTGCCCTCTATAGGGGATCGGATGAGAGCGGACCGCCTGTCCATTCTCATCCGATCCTACCCGATCCGATCCTCCAGACGGATGGAAAATAGGGTTTCCATCCATCCCAATTTCACAGACGGGATCGGATCGAATAGCAGCGGGTGTCAGTGGAGATGTCTCCGCTGACACCCGCTGCCCCATAGGGATGCATGGAACATCCGACAGGTGGATCGGATCGCCCGGTTGAAAGGGATTAATCAGAAGACAAAAAGAAATAGACATGTGCGGTTCGTTTAGTTCCCAATTAAAATTCAGAGACATTTTTTGCATTTTGAAAACTCAAATGTATCCAAAATTCTAAATGACAATAGTAAAGAATAAAGAAAAAAAAAAAACGAGCCCTGTCACCATCGATCACTCGAAGCTTGCTTGGGTACAGGAGGCTGAACTTGAGACGTTGATCCCGAAGTCGCTTGCAAACCTCTGTGTAAGAGTGATGAATCCCAGGTGAGTAGTCAGGAAACAGAAGAATCTTGGAATTTTCATATCTCAGGTCTTGTTTGGCCCGGGCAGCCGCCAGTCACTCAGTCACGGTAGTTTGTTACCCAACGCTTCATATTCCTGATATGTGGCTGCTGTACCATGTACTTGCATGAGAAAGTCTCCTGTTCTTTTTGTATTGCTTCCTTTATGTAAAATCCCTGGTGTTCCTGCCAGTCCCTCTGCTTACCTATTAAAACTGACCACACTAAGCAGGGGAGCACAGTGTGGTCAGTTCTCTAGCTATGCTGGGAACGCAGTGTACTCTCCTCCAATGTTTAGACTTGTCCTAACAAACCCCTGCTGCACAGCCATTCAGTGGGAAGCTCAGTGTGATGTTGTTTCTCCTCCCCCAGCTCTTATGCAGCTGAGAACAGAGGGAATGTGATCACTTCTAAAAAACTGAAAAAAGGTATTTATAATGTTTTTTTTATAACTAAACAAAAATGCTTTGCCTTTCATTTCCATTTTAATTTGAATGGGTTGCTTTACAAGGTGATCATTTACAATCACTTAAATAGCAGAAGCAAAAAGGGGCGGGCAGGCACACCAGGGATCGGAGGTGTCGGTGGCACCCTATGGGCCCTTTCCACCAAGAATGTCGGCGGCAGGGCGGGAGGGTCCAGCAGTGTGGTGAGGAACATTTCTGCAAATTTCCACATGTCTAGATCCCTCATCCCTCTCTGCTAGGCCAATTATGCCTAAATTATTGCATCTATGGCGATTCTCGGTATCTATCACCTTCTTTCTCATGTTTTGAGCCATGTCTAGACCACTCATTTATATAGCACAAGTCCCATGACTCCTAGGTATGGCCCAAAACAACTCCTTCTCAGTAGCATCTGCGCATATGTAGAACGATGAATGAAACAGAAATATTAAAAGAAAAAGAAAAAAATTGTAAAGAAAATGAAAAATAATGAAAAAATTGATGAAAGAAACGGAGAGTGTATTAAATGGCACCAGCATGTGGGCGTAAAGAAAACGTTTTCATTGCAGTAAAAATATGTATATGTATATAAACTATCAAAGCGTAAGCAAGAGAAATATGGTGTATGTACATGCCTGTACAGCTCGCACGGCTTCATGTGTGTTTTATGTGAGTGTATCATTTTATGTCTACAATAAATCACGGTTTATACAGAGAGCACTAGATTGTCTCCTTCTTTCTTCTATATATCGGAGAAGCGGAGTGTATTAAATAGGGGAAAGGAGATTGGCAACCATCGAGGTACTCCGAGGTACTCTTAACCACTTAACCCCCGGAAGATTTTACCCCCTTCCTGACCAGGGCCTATTTTGCGATTCGGCACTGCGTGACTTTAATGGACAATTGCGCGGTCGTGCGATGCTGTACCTAAACAAATTTCCTTTTTTCCCACAAACAGAGCTTTCTTTTGGTGGTATTTGATCACCTGTGCGATTTTTTGATCATACGCTATAAACAAAAAAAAGAGCGACAATTTTGCAAAAATAACAATATTTTTCACATTTTTTTTTAATGAAATCCCCCCCCCCCCCAAAAAAAAAATGTAAAAATCAATTTTTTTTAACATTTTAGGCCAATTTTTTTTTTACCATATGTTTGGTAAAAAAAAAATCGCAAAAAGCGTATTTTGATTGGTTTGCGCAAAAGGTATTGCGTTTACTAACAAAGGAAAAGACTTTTGTCATTTTTGTTGTTTTTTTTTTTAACGAGTAATGGCGGCGATCTGCGATTTTTTTTGCGGGACTGCGACATTGCGGCGGACAGATCGGACCCTTGACTGACATTTTTTACACTTTTGGGGGTACCAGTGACATTACTACAGTAATCAGTGCTATACATATGCACTGTTACTGTAAAAATGACACTGGCAGTGAAGGGGTTAACTTTTTTTGAGAGGGAGGGGTTAAGTGTGTCCCTAGGGGCGTGTTTCTAACTGTGATTGGCTGTGGCTTGATGTGTAAGAACAGTGATCAATGGCAGAAAAAATATTGATAAAAAACTGAGTAGCTAAGGTGGTACTCTCAAGCCAGACTGAGTATGTCGGCGAGAAAGCACTTGGGTACGTACCACACGGTCAGATGGGACCGGGAACCCAGCGCAACCTAAGATATGAGGACAAAAAAGGTTAGAAGGTGGAGGGACAAGATTTTCCCTCCGTGAATGGTTGCAATGAGGGGCTCACAGGGATATAGGTGCAGACAAAAAGGCTTTAATGGTGAAGATAAACACACATGAAAAATATAAACAGGTAAATCTAATCAATAAAAGAGGTGTGGAAGCTCATCAGGTGAACTGTTTGACTCCGTGGACCCCTTGGGGGTCAGAATGGTACAGACAGCAATAAAACACATTGAGGTCCCCACCCACCCAGTCCCAGTATGCACTGTTGTTAGCGGGCTTAGTGTGATTAGTCGAGGAAACACGACCTGAAAATCACTCTGGAAGCCCGAGCAACAGTGCTGTGGCCAGGAGGGAACTATGGTGAGCCCGTAGAGGGAAAGTACATGGGGATGCCAAGAAAGTGTGGGGAGGCACCTGAAAAAAATACTATAAGTATTAATATGACGTCATGTCAAAAAGTATCATCAGTGCATCACAAAAATTGGACAAAATAAAGCATCATTGTCTCATGTAGTAACAGACAACACGGGCCTGCTCCCTATGATGTAAGTCTCATTTCCTGGCTGAGAGCCTCCAAGGAAACCTAGCCCAACGGGGCAGTGCACGGAATGGTGGTGCTTGGAGGGATCGTGGCTTAACCAGCCGTTTTGCTTAATCAGCAAGTACCAAAAAAGGTGGGATATGTTGGGGGGATCCGGGCTTAACCAGCCACTTTGCTAAAACAGCAGTATGGGTGAATGTTTGTCTCCTAAAGAGGATCTCCCGTGTAAGTAGAGGGAGGGCTGTATTATAGTCCCAAATAATGGCTAATCGCCAGAGATACTAGTTCACTGGTTGGCTGATCCACAAGTAGGCAGTACCCGGACAGCTCAGACGTCTAAAGTCTGCATGAGAGAAGTCCCGGTCAGACCATTGGCTGGAGCTGCTAAAGGTTTCGGGGATGAGGTGTAGCGACCATGTTTAACTGATGATCCAAAGTTGGATGTGTATTAAAGGAAGTGTTGGTCTTACCAGATATCACCCGTGCTCATCCAAGATAACAGGGATGGAGGTAGCGTGCTCCGCACTTAGGTCACAGTCAGGGCAGGCAGACGCAGATGAAGGATGATTCGGCTGTCCGATGGGTTTGTAACTGCCAGTGGCGTTGTGGCCTCTACCATCGAGGAAACTGCAGGGGTAGACTCAGTTCCGTGTCCGGGTGCAGTCCTGGTGCTGTTTCCGGGTCACGGTGGATGTGTTCAGCCAGTCCGGTGCGATCTCCTACGGGGACGAAGGGTGGGCGGGGCGTCAACGTATGATGTCGACGCGTTTCGCGTGCTTACGCACGCTTCCTCAGGACGTCATCACGTTCTCCGGGGTACGTTTATATAGGCTGAAACCATGGTGACAGCAATCAACAATTAGATGTTCCCGGAAATGTTAAGACTGAGGCCATCTGGTGGTATAAATGTGGTACTGCCACCACTTGACCACAGCGGTACAGTCTGGTATTGGTTCCCGATGTCGGTCAATTTGACCATATAAAAGACCTGGCGGTGAAGGGTAATAAAAGTCCAGTACAGGGGAGGGGGCGGGGAGGGGGGGGGGAACAAGGCCATCTCACAAAACATAGTGTCGAGGTCTATGTAGTTTATACTCTTGCTTAACAATAACCAGGTTAGTAAATAACCATATAGTGTATAAATAAAGTAGAAACGTAAATAGACACTAAGGTAAACATGTATTCCCACTTGGAATTGGCATGAGCCGGGGTACAACTCTAATGCAGAGCATGGTCATCAAGGCAGGAGGTAGTGTACTGAAAGCAATTAGATGGCCTAAACCATGCTATTAGTTGAATAAAGGGTGTACTGTCCTACAGTATGTATACTCAGGATGGCAGAAAAAATATATATATACAAATGATGGGAATAATGATACTATTTAGAAAGCGGCCCCTGATTAACGGGGGACAGGGGGCAAACAGCTCATGAAGTAGGGGAGATTTAGCCATAGCTATTACAGGTCCTATAACCTAGTAGTGAGGATAAAGAGGCTAGGGGCTATGTTTTAGGGGTCCAGGAAGACCTTGAGGCTTAATTCCTTGTTGAGCCCATATGGTGTAAGTGTGGAAAGCCGGAAAATCCAGGCTTTTTCAGCCCGAAGGAGTGCTTTGTCAAAGTCACCCCTGCGGGGTGAAATATTGAGGGCCCAGAACCCCTTAACTCTTAGGCCCCTGGGGTTACCTCCGTGATATTCATTGAAATGCTCTGCAAGTGGGGTGTCCTCTTTCAGCCTTATGCTTTTTAAGTGTTCCCCTATTCTGATTCTCAGAGTCCTTTTTGTCTTGCCTATGTAGTGTTTGCCACATGGGCAAGTGATCTGGTATAGGAGTTTAGATGTACTGCAATTAATGAAGGAGGTTATCCTGAATTCTTTCTTGCCAGTTGAATCAAAGAAGACTGAGCTTTTTTCGACATATTTGCAAATGTGGCAGTGTCCACATGGGTACATACCCTTAAATTTGGGTAGGTCTGACAGCCAGTTACCATGAGATTGAGTTTTAGTAAATTCTGAATGCACCAGATGATCACTTAGGTTCTTGGCTCTCCTGGCCACTAGAAGTGGTCTTGGGCCCACAATTTTCTTCAATCTTTCAGTGTTTTGTAGCACGTGCCAATGTCGTTCTAGGATACTACGTACTTCACCCCATTGGGTACCAAATTTGGTGATTAGTCTCGGTGGTGTCATTGTTTGGTCATTAATCTTGGGATTAGGTGTAAGGAGTTGGTCACGTGTTCTTTGTCCGGCTTGTCTTTTGGCTCTGCGAAGAGTGCGGTGGGAATATCCTCGTTCTCTAAATCGTTGGTAAAGTTTTTTGGCCTCTTTAATGTATTCACTGTATTTGGTACAATTGCGTTTAAGTCTTATGAACTGACCAACTGGAATGCCCCTCTTCAGAGCAGTAGGGTGTAGACTATCAGCTCTAAGGAGGGTATTGGCAGCCGTTTGTTTCCTAAATGTGGAAGTGACTAATCTCCCATTCTCCAGATTAATTTTTAGATCAAGAAATGAGATACATTCCTTATTCCAGGTGTAGGTGAGGTGGATATTCCGGGGATTATTATTGAGTTCGGTCAGAAACTCTTGGAGCTGATTTATTGTGCCATTCCAGACCAGCAACACATCGTCTATGTACCTAAGCCATGTGAGTGCATGGCTCTGGTACATAGACGAGGCGTATACTGTCTCTTCCTCCCACAGTCCCAGATGCAGGCAGGCATAGGAGGGGGCCCAAGGTGCCCCCATAGCTGTGCCTCTGATTTGCTGATAATATTTGCCCGCAAACTGAAAGAAATTGTGGGACAGGGCAAAATCCAAGACGTCCACAAGAAATTCATTTTGTGCTGCACATAGGGGGAACTTTTTCTCGAGGAAGTGATAGGTGGCTAGTATGCCCCAGGCATTGGGGATAGAGGTGTATAGAGATTCCACGTCTATTCCTACCAAGATCACTTCCCCTTCAAAGTGTAAGTCCCGGATTTTATTCAAAACGTCACCCGTGTCCCTGACATAGGAGGGTAAGTTACAGACTAACTCCTTGATGAGGGAATCAAGAAATTTCCCCACTTTCTCCAGAGGACCCCCTACTGCTGAGACTATGGGTCTCCCAGGGGGGTCCTGAAGGTTCTTATGTATTTTCGGGATTATATAGAAAGTGGGGATATTGTAGTCAGTCACCTTCAGGAATTTTAGCTCCTTATTCGTGATGAGGCCTGCTTCTCTGGCAAATTTGAGTTTTTCATTCAATTTCGCCTGGACTTTAGGGAAGGGCGTCTCTTTAAGTTTATTGTAGGTGGATTGGTCTGAGAGAAGTCTATTTGCTTCCATTTCATAAGAAGCCTCAGAGAGCAGAACGACATTACCGCCCTTGTCACTCTTTTTGATCACTAGCCCCTTGGCCTCTTTTAGTTCTTTTAGGGCCGTTCTCTCGTCACAGGTAAGATTGTCAGGTGGCGACCATTCCCAGCAGATCTTTTTGAGGTCTTCTTCAACAAGAGTGGCAAAGACATTTAGCCACTTGTTGTTTCTAAACTTGGGCATTGTAGTAGACCGTATACGGATGTTCGCCTTTCTAAGGTCAGGGGAAGAGTCCAGGGATTCGTCATCACTGGATTCATTTTCGTCAAGTAGTGATGTGAGAATTTCTATGGCCTCCTGGTCATTCGATTGTGACCCCTGTTGGTCACCATCAGTATTCATATCAGTAGCGTGAAGTAGTCTGTAGTAAATTTTTCTTAGGAAGAGACAGAGATCTTTGTATACCTCAAAGTGATCCATATTGTTTACTGGTGAGAAGGAGAGTCCCTTCTCCAGTAGATCAATGTGTCTCTGATCCACAGGGAAGTCAGACAGATTGATCACTTTTTGGTCCTTTGAGTCCGAGGAGGGAGCTAGAGCGAGGACCGGGGTTGGATTTAAACTCAAATTTGAATTTGGTGAAGTTATAACGGTGACCAGCATGTTATTTTGTTGATTTATCTCCGCTTCCCGGATCGTGTTCTCCGTTCTCCCATCTCCACTCTTTCTCCTCCGCTTGCCTCTCCTCTTCCTCTTCCTCTTCCCCCTGCCTTTTTGGATGTCTTCTTTAGGATACCTTTTATGGCCGCAGGGTGATTGTCCAGATCTCCCTGAGTGTCTTGTCCTAAAAAAGTCACTGACCTCTCATCGTCATCACTTCCCGAGAAGGTCGAGTCGTTCCAAGATCTGTTCCTTTGTGTGCTACCTCTTCTACGTGACCTACCTCTCCTAGAGGTGAGATCGAAGATTTCCCCAGTTTCCCAATCTCCTAAGTCCCTCTGAAATTTGGATTGCTTGGTGCTGCGTAGATTTTTTTGTACCTTCTCGATTTCTTTCTTAAGATATTCGTTCTGCTGTTCGAATTCCTCAAGATCTTTCAGTGGTTCAAGTTTTTCCGTAGTTAATTTAATCTCCTGTTCTAAATCTGCCAGCTGGATTTTCTCTTCCTCAATAATGAGCTTCATTACATCAAGCCCATGCTGCATGCAGACAGTTTTCCATTTTTGTAAAAACCTATCCGTATGCAGATGTGTTGCTGGTATCACTCTTTCCCTTAAACCTCTTGGGATAATACCCTGTTCTACATATGATTCAAGGGAAAGAATATCCCATTTTCGGTTAAGTGACTTGACTAGTAATTTCTTATGTTCCTTAAATTGTGATTTAAGGTTTTCTCCAATAGTTTCTTCAGGTGTCAAGTTTTTCCCAAATGTTGCCCTAATCTCTGCATCAAAGTTGTCCCCAAGGACAAATGCCATGATAAACTAAAAAGTACAGTAAAACCTATGAACCGCCAGGTAATAAAATACACTGAGAACACGTCTGAACCCCAAGAGAGGGTCCACAGAGTCAAAATATCTTCATCCGAGTCTGCTAGTAACCACCAGCTAATCTCAGTTAAAGTAGATTCATTGGGAATCCGGGTAACATGGCAGAAAAAATATTGATAAAAAACTGAGTAGCTAAGGTGGTACTCTCAAGCCAGACTGAGTATGTCGGCGAGAAAGCACTTGGGTACGTACCACACGGTCAGATGGGACCGGGAACCCAGCGCAACCTAAGATATGAGGACAAAAAAGGTTAGAAGGTGGAGGGACAAGATTTTCCCTCCGTGAATGGTTGCAATGAGGGGCTCACAGGGATATAGGTGCAGACAAAAAGGCTTTAATGGTGAAGATAAACACACATGAAAAATATAAACAGGTAAATCTAATCAATAAAAGAGGTGTGGAAGCTCATCAGGTGAACTGTTTGACTCCGTGGACCCCTTGGGGGTCAGAATGGTACAGACAGCAATAAAACACATTGAGGTCCCCACCCACCCAGTCCCAGTATGCACTGTTGTTAGCGGGCTTAGTGTGATTAGTCGAGGAAACACGACCTGAAAATCACTCTGGAAGCCCGAGCAACAGTGCTGTGGCCAGGAGGGAACTATGGTGAGCCCGTAGAGGGAAAGTACATGGGGATGCCAAGAAAGTGTGGGGAGGCACCTGAAAAAAATACTATAAGTATTAATATGACGTCATGTCAAAAAGTATCATCAGTGCATCACAAAAATTGGACAAAATAAAGCACTCTTTATCCTCACTACTAGGTTATAGGACCTGTAATAGCTATGGCTAAATCTCCCCTACTTCATGAGCTGTTTGCCCCCTGTCCCCCGTTAATCAGGGGCCGCTTTCTAAATAGTATCATTATTCCCATCATTTGTATATATATATTTTTTCTGCCATCCTGAGTATACATACTGTAGGACAGTACACCCTTTATTCAACTAATAGCATGGTTTAGGCCATCTAATTGCTTTCAGTACACTACCTCCTGCCTTGATGACCATGCTCTGCATTAGAGTTGTACCCCGGCTCATGCCAATTCCAAGTGGGAATACATGTTTACCTTAGTGTCTATTTACGTTTCTACTTTATTTATACACTATATGGTTATTTACTAACCTGGTTATTGTTAAGCAAGAGTATAAACTACATAGACCTCGACACTATGTTTTGTGAGATGGCCTTGTTCCCCCCCCCCTCCCCGCCCCCTCCCCTGTACTGGACTTTTATTACCCTTCACCGCCAGGTCTTTTATATGGTCAAATTGACCGACATCGGGAACCAATACCAGACTGTACCGCTGTGGTCAAGTGGTGGCAGTACCACATTTATACCACCAGATGGCCTCAGTCTTAACATTTCCGGGAACATCTAATTGTTGATTGCTGTCACCATGGTTTCAGCCTATATAAACGTACCCCGGAGAACGTGATGACGTCCTGAGGAAGCGTGCGTAAGCACGCGAAACGCGTCGACATCATACGTTGACGCCCCGCCCACCCTTCGTCCCCGTAGGAGATCGCACCGGACTGGCTGAACACATCCACCGTGACCCGGAAACAGCACCAGGACTGCACCCGGACACGGAACTGAGTCTACCCCTGCAGTTTCCTCGATGGTAGAGGCCACAACGCCACTGGCAGTTACAAACCCATCGGACAGCCGAATCATCCTTCATCTGCGTCTGCCTGCCCTGACTGTGACCTAAGTGCGGAGCACGCTACCTCCATCCCTGTTATCTTGGATGAGCACGGGTGATATCTGGTAAGACCAACACTTCCTTTAATACACATCCAACTTTGGATCATCAGTTAAACATGGTCGCTACACCTCATCCCCGAAACCTTTAGCAGCTCCAGCCAATGGTCTGACCGGGACTTCTCTCATGCAGACTTTAGACGTCTGAGCTGTCCGGGTACTGCCTACTTGTGGATCAGCCAACCAGTGAACTAGTATCTCTGGCGATTAGCCATTATTTGGGACTATAATACAGCCCTCCCTCTACTTACACGGGAGATCCTCTTTAGGAGACAAACATTCACCCATACTGCTGTTTTAGCAAAGTGGCTGGTTAAGCCCGGATCCCCCCAACATATCCCACCTTTTTTGGTACTTGCTGATTAAGCAAAACGGCTGGTTAAGCCACGATCCCTCCAAGCACCACCATTCCGTGCACTGCCCCGTTGGGCTAGGTTTCCTTGGAGGCTCTCAGCCAGGAAATGAGACTTACATCATAGGGAGCAGGCCCGTGTTGTCTGTTACTACATGAGACAATGATGCTTTATTTTGTCCAATTTTTGTGATGCACTGATGATACTTTTTGACATGACGTCATATTAATACTTATAGTATTTTTTTCAGGTGCCTCCCCACACTTTCTTGGCATCCCCATGTACTTTCCCTCTACGGGCTCACCATAGTTCCCTCCTGGCCACAGCACTGTTGCTCGGGCTTCCAGAGTGATTTTCAGGTCGTGTTTCCTCGACTAATCACACTAAGCCCGCTAACAACAGTGCATACTGGGACTGGGTGGGTGGGGACCTCAATGTGTTTTATTGCTGTCTGTACCATTCTGACCCCCAAGGGGTCCACGGAGTCAAACAGTTCACCTGATGAGCTTCCACACCTCTTTTATTGATTAGATTTACCTGTTTATATTTTTCATGTGTGTTTATCTTCACCATTAAAGCCTTTTTGTCTGCACCTATATCCCTGTGAGCCCCTCATTGCAACCATTCACGGAGGGAAAATCTTGTCCCTCCACCTTCTAACCTTTTTTGTACAGTGATCAATGGTCCTACATAGTAGAACTGTATGATCACCATCCTTACACAGGGGAGAATGACAGGCGGCTTTGTTTACATAAGCCGCCCGCCTTTCTCCCGGTGTAACAGACATCGGGTCCGCCGGGCACACGCGCGGGAGAGTCCGTGACCGCGCGGGAGCGGGTGCGTGCCTCTGGCGGCGCACGCTCGCTCCCTAGAGCCTCACAGGCTAGCGACGTAGCCCTGCGTCGCTTTGCCTGTGAGGGGCTGACCGCCGCCGTAAATAGTCGTGCGGCGCTCGGCAAGTGGTTAAGCAAGCCCTGGATCAGACGGTGTGATTCCTTCCATCCCCTTTGGGGAACAGCACATACGACCTAGTGGTAAAACATGGGTCTAAGAGGGAGGTGAGAGGCCATCTAGCTTTGGTGGAGGGATCACAAGCACCTTCTATGTGTAAGTGAAGCACCTGTGCACTCAGGGAACTTGGAAAAGATACCTACCTATTGTTGGCTGCATGATATGGACTGAAATTTTGTTATGAGTAGGGTTGAGCGAACACGGACTGTATTGTTCGGGATCGTACCGGACTTTTGGGTGTTCGGTACCAGGACACGGACCCAAACATTTTACTGTATATTCGGGATACAGTCCGTTGTTCGGTAATTTATTTCATGTTTTGGTGCGGTTTCAACAGCTGCAGGGCAGCCAATCAACAAGCATTTAACTAGTGTGCCCTTAGAAGCCATCACAGCCATGCCTACTAATGGCATGGCTGTGATTGGCCAGTGCAGCATGTGACTCAGCCTCTATATAAGCTGGAGTCACGCAGCGCCACACGTCACTCTGCTCTAACTACTGTAGGGAGAGGTTCCTGCTGTTGCTGAGGGAGAGATAGGAGATTATTGTAGGGGCAGGCTGGAGATTGCTTTCAGGGAAAGAATAGGACACAGGACAGAAAAATCTTCTTTAATTGGACAACGATCTACATCGATTTTATTGTGTGGGGGTGCAGTGCACAATCTTTTTGCCCTGACCTGAGCCCAGTGAGGAGGAGGGAGGATTTTTTTTTTTTCATCAGTCTGTTCGGTGAGCGGCGTGTGGCGTGCAGCGGCCATTTAATGCAAGCTCAGTGCATATGTGTCTGCTTAATCTGGATATAAAAAAAAAAAAAACATTTTTTTTCCTTTATATTTTACTGTGACATACAGCGTTTAGACACTGCTGTTCTAATCTGCTCTTAACAAGATTTTGCAGCCCTCTAGCCCTTTCCATGTTTTTTTTTTTTAGTGCTCAAAAGTTCGGGTCACCATTGACTTCACTGGGGTTCGGGATCGGGGTCACGTTCGGGTTAAGTCCGGGTCACGAACCCAGACTTTTTTTTCAAGTTCGGCCGGACCCGCCGAACCCAGGTGTTCGCTCAACTCTAATTATGAGCAATTTACTTGTATTCCCTTATTGGATCTAATTTGCATATTTTTTACTTTATATGCACTTTATATTTGCGGTTATTTTCACATTAACGCGGTGCAATACTATATTACTCACTTGGATACTTTAGTATGTAAATTTAATCAGAGTAGCGATATTGGATGGTAAAGATCCTTTTTGTCATAGGACGGTTCTCTTTACACTATTATAGCACTTTTACATGTATATATGCACTTTATTTTTGCTGGATTTGCTTATATATATGAAAAATGTATTTGTGAGTAACACTGTATCAATGAATTTGGTGGTATGTACATTAAGCAACACACAACAGATTAAAATAGATTACTATATATAAAAAAAGTATACACCAACATGTGACCCCGTGGTTCTCCAGGAACCCAGGGTGAGGACTTGAGAGCATCAGGGAGAAGATACGGGAGCCCAAGTCAATTGCAGGATGAATACAGGATCGGAGCTCTGCCACTATGCGTCCACTCGGCTCACTTCCCAGCCACGCCCCCAATAGTAACAAATTTATTTGAATGCCAAATAACCAAACAAAATTTTTGACGAATTTCAAATAGTTTTCGAATCCAATTTGAATTTCCAAAGAGAATAGAACATATTAGAAAATAAAGGAAAAGAATAGAATAGAATATAATAGAATATAAAAAAAGAATAGAAAATAATAGAGTAAAGTAGAATAAAATAGAAAATAAAAGAATAGAAAAGAATAGATTACTGCCACTCATCCAAAACAAAACCAAAGAAAATTCCTAGCTCAACTAACTAACCAGTCTGCAACCAACCGAATTCTCCTGTCTTTGTGTTAAAAACAGGGGTTCAGTTTACACACATTTGCAAATCCATGCGTAAGCTGCAAAGCTTTACCCCAGCATTATCTGCAGCCCTAACTCTTGTAAATTTATGAAAGCCTCCATAGTAGATGCACATGGATAGATAGAAGGCAGGGGAGCCTGGAGGGAGCCCACCCCTCTTAACCACCTCAATACTGGGCACATTCATCCCCCTTCCTGCACAGGCCAATTTTCAGCGCTGTCACACTTTGAATGACAATTACACTGTCACGCAACACTGTACCCAAACAAAATTTAAATATTTTTTTTGAGACAGATAGAGCTTTCTTTTGGTGGAATTTAATCACCACTGGGTTTTTATTTTTTGCTAAACAAATAAAAAAAGACCAAAAATGTTGAATAAAATAAAAAAGTTTTTCTTAGTTTCTGTTATAACATATTTTTAAATAAGTAAATTGTTGGTGTCATTGGAAGGAATTGTGCCCCATTGTTGGTGTCATTGGGAGGAATTGTGCCCCATTGTTGGTGTCATTGGAAGGAATTGTGCCCCATTGTTGGTGTCATTGGGAGGAATTGTGCCCCATTGTTGGTGTCATTGGAAGGAATTGTGCCCCATTGTTGGTGTCATTGGGAGGAATTGTGCCCCATTGTTGGTGTCACTGGAAGGAATTGTACCCCATTGTTGTCATTGGAAGGAATTGTGCCCCATTGTTGGTGTCATTGGGAGGAATTTTGCCCCATTGTTGGTGTCATTTGGAGGAATTGTGCCCCGTTGTTGATGTCATTTGGAGGAATTGTGCCCCATTGTTGGTGTCATTGGAAGGAATTGTGCCCCATTGTTGGTGTCATTTGGGGGAATTGTGCCCCATTGTTGGTGTCATTTGGAGGGATTATGCCCCATTGTTGGTGTCATTGGAAGGAATTGTGCCCCATTGTTGGTGTCATTGGGAGGGATTGTGCCCCATTGTTGGTGTCATTGGAAGGAATTGTGCCCCATTGTTGGTGTCATTGGGAGGATGTAATGTTCTGGTACCTCTGGTACCCTTATTTCCACATTTCTCTCTTAATATTGCGTCCCATCTTGCTATCCAAATGGAACGCATACACCTTTAAGGGCAATGACGTCATCGCCGGGCGCCGCTATGAGCGGCTATTTCAATCGCCGGCTTTCTCTCACTCATTGCTCGTTCAAACCGCATGTTGCCTTGTCTTGTCCAATGCTGCCGGAGCTTCAAGCTATTCCCCTTGCCTGAACAAAACTGGAACCTCGCTACCGATCCAGTATCTCCCTACCGGATTACTCCATTACTCTTGGACCTTGCTACTACTAACCCATCTAGTGATAAGTACCCCGCAGGGGATTCCTTCCTCAACCTAACTTTCACTATCTATTACTGCATACTAAAGGGACTATTACTATCTAAGCTATTTCTATCATCTGCATAGATTGCTAGCTCTTGGGACTACCATCACCTATCATTGCACTAGGTTACTCTCTCTTGCATACTTCATCTGCTGTCCCCTACCACCTGTTACTATACATGATTGCTAAAACCTATCTGCATACTATCATCACCTACCACTCTCCTGAATACTACTACTAAGTGCTCACCATTCTATTGCCTGTCTCTCACCTCTATTCTATCATATACATTCTATCACTCCAGGAACATCATATTGAGTGTATGTATATTTGCATAACAGGCTGTACACAGTGATGAAGTCCTGAGAGTTGGATATGTTGTTCAACACATTCTCTACATGACTACTGAGTGTAATAATTCTGCAGCTGCAAATCCATTCACTAACAAAAAACGCATGAGCGTTACAGAGGAATTGTGCCCCATTGTTGGTGTCATTGGGAGGAATTGTGCCCCATTTTTGGTGTCATTGGAAGGAATTGTGCCCCATTGTTGGTGTCATTGGGAGGAATTGTGCCCCATTTTTGGTGTCATTGGAAGGAATTGTGCCCCATTGTTGGTGTCATTGGGAGGAATTGTGCCCCATGTTTGGTGTCATTGGAAGGAATTGTGCCCCATTGTTGGTGTCATTGGGAGGGATTGTGCCCCATTGTTGGTATCAGTGGATAAAACAGAGCCCCAAGGGCCAGATAAAAGGAAGCAAAGGGCCGCATCTGGCCCCAGGGCCGTAGTTTGGAGACCACTGGAATAGAGCATGATCACTGAAATAATTTATCTTTGCCAAGTGAATTTTTGCTTATCTTTGAATCTTCAGTTTGTTCATCTCATTTACAAAGTGAAGAATGAATTAAAGATAAAAATATATGTCTTCTTTTTTTTGCTTGCACATGATTAACGTCTGATTAACCTCATTCAAGTAAATTTTTTCTTTGCAAAGTGAATTTTCACCTTGCTTAGCAAATTATATGAATCTTTTCTGTTGTCAAACATCCAATCATTTTTTTCCCTTTGAGCTGAATTTGCACTGAATTGCAATAAAATGCAGGGAAAATGGATGTACATTTCCATTAGGGGCGTAACTAGAACCTTCAGGGCCCCGGTGCAAGAAACCTGGCCGGGGCCCTTCCCTTCAAGCCCGGGGCCCTTTACTCTTGTTGCAGGGCCCTTTCACAAGTTCTGCAGTGGGCCCCCTTCCTGCCATCTTGGGGCCTCCCCACGGTGGTGGAATGCCAGGGCCTGGTCAAAAGTGTGACCTTTGCAATCCTGGAAGTTCACCCACTGGTGTCAGTAGCTTTTATTTCTTGGTACTTTAATTGTATTATTTTTTATCATTTTAATTTATTTTTTTACAATGTCAATGACTATGACTCTGTCCATTCAGGAAAGGAAGGAGCTGGTAAATTACATATTTGGTGACCCCTTCCTGGTTCTCTATTGTGACATATCCCCTGCAGCAGCCATTAGGAAAGGGAAGGGAGCACAGTGGGGTGGGGGTGGGGGCAGAGACAGCAGAACACAAGTGAACTGGGTAGGAGGAGTGGCGGGGGCAGCATACAGAGTAACCTGCAGCTACATGAGGAAAAAGGAGGACAGTGGTTTTGCTGCATGCTGCCCCCGCCGCCCCTCCTATCCAGGTGTACAGGGGAGCTGCACAGGCCCCCTGGAGCACGGGGCCCAGTTGCAATTGCAACCCTTGTAGTTACACGTCTGGTTTCCATCCATTTTATGCGCACTTTAACATGTGCTGACTTGCATTGATGTGCATTTTAGTGCCCGTTAAAATGCGCTACAATTTGCAGGATTTCCTGTTACATCACATCCTGTTAAAAGCAAACTTTTTTTTTTTTCTTTACTTGCGTTGAGTTGTGTTAACCTGCGCTTTACTGGTGTTGACTTGTGTTGCATTGGGATAAAATGCACATATATTGCATTATAATGCATCGCAGGTCAACACAGCATTGTAGTGTGAATAGGGCACATGAAAAACAATTGCTTTTTAGGTGTCCTTGCATTGACCTACGTTTTACAGCCACACTAAAACACAGATCAACGCATTAGTGTGAATTAGCCCCAGAGTGATAGCTGCTTGCTATTGAGGGTAACTCGACTGACGGGAGGGGCCAGGAGCAGCAAAGAGGGACCCGAGAAGACGAGGATTCGGGCTGCCTTGTGAAAAACCAACTCTACAGAGGAGGGAAGTTTAACATGTTTGTTATTTATTTATTTATTTATTTTTTTAAGACTTTACAATCACTTTAAACTGCTAAGGAACATAAATGTAACATTTTTCAGTGTTCCAGTCTTTAGATGTGAAGACTGCATTCATTTTTTTTTCCTTTATTTTTAAATAAAAGAAAATGTGTTGTGCTATCTAATAAAGTGCACAGTTATATTATACAAATAATTATTATACAAATATACACACATTATACACATATTATATATAATAATAATAATAATAATAATAATAATAATAATAATAATAATATATATAATACACATATACACATATTATATACAATAATAATAATAATAATAATAATAATAATAATAATAGTAATAATATATATAATACACATATTATATACACACATATACACATATTATATACAATAATAATAATGATAATAGTAATAATATATATAATACACATATTATATACACACATATACACATATTATACAAATAATAAAAAAGCATAATTATTGGATGCATCAATAAATAGTATCAAAAAGTGGGAAATCAATAGTCCCGTTATTGTTAAAACTCTTCATTGTGCACTATCTTAAAAAACCATGTTTATTAACCACTTTAAGACCGGAAGGATTTACCCCCTTAATGACCAGGCCATATTTTGCAATTCGGCACTGCGTAATTTTAACAGACAATTGCGCGGTCGTGCGACACTGTACCTAAATAAAATTAATGTACTTTTTTTCTGACAAATCGAGCTTTCTTTTGGTGGTATTTGATCACCTGTGCGATTTTTATTTTTTGCGCTATAAACAAAAAAATAGCGACAATTCTGAAAAAAAAACAATATTTTTCACATTTTGCTATATAACATTCCCAAAAAAAATTTAAAAAATCAAAATTTTTTAACATTTTAGGCCAATTTGTTTTCTGCTACATATGTTTGGTAAAAAAAATCGCAATAAGCGTATTTTGGTTGGTTTGCGCAAAAGTTGTCGCGTCTACAAACAAGGGGAAAGATTTATGTCATTTTTATTTATTTTTACTAGTACTTTTACTAGTAATGGCGGCGATCTGCGATTTTTAGCGGGACTGCGACATTCTGGCGGACTGATCTGACATTTTTGGCACTTTTGGGGGGACCAGTGACATTACCACAGTAATCAGTGCTAAAAATATGTACTGTTATTGTAATAATGACACTGGCCGGGAAGGGGTTAACACTGTGGGTGATCAAGGGGTTAAGTATGAGCCTAGGGGAGTGTTTTCTAACTGTACGGGGTAGGGATTTGTGAAATGATCATAGAGACCTGTGTTCCTATATAGAAGGATCACAGGCGCTCTGTGATTATTCCAGTGAGAAGAACAGCTGCCTGTCCTTCTCTCTCAGCGGGGAGCGATCGTGGATGCCCGGCCCCGCGGATCGGCATCCCCGCTGTTTAATGGGGGCGGGAGCGCGCCGCCGGCACCATGCGCGCAACCGACGTCAGTTCACGCAGGAGAACCAGCCTGCCAGAGTAAATGTTTGGCAGGCGGTCGGGAACCGGTTAAACGAACGTTTATACACCATCTCAGTACATTCGATAACTTGACAAATGTCATTGGAATGTCATTGTCTGCTTTTAACATTTAACATAGTGAACCAAACTAAAACCACATAAGTAAGAAATTCATTCCTTTGGGAAACATTCTTCCCCTTTTTGAATTTTCTCGTCATTGCTTTTGAGAATGAACGCCAATGTGACCCAGCTAATGATTACAACGGTTTCATTCTTAGAATGAAAATATTTGGATAAATTCTACTAATGCCCAGTTTTTTAGATTTGCTCAACAGATTTAAAATACTTTGGCAGGTAATGCAGCTCCCCTATATATACTCCAGCTGTCTGATCAGCAGTTTGATTGAAGTTCCTCAATTTATCATGCAGAGATAATTGCTCTCAGTCATAGTCCCGGTATCAGATCCTTCTGTCAATATACCAGTAATTCCAAAAAAGTCACTACAAGACCAAATTGCTGTGTTCAGCAGATCCTGTCTTGCACCTGGACGTGTTGCGTTGATTCAGCAAATGTATTTCTGTCCTACTGTATATAATACAGATCAGCAGATGTTCCGATTTGTGTTACAATTATCTCTTTCCTTTTCAGCTTGAGAGTCCCGTCAACAGGAAGAGAATAGAAAAGTCCAAAATTTTCCAAGAGTTCCATCAATGGCACAGGGGGCGCAATTTTAAATCACAAGGAAGGATGAGAGGAGCCGCAACAGAGGTGGAAATGTCCTGACTTTAAAGCGGATTTCCCGCCTCCGGGGTGAAATTTAGATAAAAATACCCCCAGGACAGTCAGGGGTAGTACATTCCACAATGGATAGCCTCTGAACTGTCCCAGGTCGCACTTACCTGTAAGAAGAAATACTTACCTTGAAAAGTTCTTCTCCAGCGCTGCCATCTCAGGTGTGGGCAGCTGAAGCCAGCGCGTCCTCTTCTGCGGCCTGTTTGGTGACGTCGGAGTCCCACAATGCACTGCACCAGCCCCGCTCATCACTACCGGTGCAGGAGCGGCATCCCTGCACAGCTACTGGGCATGCCCAGTAGCTGTTTAGCAGGGAATGCCACGCCTGCACCGGAAGTGACGAGCGGGGCCGGTGCAGGCGCATTGACTCCTAGGAGCGATGACGTTCAGCTCCCAGGAGTCATCGCAAACCAGAAGTGACGGCGCGGGGCCGCAGACGGAGGAAGTGGAAGGAAGGTGAGAAAATTTTCTTCAATATCAAGGTAAGTGACCAAAAAAAAACCATGGGGACCATCCATTTTTTTTTCAGGTGACCCTTAGCAAGTGGATGGCCCAACATCGATTTTTTCGATTTTGAGGCCTGAACTTCGCTTTAACCACTTAAGCCCCGGAAGATTTTACCCCCTTCCTGACCAGGGTTTTTTTTGTGATTTTTTACTGCGTGAATTTAACGGACAATTGCGCGGTCATGCAACGCCGTACCCAAACAAAATTTACGTCCTTTTTTTCTCACAAACAGAGCTTTCTTTTGGTGGTATTTAATCACCTGTGCGATTTTTACTTTTTGCGCTTTAAACAAAAAAACAGGGACAATTTTGAAAAAATAACAATATTTTTCAAATATTTTTATATGAAATTCCCCCCAAAAAATGTAAAAATCTAGATTTTTTATCACTTTAGGCCAATTTGTTTTCTGCTACATATTTTTGGTAAAAAAAATTGCAATAAGCGTATTTTGTTTGGTTTGCGCAAAAGTTATTGCGTTTACTAAGGGAAAGATTTCTATCATTTTTGGTGTTTTTTTTTTTGTAACGAGTAATGGCGGCGATCTGCGTTTTTTTTTGCGGGACTGCGATATTGCGGCGGACAGATCGGACCCTTGACTGACATTTTTGACACTTTTGGGGGTACCAGTGACATTACTACAGTAATCAGTGCTATAAATATGCACTGTTACTGTAAAAATGACACTGGCAGGGAAGGGGTTAATTTTTATTGGAGAGGGAGGGGTTAATGTATGCCTGGTGCTTACTGACGTGTGTGGGGGGAGGTGACTGAGTGACACAGGGACAGATCGCAGGTTCAGCTATGCTGAACCCTGCAATCTGACCCTGTCTGTCATTTAGGAGATCCGCCCACTTTGTTTACACAAGCGGGCGGATCTCCACACTCGATTCCCCGACAATCGGGGAAGAACGGCGGTGATCACCGCCGCTCCTCCCCTGGCCCGACTCCCGCTGTGACTGAATACAGCGGGAGCGAGGCTCCGGCGGCGCTCGCGCGCCGCCCACAAGGGTAGGAGTCCAGCGACGTAGGTCTACGTCGCTGGACGATAAATAACCACTTTGCCGCAGTACAGTCAACGTGACTGGTCGGCAAGTGGTTAAGGAGCATTCTTCTGATGGACCAACACACTAAGCTACCATGAGTTGTAGATATAGACATTTTATCAGGTGTTTCCTGAGACCAGAAAGTTATGCCTCGTACACACGCAACGATTATCGGTCGACCGATCGGCCGTCTTTTGTCCAGTGTTGTTGTGTTGGTTGAAATGTGCTCTAGACTGCACACAAATTTTCTCGGCCCACAACAACCAACTTCAGAAGTGATGTCATGTTCTGGTTTACTTTCCGTGTGTTTTTTCTTCTCTGAGCATGCTCAGTCTTGTTCATCTGATTTTTGTCTGCCGAAATCTGTACTGACTGATGGAAAATGGGCCGTTGTGTTGACGGCCAAGAAAAATTTTATAGCATGCACATCAGATTTTGTTTGGCCGAAAAGTCGCAGTCGGTTGTCGAATCATCATACTAACAAGCCGATAATCGGCCGATCGGACGTTGGCCGAAAATTCACGGCCAACAATCGTTGCGTGTGTACGAGGCATTACTTTAAGGGTTCCTCTGTGATTTAACCACTTTACCACCGGAGGATTTTGCTGGCTTCCGTCCAGGCCACTTTTTGCGATTCGGCGCTGTGCGACTTCAACTGACAATTGCGCGGTCGTGCGACGCCGTACCCAAACGAAATTTACGTCCTTTTTTTCCCACAAACAGAGCTTTCTTTTGGTGGTATTTGATCACCTGTGCGATTTTTACTTTTTGCGCTATAAACAAAAAAAGAGCGTTTATTTTGAAAAAATAACAATATTTTTAACATTTTTTTATATGAAATTCCCCCCAAAAAAGATGTAAAAACCAATTTTTTTAAAAATCTTAGGCCAATTTGTTTTATGCTACATACGTTTGGTAAAAAAAATCGCAATAAGCGTATTTTGATTGGTTTGCGCAAAAGTTATTGCGTTTACTAACAAAGGGAAAGATTTCTGTCATTTTTGGTGTTTTTTTTTTTAACGCGTAATGGCGGCGATCTGCGATTTTTTTTGCGGGACTGAGACATTGCGGCGGACAGATCGGACCCTTGACTGACATTTTTGACACTTTTGGGGGTACCAGTGACATTACTGCAGTAATCAGTGCTATATATATGCACTGTTACTGTAAAAATGACACTGGCAGGGAAGGGGTTAATTTTATTGGAGAGGGAGGGGTTAATGTATGCCTGGTGCTTACTGACGTGTAGGGGGGGAGGTGACTGTGTGAGTCATGGACAGATCGGATGTCCAGCTATGCTGAACAGTCCGATCTGTCACTCCCTGTCACTATGGAGATCCGCCCGCTGTGTTTACACACAGCGGGCGGATCTCCAGACTCGATCCCCGACGATCGGGTAAGAGCAGCGGCGATCGCCGCTGCTCCTCCCCTGGCCCGACTCCCGCTGTGAATGAAAACAGGGGGAGCGAGCCTCCGGCGGCGCGCAAGCGCCGCCCAGAAGGGGGAGTGTCCAACGACGTTAATACTACGTCGCTGGACGATAACGAACCACTCTGCCACAGTAGTATTACTGTGAGCGGTTCTAAAGTGGTTAAAGGTTGAAAAAGGTTAATCTACTCGGACCTCGCGATCATATCTTGGAAATGAAGAAGGGGCAATCTGGAGCCATAAACTGGATAGAGCAGGTCCAAGTGCTCTTATTGCTTGTGCGTCCCATCAACAGAGAATGAAGAAATCCAAGCTGAGCTCTATCAATGGTACAGGTTTAAATGACACCAGCTTTCAACTTATTCACCAACAATGAGAAGTTGAAATCAGAGGTTGAAATATCCCTGGTTCAGGGACAACTATCATGAAGGTTAACTATTATGTTTCCAAAAGATGCTCCTCTAGGAGGTCTTCTCCATCATATCTTGGGATTGAAGAATGATCCATCAGAAGCCATAAATTGGACAGAGCAGGTCAGAGTGGATGATTTTGAAGGCATCAACTATACACTTCCCATCACCATCCCTCAACAATTCCAATATGATGAAAACACCAAGATTGTGAAGGTTATACAGATATTCTGTTTTCATCAGCTATTGAAGAAAGGGCAATCTGGAGCCATAAACTGGACAGAGCAGGTCCACATGCACTTTAGTGCTTATTTGTACCATCAACAGGAAGATAATGAAGAAATCTAAGCCAAGCTCTATCAACATCACAGGTTTAAATTACACCAACCTTCCATTTATTTCACAAGGATGAGAGGAGCCTCAATAGAGGTTGAAATGTCCTTGGTTCAGGGACAAAGATCACACAGCTTAAACAGAGATTCTATTTTCAGCAATTACCCTTCTAGAAGGTCCTCTCCGTCATATCTTGGATTTGAAGAATGATCCATCTGGAGCCATAGACTGGATAGAGCAGGCTCAAGTTGGTAATTTTAAAGGCGTCATCATCACCATCCATCAACAATTCCAATATGATGAAAACACAAAGATCGTGAAAGTTTTACAGATATTCTGTTTTCATCAGCTGTCCTGGCAGGCGGTCTTCTCCATCATGTCTTTGGATTGAAGAAGAAGCAATCTGGATCCATAAATCAAGTGAATGATTTTAAGATGTCAAACTCATGCTTTTCATCAACCCCATCGATGTCTCTAACATGAAGGAAACCACAAAGATCACAAAGGGTCAAGAGGTCTTCTTCATCGTGTCTGTGGATTTAAGAAGAGGCAATCTGGATCCATAAACTTGACAGAATAGGTCCAAGTGAATGATATGATGGTCTTCTTCTACATCATATCTTGAGATTGAAGAATGATCCATTTGGAGCCATATACTGGACAGAGCAGGTCAGAGTGGATGTGTTGGGATTCAAACCCATGACCAGCCACATCCCAGGCGGTAGCCCTGCTTACTAGGCTACCGTCCTCTCTGGACATTCCTCTCTGGAAATTCCTCTCTGGACATTCCTCTCTGGACATTCCTCCCTGAAGCCTATTATTTCAACCTTAGTCTTGCCAAGCCTTGCTCATCACCCTTGATTCCCCACATGTGGTACTTCCCTATATAAGTCCAGGCCCTTGCACTCAAGCTTGCTGATTATTGAGCTCCTGAGCCTTGATCAAGCTTCTCCTCACCTGCTGCTTTTGTCTACTACCACAAATCCACTGCTGACCAGGAATTGACTACCGACTACTCTTCTGCTTTGTCCCTACCTACTGAACTGCTACCTCCGTTGCCGATCCGGATTGTCTGACCACGCTTACTGATGCCGCCCCGACCTTTGGCTCGTCTGACTTCTCTCTGGTTATCCCTTGTCTGCTCCTCCGCCTCCGGGACTGAACCTGCACTCTGCCTGGCTGGGTGATCCTGAGGACCGCGACCTGGTGTTAGCTTGCAGCGCAGTCTATCCCCACCATCAGGGGCTCTAGTGAAAACCAGCTAGCACTTAGTTTCCGCACCTCAGGTGAACCCGTGTCCTCCTCAGAGTACTACCAACCCGGATTGTCTGACCACACCTCTGCCAGACTTCCTGCCTCTACTACCTGCCTGCGGTCCTTGCCACTGGGCTCC